>NW_028073975.1:7880-451862 GCF_014824575.4 Sturnira hondurensis | reverse complement strand
TCAAGAGAAAATTTTTAATTTTATGCTTTGGGAACTTGATTGTCCTTTGAGGCCATTTACCTATACCTAACACCTCTACACACTGCTGATATTGTGCATAGGCTTTTTAGCACATGCACAGAATTTAACTATCACTTTTAATACTAGGGAAGAAAAAAGTATGGGAAAATAAGTTTTGCAGTTTTAGTGTAGTAAAGAACAGGAAGTTCCCATCAGAAAGCTTGATGATTCTGTATAAAGAGTGAGATGAGGTCCATCTAAGATGAGTGAGGAGGAGGAAGGTACAGTAGTTGGGAGATGTGAGGAGCAGAAAAACTAGGAGAGCCACAGACTAAAAAACAATGTCCACATTGAATAATTATGACCAAGGTCTCGTATTCAGAATACATGAAGGTTCTGCACAATAAACTAATCAGCCCAGTTTTTAAAAGTCTAAGTAGGAACTAAACAATTTATTAAAAAGATAGATGAACAGCCACTAAACATGAAGAGAATTTCAACATCCATCCATAATTGTCAAAGAAATGCCTAATGTAACCACAATAGAATACCACTTCAAATCCACATCAATGGCAAGAATTTTTTAAATAGATAATAAAAATAGAACAAGGTCAACAAATTGAAACACTCACAATAAATCACTTGATGGAATATAAAATGATTCAAATGCTTTGGAAAACTGGCTATTGTTTAATAAAATTACATAAAAACTTATAATTCTTTATAAAATGATTGCCCAGTAAATATTAAGTATCTCTCCAAAAGAAAAGACATGCCCACAAAGAAACTCAAATGTATATTGGTAGAGACATACATTTAAATATAGTGAAATATCCCTATAATTGAATACTAATCAGCAGTAAATGTTTTTAAAAGACAAATGATACAACTAAAATGAATCTCAAAAACAAAACCTCCCTACTGAGAGGAAGATAACTTCCAGGATGGCAAAGTAGTGATTCCCCCAAAACCTGTTTCTCCATGACAGTAATGAGAACACTAACAAAAGTTGTCAAGTGAACATTTCAGGACTCTGGATATTACAATCCCAAGAGTGTTTCTTTGAGTAAAGATATCCGAATCTTGTTAGGAAGAGTGAGCTTTGGGGATTTTTTATGTGCCTTATTCTCACCCTCTCTCCCTATCCACAGAGCAGCCTTAATAACAAACTGTGATTACACAGCTGCATACATCTTTCAAATTGCATTAAAATGTCTACCTTTTACTATAATCAATTTACCTTTGTAAATTTTGAAGTTAAGTTTTGCTTTCCTCAGAGCCCAGCAGATCAAATTATTCAATGACTGTTTAATAATAAGATTCCAGTAAAAACTAAACACATACACACACAGAGGTACAATGTCATCAGTCTCTTTCCAAAGTTAAGTAAAACAGGTCCACAGGCAAGCACTGAAGGCTAGAACTTCCTTCAAACACATTCTTCACATCCCAAATTTTAACAATTACATCATGGATTAAATTCAAACTATACTATAAGCCTCTAGCTATCAAAATGGCATGGTACTGGCATAAAAACAGACCCGTAGATCAATGGAACAGAATAGAGAGCTTAGAAATAAACCCCCTTATTTAAAGTCAGTTAATATTACACAGAGAAAGCAAGCACTTACAATGAGCAAAAGATAGTTTGTTCACTAAATAGTGTTGAGAAAATTGAACAGATACAAGAAAAATGAAACTAGACCACCTTCTTACACCACACACAAGAATGAATTCAAAATGGAAGAAAGACTTATATGTTAGAATGAAAATCATAAAAATCCCACACAGAAACATAGGCTGCAAAATCTTGGACATTACTCATAGAAATTTTTTATCAGGTATATCTCCCCAGACAGGGGAAACAAAAGAAAAAATAAACAAATGGGACTACATCAAACTAAAAATTTTTTGCACAGCAAAGGAAATCGTCAACAAAATAAAAGACAACTCACAGAATGGGTGAACATATTTGCCAATACATTTGATAAGGGGTAAATACCCAAAATTTATAAAGCATTTACAAAACTCGACACCAAAAAAGCAAACCACCTGATTAAAAGATGGGCAAAGGAGGGTGTGGAGAAAGGTGAACCTTTTGCCCTGATGATTGGATTACAAGTTGGTGCAGCCACTAGGAAAGCAGTATGGAGATACCTCAAAAAGTTCAAAATGGGTCTGCCTTTTGATCCAGTGATTCCATTTCTAGTAGTACCTCTGAAGGAACTCAAAACAGTAATTCAAAAGGACATAAGCACCCTTGTGTTCATTACAGCATTATTTACAATCACCAAGATATGGAAGCAGCCCAAGCGTTCGTCAGTAGATGAGTGGATAAAAAACTATGGGGCATTTACACAATGGAATACTGCTAGGCCATAAAAAATAAGATTTTACCCTTTGCGACAGTATGGATGAACCTGGGGTACATTATTCTAAGTGAAATAAGCCAGTCAGAGAAAGACAAATACCATACAATTTCCTTCATATGTGGAATCTGATGAACAAACTGAACTAACAAAGAAAATGGGGGCAGACTCATAAAAGGAGAGCAGAATAAAAGTTAGTGCAAGGGGGTACATCTCCTACATTTTCATTTTCATCGACATTATGAGGATCCATTCCAGGGAGGACAGTGCAAAGCCTTGTCCACCTGTGGCTCCCACCTGACAGCTGTCACTATGTCCTATGGGTCCTTGTTTGAATGCATCTCAGACCAGCAAATGAGCAGCCTGTTGAGGAAGGGGAAATTGTGGCAGTGTTTTGTTTTGTTATTTGTCTGTTTCTGTTTTTATGTTTATTTGTTTGTTTTTGTGAGTTCATGCTGAATCCATTCATGTATACTCTGAGGAAAAAGGTTCTGAAACATCCTTTAAAAACAGTGTTTATGACAAACCTTGGTACAATGAAGAAAAGTTCTATTCAACATTTCCCTAATGGAAAAAGAAGAGTCTCAAGAAATAAAATAGTATTCCTTGTTGGTTGTTCCTGAATGCAATTCTCTGAAATAACACTACTATTTGTTTTTATTTTTATTGAATTTATTGAGGTGACATTGGTTAATAAAATTATCTAGGTGTCAAGTGTACAAATGTATACTTTATCTGTATATTCTGCTGTGTGTTTACCACCCAAAGACAAGTCTCTCTCCACCACCATCTGGGGGAAAAACTCTGGCCACCAGAGCTTCTCCCATTCGTGGATGAGAAATAAGTTGTCCCAGACACAATCTTGCTCTTTCCATGGGAAAGTGGGTGGCAATTCCTTCTAGTAGGGAACATGCCAAGCCCTTCTCCCAAATGGCTTTTATGGGGAATGGTATATGTAGGTGTACACGGCATACATTCATAATTCATCAAAGTCAAAAAGGCTATAATCATACAAAAACAGGTATTATCTATAGATAATAATTGAAGGAACACAGATATTTGTCATAGGTCAGGGCCTGTGAGTCATGCTGACTCCAGAGGGTCTTTAAGACGTGTTTCATGGGACAAGTACTAATTTACTCCTTATGTCTTGAACTTAAATATACGGTTTATATCACCAGGGCTACACTGCTGGGGACTGCTCTGCCTAGTTTCAGGAATTGTAACTACCTCCCATGGCTAAGGATGGGTGAGTGACCTCCAGAATGTGAGCCACAGGAGACAAAGGCCTGTCTCTGGTAACAAATGTTGCCTCAGTTTCCTCTCCCTGCCCCAAAGCATGGTCATAAGTCAGAGGCAGGTAAGACTCCTCACAGAGAGGGGCAACCTAACCCAGACTCATTCACTTGAGAGGCCATCATAGAAGGACTCAGGGGACTGTGATGGACCCTTGCCCCCTGTCTATGTGACATAGCCTGAGTCCCCATGTCCTCTGGGAGAAGCAATCCCTGGCTCTAATCCACTTAAGCCTGAATACCTGGTGGGGAGGGGTGCAGCTCCTTGCCTTGCCAGAGTGGATCCCTGGGGAGAAAAATCTGGCATCACAAAGACTTCCTGATAAACCTGTGAAATCTTTTCTGCTAAAAGTGCTTTCATTCATATGCTAAGGGTCCAATCAGGAAACCCTAAAATTTCTGCAAAACCCCCATCCTCACAGACTCTGACTCAAACTAAGCCCTCAGATTTCTTTGAAATGCTATCTACTGTTTGATCCTTGCCACCCTGTATTCCAGTGTATTACAATCCAATAAAAGCCCCTGGAGGAAGGGGCTCAAGGCCTTTTTCCTCTGAGAAACTGGCCACCTCTCCTCCCCAAGCAGATCGTGTCTTAGTGGTGTTTACTTTCATCCATGGCGGACAGGGGGTACTTGAGGGCAAAGTCACCTCCACGCTATACAAAACACAACAAGCTTCAAAGGACACAATGTATTTATCAGGCCTGATTTCCACAGAAACCCTCAGCATTAGAGTTGGGGCATGTCTGCCACCTGCATTACCTGGTTTTCCAGGGAGACTTACTAGCCCCTTTTAGAACTTGCTCTCCTGGGGCTGCAGTCTCAGAAACCACACAGAGTGGTCCCCAACAATCACCTATCCTCCTTTTACCTTCTACGTGCCCCCAACTTGTGATTTCACTTCTGGGAATAGACCTGAAAAAAACAAAATGCTTATTCAAAATAACATATGCATCCCTACATTCATTGGGGCATTATTGAAAATAGTCAAGATTAGCAAGCAACCCAGTTGCCCAGTAAATGAGTAGATAAAAAAGCTGTGGTACACTTACACAATGGAATGCTGCTCAGCCATTAAAAAAGATGGAAATCTTACCTTTTTTGATGTCATGGATGGACCTAGAGAGTATTATACTAAGTGAAATAAACCAGTAAGAGAAAGACAAGTTCCATATGATTTTACTTATAGGGGGAATGTAGTGAACAAAATAAACAAACAAACAAAATAGAAAAAGAGATTCATAGAGACAGAAAACAGACTAACAGTTGTTAAAGGGGAGGAGGGTTAATGGTCTGGATAAAAAAGGCAAAGCGATTAAGCCATAAAAACCCCAAAACATAAACAACAGCATGATGACAAACAGTAATATATTTTATGTATGCATGGCTTGACATCAAGTGAAAATTTTCTGGAAACAATGAATGAGAAAGTTATTTACAAACGATGGTTGATAGGAAACACAGCAGCTGAAGTCACTCAACATCTTATTTATAATTAATCAACTAGTGAATAAATTTTTCCTTTCACTTTCTTGATTACCAATATTGAATATCATTGAGCTGCTCTTACAAACAAAGTGAGGTACTACATGTGCTCTGTCTTAAAATATGAAGAGGTCTCCTGAAAAAAATAATGAGATGGACAAGAACCATTTGACAAGTAAAAATATACGTTTTTAATATTCAGTGTCTGAGAAGCAGAATAAAGGAAGGCTAAATGTTTAGATCTTATAAAAACATAGGAAGTAACTGAAAGCAAAATTATTACTTAGTCTTTTTTAAGTGGCTGCTTTTGCACTAGGATACACTAGTCTTTCAATGGCAAGGGATATGCTAGGATCACACCTAGTATATTAAACCCAATCCCACCCAGTTTAAAACATTATCTGTTGACATGTCTGTGGTTGCTTTCTGTAAGAAAATCTAGTTCTAGTGGGGAGATAACCCAGTTATGAAAATGCCAGTTAAACCAACTGAAAGCTTTAAACTTGTGTTAATTAAATTGAAGGTAGCAGTGAAACAGATATGTGTTGTTATTTGCTGAGGCGTTAGGGAAAGAATGTCCAACTCACCCTACCTCTTTAAACTTAAACTGCTTACTCATTCAAAGATCAAACAAGATGACACTGTGTCCTCAGGAATGATAAAGAACACCTCTTTGCTAAGTCCCAGAAATTCTACTCCATAAACTTTAGTTCTTGTTCTGTGAGTCCCCTTTATATTTACACAGCAGTTTGTTCCCATTATCCTCTCAGCAGTCTAGATTATTTGTCCAGGTTAAAAACACTTGACTTTGGCATCTCTGTTGGGATTAAGTTCTGATATTGTTTTCTGGTTTGCTGGGGATAAGAGGCAGTCTCTAAGCCTAGTTTTAGTTCTCTGATCATATTCTGTCTTAGCCTACTCTTCATCACCTGTTCTCTTGAGTTACAAACACCTCCATCTAATTACAGTAAACAAACAAGGAGGAAGACGGAGTCATTCCTCCCACCAACTCAGCCTTTCTCTTCCCCACCTACTTTTTTACTGGGCTTTACACCTCTGAATAGGGACACTGGGTTATTTTCAAGCACATAGGTTCTGTGAAATAAGTGGAATTTATACAGAATAATCATGTTCCCCAGGATACCTAGGACATTTGGTCCAAATCCACTATCAGAAAAAAATAATAAACTTCATTATAGAATGAAATGGAGCCAGGGTGAGTAAAGGTAAACCTGGTTATTTTTATGTTCTCTCAGTGTGCTAAAATTCCATGCTTCGCTATTCTAAGTACAGAAGTGAAAAGAGGTTGTTTTACAAATTTTACCTAAAGAAGCTTTGACCTCCTTGTTTCTAAGACTATAGATGAGAGGATTTAACATGGGGATGACCACTGTATAAAACACAGACACCACTTTGTCCTGGTCCATTGAGTAGCTGGAGCTGGGGCGCAGATACATGAACAGGATTGTGCCAAAGAAGATGGTAACCACCATCAAGTGGGACGCGCAGGTAGAGAAGGCTTTGTGCCTCCCCTCAGCAGAACGGATCCTCAGGATGGCAGTGAGGATGTAGAGATAAGAAGTGAGAATAGTCAGAAGGCAGCTCAACTCATTAAAACTGGCAAAAGCAAAAATGACAACCTCATTGACATGTGTGTCAGAACAAGAGAGTTTCAGGAGGGGTGGAGTGTCACAGAAAAAGTGATTGATGACATTTGAATGGCAGAAAGACAGTTGGAAGGTGAAGCCAGTGTGAATGGAAGCATTTATAAAGCCTGCAAAATACGTGGCCAACACCAGAAGGACATTAAGACGGGGAGACATAGTAACTGTGTAGAGAAGAGGCTTGCAGATGGCCACATACCGGTCATAGGCCATCACGGCCAACAGGAACCCTTCAATACCAGCAAAGGAACCAAAAAAGAAAAACTGTGTGGCACATTCATTAAATGAAATGACTGGATTCTCCACCCAGAAATTCACCAGCATGTTAGGGGCAATAACAGAAGAATAA
Organism: Sturnira hondurensis; assembly: GCF_014824575.4. Classification (NCBI taxonomy): domain Eukaryota; kingdom Metazoa; phylum Chordata; class Mammalia; order Chiroptera; family Phyllostomidae; genus Sturnira; species Sturnira hondurensis. The sequence goes on along the minus strand of NW_028073975.1, from coordinate 444,700 downwards.
CAGAAGTCAACAAGGGACAAGTTACTGAGAAAAAAGTACATTGGAGTGTGGAGTCGTGAGTCAATCTTGATTAATAGGATCATGCCAAGATTTCCCAACACAGTGATGATATAGATGACTAGAAACACTGTGAAAAGAAGAGATTGTAGTTCTGGATGATTGCTGAATCCCAGGAGAATAAACTCAGTCACTTTTGAATGGTTGCTCATACTTTTGTCTCAGAACGGATCATTTATATGCTGTGATAAGAAAGAAATCAAAGAAATAAATTGTAAAAAACAATACCAGGAAAACTGAATAGTTCATTCTTGGCTATAAGTAACATTGCTTCTAAGGTGTCTTGGGAACATATGCATTAAAGTTTTTAATTTTCTTATTGCAGTAAAACAACGTTTTTTTAAAATAAGCTCAGTAACCTATTTTGTTTAAAATATGTGTGGTACTCTGGTTTCTCTTCAGATCGTACAAATCTTTCGCCTTTTAAAATGCAATATGTGTATGCAGGTGTGTGTATGTGAAGTCTTTAATGACTGACCCTGGTTTGTCCAATTCCTACCTCCCGACTTTTCTCTCCTCCTCCCTTGATCCTTCTGTCTTCATCTGCTATTATCCAATTCCTTTGTTCTTTCATTGGCAATTAAAAATATGATACAGCTGAATATACTTGCTGTATCCAATTCTGTTTCTCTGTTTTGTATTAAGCCACTCAAGTCAGGCTTTAACCACATTACTCCACAGAAACTGCTCTTGTCAGTCATCAGGAATCTTTGTTACCAAACCCAGTGGTCAATTCCCAGTTCTCACCTTTTTAATCTATCAATAACATTTGACAGAGTTCATTGCTTGCTATTTGAAAGAGTTTCTTTTCTCATCTTCTAGAACACCAGACTTTGACTTTCCTTCCTACTTGATTTGCTTCTTTTCAGGTTTCTTTGCTATATCACCTCTTCTCTATGACTCTTAAGGTTGGAGTAGCTCAGAGCTCAGTCCTGATTTTCATTTTCTTTCTATTTATACTCAACTTTTATGGCCTTATTCAGTCTCGTGGCTTTAAATATCATCTGTATACTTACAACACCTGAATTTAAATCTCCAGCCCTGACCTCTTTTCCACACTTCATACCTATAATCAACTTCTTACTCACGTATCTGCATTGATGCTGAATAAGAATTCAACCTAGAATTGAAGTCTTTATGTTTTCCCCTAATTTGTTCCAAAAATTAAATCAATAACAACTCAGTACTTCCATTTTCTCAAATGAAGACAAGTAACTATTGGAAAAATTGATCTCCTCTTTTTCACACAATCCATCACAATTCTAACAATTATGTTGGCTCTATTTTCAAAGTATCTATATCAATAATACAATTACCTCCCACCACCTGAATCCCTACTACCAAAGCCCAAGCCAACAACATCTTCTTTCACTTAGATTGTTGCAATAGTCTTTTAACTAATCTTTGTCTCTAAAATTAGTTAAATTCTTCCTTATAATAAACTAATCACTTTTAAAATTTTGCAGCCATTTCATAGAGTTCTGCTTTATGTGTATGTATACAACACATATTACATATATAAAAATATAAATAGAATTATATTCTCTATGATATACATGATCCTATATATGTATATACATATATACATATATAAATACATATGATGAAGTTTGAAAGTTATAAGCATTTTCTCAGTTTATCCATATAAAAGCATAAAATTATTTTATTTAATGTCCTTCAGAAGGCATTAAATATGCCAGGTGCTTTGGCACTCTTTCTACATGAACTTAATTAAACTTACCTGTTTTGCACACACATAAACACACTTATATACATACATAGATATGCATGTATACACGCATTCATGTGAATATGTGTATGCATATATTCAATACTCTATGAAATTTTCTGTTTCTAATGTTTCTAAATTTCTTCTGAAAAATGAAAAAAGATCAGATTAGTGTAGCTGGTAACCAAAATTCAGTGTTTCAGACACATTACAATTGAGATGTCTAGTCTTAACTACTTGAATTTTTCTGAGTCCTCTTGGAAACTTTCTGTATCTGAACAATGAGATAAATTAAAAATTAAATCATCTTACCTTTGTCTTTAAGAAATATTCACTGGAAATAGTGGTGTTTACTAGTTTACTTTTATCTTGTTTATTTGGTTTTGGGAAGAATACAAGTTTTCTGCCTCTTAATGTGAAATTTATAGCTTTGATGAAAATGGAAGTAGCATAAAGGACTCAGCTATGATAGAAATAAGTCATGAATTCAACAAAGAGTAGAAAATGTTGCTGCTGAATCCAAGCCAGAAGGTCAGCCTTATTAAAGGCATGATCATTCTCATGAGATGTGTTCTCTGTGGAAGTATAAGGCTAGAAATGTGCTGATCCAAAATGAAAACAGGCATTTATTTTTCACTGACATAATTAAACTACATTCTCCCCAGTGAATCAAGTATACCCTGGAAGGTAACTTAGGCATTTAGAGAAATACAAATACTGCTTCATGATTCTGAGATTCCACTGAATACAACAATGAATTATATCACACAGGATTGACCAGATCCTGCCTCCAAACTTCAGAATTCCATTCAAAATAAGATCCCTACTCATCTCTACTGGAGTACGGCTCTCATTGCATTCACTAATTGATTCATTCAATAACTGTACTGAATTTGTTTTATGGAACAGACAGTATCCTTGGTACTGGCAGAGTTGTCAACAAAATCATTCTTGTGACTTCCTCGTGCAGCATGCAGTTGGAGTTGGGCAAGAGCAGCTATTTCAGGGTCATAGGAAAGAATGAAGTCCAAAGCCTATTTATGTCCTACAAGGCTTATGTGACCTGCTGATTCCTCACAACTTTTTTCTGATTTCACTCTTCTCCCATCATTCACTCACTCTAGTCCACATATATTTGCCTCCTTATTGTTCCTTTAGCAAACCAAACAGAATCTTGCCCCAGGGTCTTTTATTTACTGTAGTATACTTACAATGCTTATTCACAAACATTCACATGATATTACCATTATTTAGATATTGATGAAATGTTATTCCACAGGGAGCTCTTTTCTGACTCCACCATTCCCTATTCTGTTTCCTGCTTTATCTGTCTTCAAAGTGCCACTCATACCCATGTCAAACACACACATATGCACCTGTTTATATATGCACACACATTTGGTATAAACAATAAAGTCTCCCTCACTTAAATATATGTTCCAGGAGATGAAAAAACTTGTGTTTTCTTGCCTGCTATATCTCTATTACATGTTGCATTCTAGATCTTTCATTAATATGTTTTTAACTTCCTTTATTGTTGTTCAGTTACAGTTGCCTGCATTTTTTCTCTACCACTCCCCACCACCCCAGCCAAACCCACCTCCCTCCTTTGCTTCCACCTTCCCCCTTGGGTTTGACCATGTGTCCTTTATAGCAGTTCCTGAAAGCCCTTCTCCCCTCTGTCCTCTCCTTCTCCCCTCTGGCTATTGTTAGATTATCCTTAATTTCAATGTCTCTGGTTATATTTTGTTTGCATTTTTCTTTTGTTGATTATGTTCCAGTTAAAGGTGAGATCATATGGTATTTGTCCCTCACTGCCTGACTTATTTCACTTAGCATAATGCTCTCTAGTACATCCATGCTGTCAGAAAAGGTAGGAGTGCCTTCTTTTTCTATGCTGCATAGAATTCCATTGTGTAAATATACCATCATTTTTTGATCCACTCATTTGCTGACAGGCACCTAGGTTGTTTCCAGCACTTGGCTATTGTAAATTGTGCTGCTATGAACATTGGGATGCATAGGTTCTTTTGGATTGGTGTTTCAGGGCTCTTAGGGTATAGTCCCAGCAGTGGAATTGCTGGGTCAAAAGGCAGTTCCATTTTTAGTTTTCTGAGGAAATTCCATACTTTTTTTCACAGTGGCTCCACCAGTCTGCATTCCCACCAGTAGTGCATTAGGGATCCCTTTTCTCTGCATCCTCTCCAACACTTGTTTGTTGATTTGTTTGTGATGGCCATTCTGACTAGTGTGAAGCGTTATCTCATTGTGGTTTTAATTTGCATCTCTTTGATGGCTAGTGATGCTGAGCATCTTTTCACACATCTCTAGGCCCTCTGTATGTCCTCCTTGGAAAGTGTGTGTCAAAGTCTTTTGCCCATTTTTTAATTGGGTTTTTGGTCTTCGTGGAGTGGAGTCATGTGAGTTCTTTATATATTTTGGAGATCAAACTCGTGTCCAAGGTACCATTGACAAATATGTTTTCCCTTTTGGTTCTCTTTTTATTTTAATGCTGGTTGGTTCTCTTTTTATTTTGATGCTGTTTTCTTTAGCCAAGCAGAAGCTTTTTATTTTGATGAGGTCTCATTTGTTTATTTTTTCCTTTATGTTCCTTGCTTTAAGGGACATATCAGTGAAGATGCTGCTGCATGGAATGTCTGAGATTTTCTTGCAGATATTTTCCTCTAGGACTTTTATGGTGTCACAACTTACATTTAATTCTTTTATTTACCTTAAATTTATTTTTGTGTATGGTGTAAGTTAGTGATCAAGTTCCTTTTTTTTTTTTTTTGCATGTAGCTGTCCAGATCTCCCAACACCATTTATTGAAGAGGCTATTTTTACTCCATTTTATGCTTCTTCCCCTTTTGTCAAATATTTAATGACTATAGAGACTTGGTTTTATTTCTGGGCTCTCTATTCTATTCTATTGGTCTATGTGCCTGTTTTTATGCCCATACCAGGCTGTTTTGATTATAGTGGCCTTGTAATAGTTTGATATCAAGTATTGTAATCCCTCTTGCTTTGTTCTTCTTTCTTAATCATTAATAGATTTTTAAATGACTTTATTAATATACATATATGTTCAAATTTATCAAATTGTATACATTAAATGTGTGCAATTTTTTGCATATGGATGAATGATTTTTAATGTATTATGAGTAAATAAAGATATAAAGGTTGTCTGTTTTCTTATTCCAAGCATAAGAACACATAAGTATGATGCTAAGATGAAGTTCCTCCTCATAGTAAAAAAGGTATGATTATTTTATAGATGTCTGAGTATGATAACTGAAAAAGAAAAGTTAATTGCTTAATCCTTCAATGTGTCCAAAGGCCCTAGATGCCAGGTTGTCAATTCAATATACAAATCTAGAACTTGGGTTAAAAGTCAGGACTGGAGATGTAGATTTTGGAATCATGGCAGACTTCTTAAGTCATGTAAGAAGTGGATACAGATGGAGAATCAATGCATCAACGGGGCATGGAAAGGATTAAGTCTTTGACTCCAACATGAAGAGGAGGAAAAGCCATCAGATTATTGAGCAAATGTGGCCATGGAGAGGGACAAAATCTGAAGACTGAGGTAATATAGTATTTGGGGGAGACCTAAAGGAATTAACTATGAACAGTCCTCCTGAGACAGCCAGTAAAAATGAGACAAAAGAGCAACCTTTAGATGTAGTAGTGTTAAAGGCTGGTATGTTCTTGACACGATTAGGTTTAGTGAAGCAGAGGAGCAAGGATACTATTGGCACATGTCATGGGATATGAGAAAGCAGGGATGGTGACCAAAACACAATTATAAAGGGGTCAGAGAAAGAAGATGGTGACTGGATGGGACTTTCAGCCAAGGAAATTATTAAGAAAGGTTATACCTGATGATGTTTGCAAACAAATAAAGATATTTCAGTAGTGTTTGAAAAACTGATGCTTGGGAAGAATAGAAATGTAACTCTGAAGTAAAGTTTATGGAAATCTCAAAGATGTGAAAGAACTAGTCTCAGCTAGAAACAGGGACACATTGCTTATAATGACAAGTGGGAAGAAAAGTATATGTATAAAGATTTAGAAATAGTAAGATAGGTATGATCTTATTCAACATAAACATGGATATTTTGGAGGATGAAATATGAGGCAAGATTAGCAACTGAGTTAAGTGTTGAGTGTTTTTCTCCAACTACCCTAAGCAACATAAGTGTAGGACAGAGGAAGAAACATTGAAATTTAATCAAGTTAGGATTTAATCAGATGAGTAGCAAGGAGAGAAACTGGAACCATAGAATTGAGAATAATTGAGAGTGAGTCATTATACAATATGCCATGGGATCTCCATTGACAATAATAAAATGTGGGTATGAGATCAGTAAGAATGACCAAGTATCACTTTTCTAAGTTGATGAATAAGAAGCAGTTAAAGGATATGTATTAAAGTAGATGAGTTAGAACAAAAAGAAACATGAAAGAGGCTGCCCGCTGTGATATAGTTTGAATGTCTTTGACAGAAACCTTAATTACAATAGCCAAGATCTGGAAACAGCCCAATCATTAGGGGAGCAGATAATAAAGCTGTGGTACATTTACACAAGAGAATACAATGAAGCTATGAAAAGAAGAAACTCTTATCCTTTGCAATAGCATGGATGGACCTAGAGATTATTATGCTAAGTGAAATAAGTCAGTCAGAAGAAGACAACTAGTATATGATCTCACTCATATGTGGAATCTCATGAGCAAAATAAAATGACAAACAAAATATAATCAGAGTCATGGACTCATGGAACAGATGTACAGATCTCAGAAGAGGGTGTGGGGACTAGAAGAGATTAGACAAAGAACATGAATGCTTAGATGCATAACCCATGGACAAAGACAACAATGTGGTGAAGGCTGGGGGGACAGGGTCAGGGGCTAGGTGGAGTAGGGCAAATGGTGGAGAAATTTGGGACATATGTAATAGTATCAACAATAAATACACTGCAAAAGTAGTTGAATGGGAAAGTTATAGGGAGATGGGAGAACTGCTGAGAGTGAACAGAATGACGTAACTCTTCCTTTGTGGCCTCCAACAAATTTTCCAGGGTGAGGGGATCTCACTTGGAGTATGTGGAGCACTGATGTTCTTCCTCCAAGTCTGCAGTGGATGGCGAATTAGGAAGAAATAGAAAATAAACATTTACCTGATTCCAATTCATTACTTAGGCCTCTTTCAACACATCGTTCCATAGAAAAAGGCTGCTTCCTCATTGCTCCAACATCAACAATCCCCCACCCCCTACAGTAACATAGATAATTTAGTTTGATAAATATTTATTATGTAGAAATATTTGGGAGGAATAGAGATAAAAAGTTAAAATATATCTATTACTAGTCTCAAAGTATCGCAATTAATTCACAAAGTTAGTATGATAATACCCCATTGTGGCTGTTGTGGCCATATTACTATAAACTTGATAGACACGTTTTTGTATCTTATTTGGTACTCTTGACAGCCTTGTGAGTGGAATAGTGTTATTATTCATAACAATGCCGAGATAAACTAGCCAGATTTGCTTATCAGAGTGAAGTATTTATTTCCTCAGTCCAAGTTTAACTACACAGCTGAGTTCTCATCTTGGAATTGTCCCTGTTGAAAGGATTTGGCATGCCCAAGATCATTCTTCTTCCCAGTGGGTGGCCCATACCCAAAACAGATCATTGTGGAAGTACAAATACCTGGGTTTCTCTCACAATTTTTACAACATTTATACACAATGATAAATTGATATTAAGATAAGCTAAATATTAAAACTGGAACTTAAACTTAAGTCAGACAATTCCAAAAGTTTTGATAATTTACCAAGCACTGCCCCCCACCATTGTGATGATTCATCATACAGACCATACATGTAAGACACCAAATTAAGTGTAATTTATTTTAAACAATCTACTTTAGCACAAAAGAAAGAGCTGCAGCAATCAGGAAAAAATGATATGGAAACATTTTCTTTTACATAACAGGATGAGGTGTCCCATGGGTTTATGGTATGCATTTCTCTAATATCTTCTTCAAGGCCTCTTTCACATCCTTATTTTTCAAACTGTAGATTAGAGGATTTAGCATAGGGATCACTACAGTATAAAATACAGAAACAATCTTGTCTTGTTCCATTGAGTAGCTAGATGTTGGGCGCAAGTACATGAAGAGAATTGTCCCAAAGAATATGGTGACAGCTGTGAGGTGGGAGGCACAGGTAGAAAAAGCCTTGTACCTGCTCTCAGATGAAGGCATTCTCAAGATGGCAATGAGGATACACAGGTAGGAAATGAGGACAATCAAAACACAGCTGATGACATTAAAGCTGGAAGAAATCATGATCACAATGCCGTTGATCTGGGTGTCAGAGCAAGACAGTTTGAGCAGGGGCGGAGTGTCACAGTAGAAATGATTGATCCTATTAGAGCCACAAAAGGACAATCTGAAAGTCATTCCCGTGTGTATGGCTCCATTCCCAAAGCCTGCTAAGAATGAGGTAGCTACTAGGGAGAAGCAAATTCTCCCAGACATGAGAACTGGGTACAGCAGAGGGTTCCAAATGGCTGCATAGCGGTCATATGCCATCATGGCCAACAGGAAGCATTCAGTCCCCAGGAAGGAGCCAAAGAAGTAGAACTGGGCAGCACATCCATTAAAAGAAATAGCCTTATTCTCAGCCACAAGGTTCACCAGCATCTTAGGGGTAACAGAAGAAGAGTAACAGGCATCAACAAAGGAGAGGCTGCCAAGAAAAAAGTACATGGGAGTGTGGAGATGACGATCGATCTTAATTAACATGATCATCCCTAAATTACCCACCATAGTTACCAAATAGATTAACAGAAACAATCCAAAAAGGACAGGTTGTAGATCTGAGTTGTCTGAGATTCCTAAGAGGATAAATTCTGTCACTTCGGTTCGATTCCTGCCTTGAACCTCTTTCATGTGCCTGACCATTTGAACTGCAAAAAGAGAGAAGATGGAACATGGCATTTGGTCAGATGAACACGTGACAGGGCTATAAACATCTCTTTGTTCACATATACACACACAAATTCTAACAGAAGAGGGCAAATCAAAAAACATAGTAAACAGTACATTGGACTTGACATCAAGTCAAAAGACATCAAAAGGTTGTATCTGAGTTCTAGGTGTGCTGTCTACTAATGACCAAGAAAAGTGACTTAATATCCATTCACTAAAATCACTTCTGGCATTAACCATTTCTTGAATAGTAATAGGAACATCTCCCTCACCCTTCATGGACAGAGGGAGAAAGAGAGAGAGAGAAACATCAATGTGTGGTTACCTCTCATGTGCCTCCTATTGGGGACCTGACCCACAGCCCAGGCATGTGCCCTAGACTGGGAATTGAACCAACGACCCTTTGGTTCCCAGGTCAGCACTCAATCCACTGAGCTACACAAGCTAGGGCAGAACATCTTTAAAATGTACCTCTCTTCATTACGATAAATAAATTAACATATACATTAATATACTCTCTAGATACAACTTCTGGAGAAAGAGGGCAAAATTAATTCTCAGTTCCTACCACCTATTCCTCCACAGTATTAATGAAAAGAATAAACAGTACTGGAAGTTAGAAAAAATTAGTCAGTGATTCCAAGCAACAAGAAAATAATTAAAATTGGGAGGTATGGGGAAAATCTTAAATAGCAATGACCAAAGACAGAAACATAGGCTATTCCCATAGATAGCATGGTTTTAACTCAATCCTAACTTCCCCAGGGCAGCATCAACAGGAGAAAAAAATGTCAGGTAAATGTTGATCATTTAAAATCATCCCTCCCATATTTAAAAAATCAGATTGTTAAAATGAGTAGACATCTCAGATGAAAGTAATAGAACTAACCACCGCAATGAAAACTTCTACTTAACACTAAAGGAAACACCAGGAGTGGCATGAGGAAGAGTCTGGCCACCATACTGAGTCTGGGGAACAAGTCAAAGGCAGGTCATCTACATGGAAACAATATTCACCTTATGCAAGATAAAACAAAGCCAAATATTTGGGGTGGGGCGGGGGGACTCGAAATAGATGCCCATTCTACATCTTCTGAGTAAACAGCTCCAGTGCTTCTCCATTTCCCTTCCAACCCCCGCCTCCTTCCTTGACCTTGTGTTATTGAAAGGTAAATAAAACTGCACTAGTCTAGCTGATATATCATAGTTCAACGTATCAAATTTTTTCTCACTCACAGCAAGAAGTTATTTGATCCTGTTCAAAATTAAGACATGATTCCCAGTCAGGGCACATGCTTGGGTTGCAGGCCAGTTTCCGGCAGGGGCCAGTTCCCTGCAGGGGATGCACAAGAAGCAACCATACATTGATGTTTCTTTCCTCTCTCCTTCCCTTCCCCTCTAAAGATGAATAAATAAAATATTTTAAAAAATTAAGACATGGGACCAAAGCACCCAATACGTGTGCTACCGCTTGAGACACAAGATCTACTGAGCACAGTGGGGGTCCATTTTCACAGATTCTGCCATACACAGAAGTGTAGTCCATGCTCTTCTCCCCCTAGTTATCACTGGGATAGGATCTCAGTACCCCAACCAATAATTTATATCATTTTAAGCTGTCATTGCGCCATTAACTTATCTGAACTTCACCACAAATCAGAAAGAGAGATAAGCAGACTTTATCTCAAGAGCACTGATAAGATTATCTTTGCTAGAGAAGGTCAGTGGAGTATAGGACTTTCTCCACCACTCACTGTCGAATCAGGGACTAGAACATAGGTCCCTTGAAGCCAAATTATTTGTTGTTCCTAAGCACTACATTGCCTCTTCCATTATTTCACTGGGCAGATGTATAGCCTAGATCCTCTTCCTTGGAATAGTATTGCTGTATAAATTTCAAAGAACAGCATCTCCAGAAAGAATTAGAAAGAAAGAATGAATCTTTTCCTCTTATCCTCAATTAGAAATTTCCCCCAAGAGTATTATTCTAACAAAAATAGTGAAAAAAATGTCACAGATGTTTTGTGTACATGCTAGACATATAAGTAAAGGTAATGAGGAGCAAAGATGACAAGTACTAAAATGTGTTGATAATTTCCTATACTCTACAAGCACTGTGTTGTGTATTTTTCCTGCATTATTTTATTTAAATCTTGTGAGACAGGCAATATTATATTGTGTACCTGGAAAATGAGAAATACAAAAGATTAGTGACCCTTGAACAATTCACAGGCTTAACCTACTAGTGACTGATTTATACCCGACAGATGCACTAATACACACAGCAGTTCATATTGCAATTCTCAGTTTTGTTAATATCTTAGAATACATTTAGTTACATTTTAAAAATCCATATACCTCATGAAGAGGAATATAATTACAGTAGCTGAAATTTTTTTCAATTTACATCTACTAATTAGCATTATTAGCAAAATGCCCTTTGTTTTACAGCTGGTGTCATGAATTATATGCTCTGGCCTCTCTTCTGCTTTGGTAAGTACATTTCCTGCTTCTCTGCAGTATTCCTGGCTCCCCTGCTCAGATTTTGCAATCCACCCTCTAATCCAGATATTCTTGATCTGGGTTTTCAATTTCCAAGAGTTCGTGAAAATAATGGTGGGGTTTCCTGAGAATTGCTAGTATTTGTAAAGGCCTTAAAATCATATTATTTACTGCAGCATAAATTTCTCCTAATGACTTAACAAATCTTGTACTAGCAATACTTTCTTAGCCCCCCAGTGCTCTTGAAACTTTTGGGTCTGTGGGTAATTGGATAACAGAGTGAAATGCTCAGTCTCTCTCACTCCATTTTTGTTCCCATGGCCTTCAAGCTAATAGCTTCTGCTTAGTCTTGCAAGTAGACATGCCAATCATGAAAGGAAATCTGTTTGCAGCTTAAGTTTTACAAAAACAGCCCCTTACCAGAAGACACCTCCCCTGAGGAGATAAGAGAAGCATATACAAAAATAATGACTACTTGACAAAGATTTGCAGAACTCTCATGACAGAACTCACATCAACCAGAGTCAACAGACTGAGCACAGTCTTCCTCAGATCCCTGCTGGTGCCCAGATATCTGCGGCCATCAGCATCTCTTGGGCTTCCTCTTTCCCACTTCCTTTGACATAAAAGAAGTCTGAATTTTGTATTTTCTTTTTTATTTCTTGTTTCTTTAATTGATTTTATTGGGGTGACATTGTTTAATAAAATCATATAAATTTCAAGTGTACAATTATATGACACACTACAATGAACCCAAAATACAGTTACTCTGTACATTCTCAAGATCTTCTTGGCACCTTCTCAATCAATAAATCTTTCCTTACTCCAAACTCTAACATTTTGAGTTTCAAAGCTCTGGGCACATGGACTTTGGACCCATAACTATTGAAGAAATTAACAGGATTATGAATTTTTCTTCAGTTCAGTAAGGTACATGATTGAAACATTTAATATCTCTTCCTTACCTTTTTTAACCACTGGACTTCTAGTTGACCCCTTTGCTTATTCCTAGTTGATGTCTAAATACACCAGAAAAAAATTAGTAGCTGGGGGGAAAAAAAACCCTTCTTCTTAGAGGTGGAACTTCTTTCAGGTTAAGCAGTAGGTACAGCTGGAATGGACTTTAGACACCATCCTTTACAAAGAGAGGAAAACTGAAACCCTTCACACCTTCCCTGTCCCAGGCATAAGAAAGTTACTCTGCGTTCAGCAGAGTTTGAGTCCTTTTTTCTCTTACTTTTCCTTAAAGATAAGTATTCCAGTTTGTTATTTTATGGTAAAATACATTTCAACATAAAAATATATTTTTCCAGAACTTTAATATTATTTGAAATTAGTTATAATTGCAGAGTCTCCAGAGCAGACTGTGGAGTAGGCATCCTAACTTATTTTAAATAGGATGTATTTCTTGTTCTTTAATCTCAGGGGATTGAATCCCTCATGTGACCTCATTTTAATCTATTTGTTTTCCTCTCTAAAACTAAGGAAATCAGCCGTTCCTTCCACATTTCTCTTCTTTACCCTCAAGACACCTGGGCCCAGTAGAGAGTGAATTTTCAGTCCTATATTCCAAACCTCTATTAAGCATCCTTTTTCTATCTCCCCTGATAGTTGGTCGTCTGGCCCCCTAAGAAGCATGGAAAGAATCCACAAAACAGATGATTCATTCTACCTCTCATGTTGCCTGCTATAACAACTTGTGTACATAACAGTTATATTACCTGTATCACAATAAAGAGCTGATTACAGGAGGATCAGGGAGATAGGAGGAACGAGAGCTAGGTATTCAGTCCTGGCTCTGAGTCTTACTAATCATGTAACTTCTGATATTGCACTAAAACTGTTTACGACTTAGCTTTCCCATTTCTAATTGGCTTAGCTTTCCCATGCCTAGGATGACTTCGATAAAATAAGTGAACGAATGTGAGTTGCCACATCAAATGCATATAAATAGATGATTAATAAAATGAGTTTCCCCTACCTTGACACAACTCCCAACTGTCCAGAATAAGCAATAGCTATCAGTTTATGTAGCCTACATCTAGACTTACTAGATTCCACCCTGGCTGGTGTAGCTCAGTGGATTGAGCACAGGCCTGTGAACCAGAGGATCACGTTTCAATTCCCAGTCAGGGCACATGCCTGGGTTGCAGGCCAATTCCCAGGAGGGGACGCACGAGAGTCAACAATACATTGATATTTCTCTCTCTCTTCCTTTCTTCTCTAACGATAAATAAATAATTTTATTTAAAAAAAGACTTACTAGATCTCTCATTTGCCTTACTATATCATTCATACAATAAACCCAGGGTCAATATCTGAAGATGAGGTTCTGTTTATTTTCACAGGACTCAGACAGACACTATTACCCCCCATTTTCATCCTATTCTTAGGTCTTTGGACTTGGACCAAATTACACTGTAGCCTTCCCTAGTTCTTCAGCTTGCAGACAGCAGATCTTTGGACTTCTTGGCCTTCAGAACCATTGAATGATTCCTATAATAAATCTCCCCATGTCAGTTTGCTTATCTATCTATCTATCTATCTATCTATCACCTTCTGTTGGTTCTGTTTCTCAGGGGAACCCTAACACAGCAGTCTTAGTGGTATTGGGTGCTAAGAGAAAGAGTGAATCAGAAGTATTAAGGGTGGTGAGTAGCTAATTTCTAACTTGGTAAATTAAACCACCTCTTAGTTGGGAAAAGTGATTTAATATCCAATACCTAGAATTTCATGGACAAGTTCTCAATGAAGCTGGTGTTTTCTTCTGGGGATATTATGAAAATGTATGGTTGTCACAGTGATGGAGGTACCTGTGGCATAGAATCTGGGGATGTGGGGAGAGGATGCTGAAAGCCTTCAGGGTGCAGCACAATCCATCACAATGATGAACCGTCCACACTCCACATAATTTTTATGTATCCTATCAATTGATGTCCTTAATCAAATTATCTGAGGCTTGCATTAACCTCCATTTTACATGTAAACACATTTTAAATATAAAAATGGAGTATTGTTGAGTAGATATTATATATGTAACAGATTTGGCACAAATGCAGTTATTAAATAACTCAAGGAGGAAAATGAATGGTGTGGGACTTCGCAAATTGCTGCTCATCATTCAGAAGTTTATGCCATAAAGTAGAAAGCTAAAAAATTGTTTGAGGTGCCTAGATAACAAACATGTATCAGCCTGCATCTTTAATTGTCACTTTTACAGAGATTTTATTTTATTTTACTTATCTTATTTTCAATAAATTTTTTATTTTTATTGTTGTTCAAGCACAGTTGTTTCCTCTTCCCCCCAGTCCCCCCCAACCTCCCACCTTCAATCCTACCCCCTTTTTGCTTTGTCCATGGGTCCTTTATACACATTCCTTGATGACCCTGCCCCTTCTTTCCTCTTTAACCACCTCCATTCTCTCCTCTGGTTACTGTCAGTTTGTTCTTTATTTCAATGTTTCAGGTTGTATTTTGCTTGCTTGTTTGTTTTGTTGACTAGGTTCCACTTATAGGTGAAGTTATGAGGCATTTGTCTTTCATCACCTAGCTTATTTCACTTAACAGAATGCCCTCCAGTTCCATCCATGCTGTCATGAGAGATAGGAGCTCCTTCTTTCTTTCGGCTGCATGGTATTCCATTGTATAAATATTCCATAGTTTTTTTATCCACTCATTTACAGATGGGCACCTAGGTTGCTTCCAGCACTTGGCTATTATAAATTGTGCTGCTATGAACACTGGGGTGCATAATTTCTTTTAAAGCACTTACCTTTTTCATAATGTAGTTATGCCTGACCAGTTAGTTACTAAAGTATGTATTATTTTATTATAAATTATTTACATTTTATTTCTTCTCTTTAAATTATGTGTGGGGGTAAATTAAATTATCTATGATCATGTCAGGAGCAGAGGGGACAATATAAATGACTATAAAAAGATGTCATTTGGCCCTGGCTGGTATGGCTCAGTGGATTGAGCACAGGCCTGCGAACAAGAGGATCGTGGTTCAATTCCCAGTCAGGGCACATGCCTGGGTTGCAGGCCATTTCCCAGCAGGGACCCACGAGAGGCAACCATGCACTGATGTTCTGATGTTCTCTCCCTCTTTCCTTCCCTTCCCCTCTAAAGATAAATAAATAAAACCTTTTAAAAAAAGATGTCATTTATTGGGAACCACTCTGCCTGGTTTCAGGAGTTGTAACTGCCCCCATGGCTAAGGTTGAGTGAGCGACCTCCAGAATCCGAGCCACAAAGTTTATCTCTGGCAGCAAGTGCTGCTTCTGCTTCATCCCCTGCCTCCAACACTTGGTCGTTTAGTCAGAGACTGTTATGACCCCTCAGGGGCGGGGGGCAACCTAAGCCAGACACAATCACTCAGGAGGCCATCAAGGAAGGACCCGATCCGTGGGGCTGCAGCAAAGAGGGAGTGATGGACCCTCACCCCCAGCTATTCTGACATAACCGGAGTCCCCATTTCTGTCTGGGAGAAGTGCTTCCTGGCTCTAATACACTTAAGCCTAAAAACCTATGATGGGGAAGGCGGTGCAGCCCCTTGCCACCTAGAGTGCGATCAGGGGGGATCGGGCATAAGAAGAGTTCCTAAAGTCCTGTAAAACCTGCTTTGCTAAGAGTGCTTTCACTCATATGCTAAGGGTCCGAGCAGGAAATAAGTATGTCTCCCAAAGTTTTTTCAGCCCCCTTACCAGACAGACACTAACTCAGACTAAGCCCTCAGATTTCTTCGAAATGTTATCTACTGTTTGATCCTTGCTGCCTGACATTGATTGATGAGCTTTACCTGAATTTCTGTGCATTACAACCCAATACAAGCCATTGAGGAAGGGGTTCTTGGTCTTTCTCCTCTGAGAGACTGACCACCTCTCCTCCCCAAGCAGATCATGTCTTGGTAGTTTCATTTTCATCCATGGCAGACAAGGGGACTTGGTGGGTAAAGTTGCCCCCACAATAATGGGGTCTGAAAGAATATAGATCTACTATTCCAAGGGGATACTTGCATACTATCACTAGCCATAAATAATATTTTATTCAAAATCAAGAAGAGAGAAGCACAAAAAATTCAGTAAATTAGAAAAATGTAAAATTAACCTGACCATTTCACATACACATGCATCACCAGCTAAGGAGTTTATGTGAAAGAGAAGATCTCATTTATGATTTCCAAACAAAACAGACCTAAGAAACAGGCCTGGTGAGTTTAGTAGCTCACACTTCCCTCACCTTCAGTTTGAGTTATTGTGGTTCTAATATCATCAACTACTTTTTCTGTGAAATCCCACCACTCTTGGCCCTCTCTTGCTCAGACACCTTACATCAGTGAGATCTTGCTCTTTAGTCTGTGTGGCTTCATTGAATTCAGCACCATCCTCATCATCTTCATCTCCTATGCCTTCATCCTCATTGCAGTCATCAGAATGCACTCAGCTGAGGGCCGTCTTAAGGCTTTCTCCACCTGCAGGTCTCGCCTCACTGGAGTCACACTTTTCTATGGCACAGTCATGTCTATGTACCTGAGACCAACATCCAGCTACTCCCTGGACCAAGATAAGTGGGCCTCTGTGTTCCACACTGTCATCATCCCAATGTTGAATCCTTTGATCTACAGTTTACGGAACAAGGATGTGAAAGCTGCTTTCAAAAAACTAATTTGGAAAAAAGCTCAGAAATGAAAATGTGTTATCACAGATAAATGATAGTGATAGAAAATGATGGCAGAAGATCAAAAATGCAAATAACTTTCCAATAAACACTGCCTAAGTTATCATCTATTTGTTGAGTGAATCTTAATTTCTAAAGAGTTTTCTGTAACCCTTAATTTTATTAGTCTGAAGGAAATAGAAATTAGTATTTCTGAAAAACATTCTAAGCAAAATTTATCCGTTTTTTAAATTTAAAATTGACTCATATTAATTTGAAATGGAGACAGGATTTGATAGGGGAAATAAATTTCCAATCATTCTTTTTATGAGCAATTTATTTAATCTCTCTGCTTTCTTTTCTTTATCTGAAAATGGGAGGAACAAAAGTATCTACCTTCTGAATTTGTTGTGAGAAACAATAGGTTTAAAAGGCCCAGTCGAAAGCTCTGTCTCATGTGTGGCATATAATATACTTATTGTTTATGCTATTACAGTTGTCCCTGCCTTTTCTCCCTTTCCCCACCACCCTGTCTCACCCTCTTTCCTCCTTAAGTCAATCCCCGTTTCATTGTCCATGTCCATGGACTGTGCATAAATGTTCTTTGGTTAGTCCCTTCACCATCTTTCATCCTGCCTCCCTCTTCTTTTCCAGCAACTGTCGGTCTGTTTCATGTATCTAACCTTCTATTACTATTTTGTTCATTAGTTTATTGTGTTCATTAGATTCCACATATGAATGAGATTGTGTAGTATTTGTCTCTCTCTGACTGGCTTAATTCACTTAACATAATGTTCTACAGGTCCATCCATGCTGTTACAAAATGTAAGAGTTTTTTCTCTCTTACTGCTGCATATTATTCCATTGTGTAAACACACCACAGCTTTTTTATCCACTCATCTACTGATGGGCAATTTGGCTGTGTCCACATCTTGGCTATTATAAATAATGCTGCTGTGAACACAGGGATGTTTATGTTCTTTTGAATTAGTGTTTCTATCCAATCACTCTTAAGCATATTTTTTCAGGGTCATATTTTTTCTTAAGCATGCCTCAGGGTCATGAGGCATGACAGGTCTAAGTGTCGAATATTTTTCTACTCTGAAAGGAAGGCAGGGAAATTTAGTTAAATACATCAGGAGTGGAGCTGGTGTGAGAAATGACTTAACTCAGCCCAGGATCCATCCACTCATATTCAGCAAAAACTTGGAGGTGCCTTGTATATGCCAGCTTCTGGAGGGTACAAATGCAAGGCACACAAGATGGCTGGCACCATTCCAGGCACTATTTCTCTGAAACTGCTGCTGCTGATAACCAGGACCCTTTTCTTTTCTGTTCTCAGTCTTCCCTTCTGTAAAGTAGTTGGTCTTACCACATAACCGCTGGTTCCCTTTGATCTCCTTTGCCTAATATTTTAAAGGGGTAGTCATGTAAGTTTTGTCACCTTCACGTATTGACATCCATTCAGGCCTCGGGGAAACCATAGGACTCTGGGACCCTGTGAAAAATAGTGAGGATCAACCCCCAAGGCTAATATTAACAAGATCATAATGCCTATGGGATTTGTCTTCCTGCTTCCCTCTAAAATTTTCCCTGTGACTTTTTCGCCTTCTTTTCTGATCTAAATTAGGTGCCAAGGGTCTGCAATGCTTTCTACCATCATTCCCAGGCCCTTATTGGAGAATAGTTTCACTAACCTTAATGTATCAATGACTGCTAATAGAAAACAATATAACTCATTTTTGCATGTTCTCAAAGCTACACATTTTTAATTAAGAAACAAAAATGTCAGGTATCAGTAGCAGGGAAAGGCAAAAGACCGATATTTGAGGAAGTCTAAGTTTTCCTCAGCTATGCTGAAACTCCATAACACCATCAGTTTTTTTTTCTTTTTTTACAATCGATAATCTTTCTGCCCAATCCCGCTCCAGCTCAATAGAGTCAAAGATCTGGGAAACATGATAATTGTCCTAAAGTGTAGAGCAGCCCCATTCATTATGAAAGACACCAGAGAGTTTTGGGAATAAAATACCCAAGATTTATCAAGTTTTTTTAAAGAGGAATCATTATATAGGAGTGGCAATTGCCTGGTTCACAATTACCCAATCACATCATGAATTTCCAAAAACAAATTCCTGATATTACCTTACGGGGAAAATATAGTAGCTAATAAACAGATGTAGAGTTGGCAGTCCAGAGATTTAACTTTCAGATCCTTTTACACAAATCAATATGCAAATCTAATATACTGTGTGAAAAATAAGAACAGAAGGTTATTTCTGTTTCCTTACTTGAGTTAAAGAGAAAACCACAGGCCCAAAATGGCATCTCTTGTGGTAAAGCCCACGATGCCAAACCTAGACTTAATGCCTGACCTCGTTGCTATTTTAACCTCTCCCAGAAATATAATCTTGAAAAACCAGTCTGGAATTTTCTGGTCACGACCAGTGAGGTAATAATTGATCACTAATAATGGGTAGTCACTAATAATTGGTAGTCATTCACTTTGGCCCTCCCCATCTCCCAGAAAAAGAAGAGACATCTGCACAATGAAAACTTTACAGTTCCCTGACCCCCAAAGAAAGATAACCTGGTCTAAAAATAATCCTTTGTCTTCTTTTGTTAATAGTTTCCTCACCCCACCCTTCTTCCTATAAAAACATTCCACTTGGTACAAACCCTGTGTTCATTCTCCCAGTTGCTAGATGGGATGTTGCCTGATTCAGGAATCACTTAAGAAAGCCAATTAGATCCTTGAATATACTAAGTTGAATTTTGTTCCTTAAAAACTGCAAATAACAAGTACATGGTGCACTTCAAAGAGGAGTTGCTTTAGAATCAGGAAGACCTTTGAAATTCACTTTTACATCTCTAATCAAGGACTTTGTTGAAGACTATTTTTATTTCTTAGTTGATTGTTGTATCTAGTCAATGAACAGGGCACTTGAAATCTCACTAAGTTTTTACAAAGATTATTAGAGATAAATATTCTTCCTATCTTAAAGATG
The DNA here is from genome assembly GCF_014824575.4 of Sturnira hondurensis. Taxonomy (NCBI): domain Eukaryota; kingdom Metazoa; phylum Chordata; class Mammalia; order Chiroptera; family Phyllostomidae; genus Sturnira; species Sturnira hondurensis. Next base: position 424,746 of record NW_028073975.1, on the reverse strand, counting down.
ATAAAAAATAAAGCTCAGATAGCTCAACAAACTTGTCAAAGTGATCATATCAAAAATTGATCCAAAGGCCACACGAAATTTCCATTCTAACTGATGACAAACATTCAGGCTTTGGACTATTTCAAAAGGGGCCCTCATCTAGGCTGTGATCCTGAGCAAGTCACTTGATTTTTGTAAGATTTCTTCATCTACTAAATGAGAATAATCATGTTTACTTTTTGGCATTTTTAAAGGACATGTGGTAACATCTATAAATAATTTGTCATATAAAGATACATAATAAACATTACTTGCTTCTATTTTCCTTCATTTGTAGTTTAACTATCTACACTCACACTATCAATGTGATGCAATGAAGTGAGGAAATTAATTGTTTTTCTATGTATAGTTGGTAGTAGAAGCATATATATCAATCTAAAATAGCAAAAGAAAAATAGGTAGAAATTTGATCACCTTAATCTTAGCCCAGTCCTACCAATAATTATTTCAGATTAATACCTTAATATTTCTGTACTTCAGTTTCTTTATCAATAAAGTGGGGACTATTACTTAGCTCTTGTCTATCCTACTAGATCACTCAAATAAGAGATCAACAAATGCCTTACACTTGAAAAGGCCTGCATTTTCTTTCATACATTAAAATTTTTGCCCAGTAATAAAATCATAAGAAAGGTAAATATGTCAATCGTGTTCTGTATTATAGACTGCAAAAATCATATAAAGTTATTTTTAAATCAGTGAAGAAGTGATAATGTGAAAGGCAAAACTGATGCATAAGTGGTTAAAAAAGGAGATAGAGTAGGATTAAGCTTAGATTCAATCTTTTTAACAATCTGTGATTACGAGGTGGTAGACAATACATACATATACATATTTCTTGACTTCATGTCATTTATACCCATAGAAAAATAAGATAAATGTAAATATGCTGTATCACAGAAAAAAACAGTAAAGGCCAAAAGAGAATTGCAGACCAAGTGCTTTGGAAGCTTACACTAAAAAGACAGCCTTCCTTCTTGGGAAATCAGAGTATCTTTATGGAGGAAGGAACATCTGAGTTGTTTTTGAAACGTGGCCTAGAAATTAGAGAGGGGATACAAGTGATGCCAGAAGAAGAGCACATAGTCAACAAAGGCAAGGAGGCTGGAACTATGGGACAGGTTCATGGGCCATTTTGGCTGGATACTCCGTGGGAAAGTTTGGTGGTGGTAGTTCAAGATCTGGCACCAATTTAAGGACGTGGGAGTTTACTGATTGGGAAGTAGTGAGTTTATTACTTGTGGATTATGGAGAAAATTCCTCTTTGCTCCCTGAAGCCCTGTCACATATCCATCAGCAGGTCAACCTTTAGGGAAACCAGTATAGCACCATAGCCTGTAGGCTGGTATATTTGAGTATACTCTCAGGGGTATCCAGCCTGTGGCCCACCAGTCACGTGCAGCTCAGGATGACTGTGAACGCAGCCCAACACAATATTGTAAATTTACTTAAAATGTTATGAGATTTTTTGTGATTATGTGTTGCAATGTATTTAATATATGGACCAAGACAATTCTTTTTCTTCCACTGCGGCCCAGACATGCCAAAATTTTGGACACCTTTGCAGCTACTTCAGGTAGGTTTAGGATACTATGCTTTTCTTAGTGGGACTTGGAAAAGCTCTTACGTTTAGTTTATATCTGGTCTTCTCCTAGGGGAGGAATTTAAGCTGAGGTTCCTGCCTTTAATCTCTGCCTTAAAGAAGATACCTGTAATACTTACCATCTCAGGTTTCTTATCTATTCCATTGTTATCCTTCTTCCATAAGTCAGGAAGTATAAAATTGCCAAAAGTCCTTTTCTTGGCATTCCAGGTCCTCCTGTTTATAACACCTCCTTGATATTATTTTTCCCTGCTCTCTTTGCTCAACAGATTCTCCTGTAAAACTATTCTGTTCAATGGCCCTTGTATTTTTCCACCTCTGTGTCCTTCCCAAATCTCTACCCTCTTCAATCCCTTTGCCTTTAATTGACCCAGCTTCCCTTTGCAATTGTGAGCTCATGATGGTGTCTGTGTATGTAACTCTGTTAGAGCAAGTATTAGTGAGGAGAACAAGGTCCTTCACCAGACCCAGTCTAGGAGACTGAACTAGGAGACCATAATGAAATCAACCCTGTGGATGACATCCACAGGTAACATCTGAAAAAAAGCATCTGATGAAGCTTTTTTTAGCTTCATCTCAGCCATTTCCTTCCACATCCCACCTCACAGAAGTTCAAATCACATCAAACTCAACTACACCATGTAATTTCTCCCTGTGTATACTTTTTTATACTATTGAGGCTCCTACACTGCAAACTCTACTAACCCACACACTTTCAAATTATGTTACATATCAATGATCATTTCTTATATAAGTCACTCCTAGACTTATCTTTCAGGGTTTTTGTGTCTGTAAAGTGGTACCAATAATACCTGTTACATGAGGTTGTAGTAAGGAATATGCAAGATAAAGTTATCACAGACAGTGCTTCTAGCTCAAGGCAGTTTGTTTTTGCCTATTGTTCTGGAGTAAGTATCAGTAATGCTACCTTTCATTCTCATAAGTGCCCTGGGTCAAATATTAATATATATGAAAAAACTATATAGTGTATCTAAGAACTTTGGGGCTTAACGGCATCTTCTGTGCTGGAGAAGAGCTGTGCATGTAATTCTGTAATAACATTCAAACATTTATCACTGAAAACAAAGGTCTTCTTGGTAGACTGTGAGACTTTAAGATAGGCTCATTTTTTTTTATCTTCAAGTTCTGGGACATAATAAATGAGCAAGAAATATGCATTGCACAGATTAATGCCACACCTTCATGGACTAAAGAAGAACTATCAAAATCTAGTTCCAATTTTGGGTCTCAGGAAGCCTACTGAAAAAAAAGTATGAGATCCTGAGGTTCATAGCACAGCATTATTAATTCCATTTCTGAAGATGATGAAGCCAGAGTAATAGAAGTTTAAATGGCATGCCAATGTGTCCTTAGTTTATAAATTGTAAAGCTAGGGTTAGAACTAATTTCTCCTGATTCCTAATCCAGTGTTCTACAGAATAGAGAAATGTTCAGCACTATAGAAAGTTATAGAGTGATCATAATTTGGAAAGAGGTTTAGGAAACCTCTATAAAGGGCTGGATTCATGACTATATTCAGTCTGGTTATTTGGTTATATTCATCAGTCAGGATTTAGACAAGATCATATGGTGAAGCACTTGTTGAAAGACTCACATTTGCCTTTGACTTTGGTCAGCTGAATCTTTGCAAGGTTAAATAGGCTAGAGAAGTAACTATCACATGAATAAATGAGGAAAACACAAACTAGGAGGTGATATCAAGAAGCAGTTTAGCTTTTAGATTATGCTGATAGAGTGATATTGATGAGGAATAACTCATTTCACCATGACTTTCTTCCCTTTCAGTACTTTACAACCCTCATACTTACTAACTTGGGTAATAAATTATTATTATTTTTTTACTTGAAAAGTAAAGATAGCCATTAGGAGAACTGCTAACATGATTTGCAATAGTAGTAGTCTCTACACCCACAGTGGTGACATTAAAACCTTTCAAAACTGCATTATTTTTTCTTAAAATTAACCAACCACAAGCAAAAAAGTGAAAATATAAAGCTGTTTTGGAATAAACTTGACATATTTTTGATATAACAATTTAATAATAAATTCATGATAAATCTATTCCAGAGAGAACAGAGATAGCAAGATATTGCTAAACAGAGGATACAATAGAAAAAAATACACAGATAAGTGTTAGATAAATAAATAGATACATGTGCATACATACATACATACTTAAAGATTGTCTAATCCAACAACTGTTTCACTTTGTAAATGAAGGAAATGAGGTCCACAAAAAAAAGAAATGACTTCTTCATAGTAACACAGTGTAATTAAAACCTTGGGATTATAATTTTATTATCCTTATTTAAACCTAGTCTCTTACAATACACAATAATACTGATCAATCAAGCACTGAGAAAATGTAGTTCATAACAATAATCCATTCTCTAATTATTTTGTTTATTCTAGGCTTTAATTTTATTTTAAAAAGATCAAAGTAGTATACCACTAGTATATTTCTTAGTGATGTTAATCTTCATGTTACCATAACCCCAAACAAATGTACCAAGGAAATAATTCAATTGGACATTTGATGTTGTGAAGGACCAATAATTGTTGAGTTCAGCATTATTTATGTTAACCTTAATTGTTGTTTGTTCTCCCGATGATTGTAACATATAGTGTACAGAATTATCTACTGAATGTCTTTAAGTGTCATATTTTCCCTTTATATCAATAAAAGCAAACATAAAAAAGGAGGAAAACTTGCTTGAAGAGTGCAAGAATGAGAATAGGGTACGAGCTGTTGGATGGCATCATTTTTTCTTAATTCACCCAACTCCAAGTTACTGATCTAAACAAACTAGTCAAAAATGAATTGATTAGTTCAAACAATTGGTCTAAATAATGAATTGTGAGAACAATAGATATTTAATTCCCCTTGTTTTACATATTTTTGTTATATGTGATATAAATGAGAAAAGTTTTGCAATTTTTTTGTTTCTAATTTATAAATAGCCAAGTATTTGCATTTCTTATTTGATGATGTTTGGGAGAATTTTAAATGCCACCATTGACCTTAAATCAATCATTTGAAGAAAGTTTGTTAGAAGTATATGTTTCTAATTCTTGTACATGTATTTAAAAATATAAAATATATTATCATTTGTATATCAAGGCAAACATCAAAAACACTCTGTAATGAATTTGATTATTTTATTAATGATTTTTATTTTAACTTTTTAAATCAGTTTAAAATAACTGGCATGTACTTGACCTATTTCATCAGAGATGCTTCATTTACTGATCTAGATGATTTTATATTTAGATAAAACAAATGCTTGAGTTTTAGTTGTTGGTTGTCTCTAAACATTGAATTACTTTTTTTTTTTTACTCTACATTGTGAAATAAGTGAGAAACAATTTTAAAAAGTTTACCTCTAATTTAACAGCATGTTAATCACAGTCTATATTTATGCTTATTGAGCATATTAATGCTAAATTCTATTTTACTATTCTCTTAATTCAAAGAATAATTCTTTGTAAAAGTAACACTATCTGTCTGTCTGCATAAAGAAAAACCTTTTAAAAACGTAAGTTGTGTCATATCACCCTTCTTCACAATACTCACATTTTACTGAAAATAAATCCCTACTCCTCACCACAGTTAACTCAGACTTTCAGGGTCTGCCTGCCTCCCCACCCATACCTGCTACTCAGCTCCTCACTAGTTTTCTTTATTCTCAACTAGAGTAAACTCCCCACATCTCCACAGTCTGTTTACAACCATCTTCTGTCTAGAAAGCTCTTCCCAGTCTCACTCTACCCCTCTTTCTGGTCTTTGTAGGAAGCATCCTCAGAGGTCACTCCACCTATTACTGTGTCTCGTTGCCCCTTGAGGATTATTTCCTTTATTGCATTTATCACAATTTGTTCGTGTGTATATACGTACTGTAAACACTTATGAATATTTGAAGAAAAGTATTCTATTGTATTTAACCATTAAGTCATGCAGTCATTCAATGTTATGTAATGAATGAATAAATTAGCCCATTAACATTTGTTCAAAACTTCTGTTCCTGATCACCATTGTCCTTCACAATGAACATAAGACCACAGAGAACAAAATTGTAGTTAAATAAAGTCAAGTTTATTTACCCACTGCAAAATAGAAATACTATACACCAAGGTCTGCAGGAAGGGTAGAGTTTAGTTGAAATTTAAATGAAGCAATATTTTAATAAAGGTCTAAAGCACAAAGTTGATGTTACCTCGAAAACTATGCAATTAGGACAAATATGAAATGTTGCCTCCAAGTCCCTTTCCTTGAAGTTCTGTATGAGTTGGAACGTAAGAATGCTTCTCTATGTCAATTTTCTTTTGATGCTACAGGCAAATCTCTCACCTTACTGATGTAATTTTTAGCAATTAATATCAGATAGCCTATGGTTTTAAGAAATCAAGATTTTTTTCATGGAGTGAGGCATCACACAATAAAGGGAGTTGTTCTGACACATTAAACTGTGGTTTGTACTTGGAGAAGACACGAGGTGTCTTGAGTTTGTCTTGAGTTCCTCTTGAGTTTGCAGCTGGATTTGTGTGTCTTTTATGTATGGCAGGAAAGATGTTGAGTATCCAAGCTACGTTTTACTCCTTCATTTCCTATTCAGAAGCCAATTATCTTAGGTAAACAGTTAACCCTTGTGCCTCACTCAGAGCTCTCACGTCTTTTGTTTCACAATAGCTCTCCTCAAAGCACCTTTCACATCCTGGTTCCTGAGGCTATAGATCAAGGGGTTAAGCATGGGTGTGATCACAGTGTAGAACACTGCAATGATCTTACCCCCAGCCCTGGAAGACTTTGACTGGGGTCTCATGTACATGAAGATGCCAGTTCCATAGAATAAGGCCACCACTGTCAGATGGGAGGCACAGGTGGACAGTGCCTTGTGCCTCCCAGAGGCTGACCGCATCCTGAGAACTGATAGAAGAATCTGGGCATAGGAAACAACAATCAGGAGAAAAGGAATGAAGACAATGATGATACTGAAGATAAAAACAACCATCTCAGTGAATGAGGTGTCAGTGCAAGCCAACCTCAGGACAGAGGGTACCTCACAAAAAAAGTGATTCAAGACATTGGGCCCACAGTAGGGCAAACTCAAAGTGAGGACATTGATAATCATGGAACTCAGAAAGCTGCTGGACCAAGAAATGGCTGCCAGTTGGACACAGGTGTTTTGATCCATAATGATAGTATAATGAAGAGGATGACAAATGGCTACATATCTGTCATAAGCCATGACACCAAGAAGAACACATTCAATCATTCCAAAGGACAAGGAGAAGTACATTTGAGCAGCACACCTGGAGAAAGAGATGGTCTTCTTTTTTCCCACCATGTTGGACAGCATTTGTGGGACATTGGTGGATGTGTAGCAGATATCCAGAAAGGATAAATTAGTGAGAAAAAAGTACATGGGGGTTTGGAGATGAGGTTCTATCTGGATAATAGTGATAATGATAATATTCCCAGCCACCGTTAATAAGTAGAAAAAAAAGAAGATAATAAAAAGAATGAGCTGCACCTTCGGCTGTGAAGAGAGCCCCAGGAACACAAATTCAGTCACAGTGAAGTTTGTTTTTATCACACTCATTTTTCAGGTCACCTACTTCTTATGAAACCATCTACTCCCTTGAAGACACAATCATATACTATATATTTCACAGTGTTGGAAAATGAAGGCACACGTAAGAGCAAGAAGAAGTCTTGTTTTGAGATTATATCTTGAGTATCTAAGTCATAGGAAAGCTTTTCTTCTGCTTTTAGATGGAGTATTCTCTTGAGGAGATTAAGAATTTTAAACTCACACTGATTAGAGTTAAGCAGATATTCTTGCCTTTTCTTTAAGGGGATGTTCCTTTGTCTGTTCATAATCTTTCCAAACCCTATCCACTCTTCAAAGTCTTACTCAGGCCTTAGCATTTTGAAAAGATCTGATCGAGTACCAAGCAATGAAACAGCAGGAGCTTCAGGTGCTGCTCACTAACCTATATGTAAGTGTGGGAACAGCAGCCTGTGCTTCCTCTGATCACCCTGATGCAACCTTTGAGTGCCTGGACACCCTGATAGCCGAAGGAACAAAGACTGTGCACACCACCAACAGAACCAGTCTTGGAGCACACTAATCGCCAGTTCTCCCCTCATCACCACGTCTGCACTTGGGGTGCTTGGATCATTTCACTCTGTACAAATGTGAGGATTTTGAGAATTATATTAAATAATGTATACAAAGAATTAAGACAATGTTTACAAGTAGAAAGCAATCTACCAATAAAAACCATCAATGATGAATAGCCCTAATGACATAGAGTGATGCAACATTTATCTGGAATTCGTGTCGTTAATAATAACCATTTCAGAGATTGATGTATAATAGCATTATACATTAATTAAATTGTGTTTTGTGATATTAACATATTATATAGTAACAAAATTTAATTAATAAATTAAATCCAGACAAATTAAAGTTACTAGGTCTATTCACTGAGAGTTCCTTAGTCCCACCCAGTTGCTTTTATTTACTCTTAGTTTATGTACAGAGTCAATACATTTGGAAACTGATTTCTAGTCTGGAGCAGATTAAAATCAGTGATTTAGGAAGATATGGGATAATAAAAAAGTCCTAGAGAGTTTCACATACAATAGCAAGTAGAAGCTGCAATTGTTCCTCCAGTCATTCATTCATTCTTTTCTTTCTCTCTTTCTTTCTTTTTACTTTTTCCTTCCTTTCTTCCTCTCAGAAATATCTCTTTAATAATTTAGTATGTAGAGGGTGCTCAACATACATTAGTAAACACAACAGACATTTCCAATTACTCCCGTAGAACTTATGCTCCAGTGGAAAGTTGTGATAAAGAACAAATTGATACCTGAAAGAATGAGGAATCTTATCAAGAATACATTTAAGAATCAAGTAGTTGCATGTCATAAAAAAGTTTACTTTATGCAAAATATCCTTTTTCAAATAATATTGATTCAGATGTAATGCATTTTAGAGGGGTTTCTTATATTTTGATTTAAATGTCAGCTTTTCAAATCTAGTAATTCAGTTAGCTGGAAAACTAAATTATGCAAAATATGAGGTCCAGGGATGAAGAAGGTTGGGCCTGGAAAAGAAGAGAGAAATTAATTCACAGTCTTGCTTTCATCAAATTAGAAGTAAACAGGAGAGGTTACACAGTTCCCTTCCATGTCTTTCAAACAGTATTAAAAAGTTTTGTTGCAAATAATTAATGTTTTGGTGATTTTTAAGGAGCAATCATAATGACAACAAATGACACCCACCCACAGTGAGTTTCTTAGATGAACAATCAAATCACAAAACCAGTGATGAAATGCATGGGATCTATGATTGGATGGTGCCCATTGCACGCCTGGTTCCAACACTCACCAGACGAGAGTGCTTGCACAATTCACACCACCAGTCTGTGACTAACTTTTCTCATCTGAAGGATAGGGACAAGGGCAGCACCTTCACAGAGATGGTGGGCAAGGTAAATGAGATAACGCATGTAAGGCACTCAAAGAGAGTTAGGCGTATGTAATAAGGGCTCAGTATATGTTAACTATGAGCACTCTTATAGTGACTCATAGTTAGTGAGCACTAACTATGTGACTCTCACAAAAGGATTTTTGTTAAGTGCAGAACAGGAACTACTGGCACTCCTCACCCCCACAAATGGCAAAGAGGCTAAGTCTTTAAGGCAGCAAACAACTTGTCCAAAATCACAAGTAATTACTGAATATATAGGTAAGCACCTACAACACACATGTATATATTTATATTTATACCTATAACAATAAAAGCATACCAAAAGTAATAGTCTTGCTTCTATAGGCATGCATGTATATGTAGAATTTTGTTCACATAAACATAAATATTTTGATTCAGCATTTAAACACTGTTGATATTTAATGAAATGTGATAAGCCCTTAGTCCTTCTTAATGCACAGTTGCCTCAAAGAACATTTTTTAGCCCCTTAAGCTGTAACTGCTGGAAACCATCTAGAACCCATTCACTGCCAGTTTTTCAGTATATAAAGCACTCTATTTCTGTTAGAACACACAGAGCTGCATTTCTGTCACAAGGATAAGAGGAATAAAGGCACCTTTATAAATAAATATAATACCTGTAGTGTAAAGTAGGATCACCAAATTAAATATAGGGTTGCCAAAGCTCTGGATGTTTTGTAATTATCTATAGATTCTATACCAGCACCTCAATCAAGCTAGCAATCACCTAGTTAACTGTACACCTTCCATTTCACCTCATAGACAAAGGCTACTACCGTTAGCAAATGTCTCTTCCTAAGTCATCTGCCTGGAAAACTCCTCTTCAACCTTTTAAATACCAGGCATGCATGAAGCCCCCTTAGAAACTCCCCCTGATTTCATTCACTCTGACAGAGAGACTTAACTAGTCTTCTCTACTGAAGCATTTCCATTCTTTAGACATACTCTATTATTTTATATTTAGTCTATCTCTTCCATTGACTTTGGGTTTCTGGTGATCCTGTCATATCTGTGTTTCTCTGTTCCCCAGCACATAATACACACGGGTCAATGTTGATAAAATTCAAAGAAATCCTTCTGATTTCTTCATTTCTTCAGCCTTGAACTCAAATTAAAAATAAATTCATCTCCATGGTAGCTATGACTTTAGTCAAAGTACGTAGTGAAGTAAATTCATTTACTGCATTATAGTTTCTTTTTTACAAACAACATTGCCTAAGACTGCAAAAAATCCACCTAACTCAAGAAAAAGAAAGAAAAGAAAAAACTGTTGGTGTGACTTGATGTCAGTAAGATACAATGTATGGTAACCTACACCTTAGTCAAGGTCACGTTATTTTGGGTTATTCCAACATTATATAGACAGAGAATATTAGGCAGCATATGTCTTACATGGATGAATGGCTTGTCTTTCTGCTCTGCAAATTACAAGAAGAAATCTAAAATATAATTTCCACCAACTAGAAAAGGCTGATGATTTTAATAAATTCAGAATGTTCAATAGAAAACTCTTTAATCTTTATTATTTAAACTACTTGCATAACTGACTACATTTTTCCAATGCATAATTAAGCTGTCTTTTAAGTTGGTGTTGACAAATAGCAATAATATTATTGGCCTTTGATAATATCTCATTTTCCCAGGATAATTTTGCAAGGTCCTATAGTGCAGGTTGAACGTATGAACTCTGAACAAGGGCAGCCTGAATATGAATTCTGATCCCACCATTTCTCTGCTGAATGACTTGGGAAAGTTTCTAAACTGCACGAAATCTCATATTTCTCCTATGCTAAGTGGTAACTATATTAGTACTTAATTCATGGGGTTAGCTTGATGACTGCATTAGAAAGTACATCTAGAAGTTCTAGCACAGTATCTAACACACAATATTATAGCTGCCAATATTATATAAACCCCAGGTTCACTCAAGTTACTTGTGTTCTAAGAGTAGAAAGACTGTTAGACATAGCCGTATTGGAACTTCAAGACATATCATTACAAAGATATTTAGACTCTACACAAACTCATACAATTTTTATATGTGTTAACTACTGTGAAAATTTGCTATGTTTTTTATTTGGTTATCACTTCATCAATTAACAAGATATATTGCTAAAAATCAACTTATAGACTAAGAAGTTCAAGGACTAAGAAAAATAAAAATAGCATCATAATTCTGTTCCTTACCTAGTGAAGAAAAAATATTAGGAAGGGCTGCCAACAAGTCCATAAGTATTTTTCTGATAAATTCATCATTGAGTTACAGAAATTATGGTAGAAAAGACATGATCATTTCTTTAAATAAAAACACTGTACACAGTGCTTACAAATTATACTTAGTATGAATTAGTTTTACAAACCCTCTTGAACAGGTAATTAGGATCTGGTTTTGAAAATTTTGAACGACAAAGAGAGAAATATGAAACAAAGTCTCCTGGAAGGCCATGCTCTCAGAGAGAGGACCAAACCCCAATATCAGCCACAATGCTATGTTGGAAAAAAATACATTTAAAAAGTTGACAAAGTTTAATCTTCTCCCCCTAAAAAACAAGGAGATATTAATTGCTACCTATTACAATTCTCCATTGCGTGACACACATTTTTAGGTACTTTGCTGGTAGTAAATTGCATCTTCACCATAACTCCAAAGTATATTTATATTCACATTAAAGAAGAGAAAACTGATGGTCAGGCAGGCAGGCTATACAACTTTCTCAAAGTCAGGGTATTTAGCAAAGCCACAATTTGTACTAGAGTCTGCCTAATTCCAAAAGATCCTTAAGTTAAATAACAGATGAGTTTATTTTACTACCATTATTTATATCTTAATATGCCATTGCAAACATAGGCATAGCAGGGGAAAAGTACATACCCTAAGGACAGGAGTGATGTGTAGAAATAATCTGCTTCATACCTGTCCTTACCATTTACTCACACAAATAATTACTAATAAAAAACAAAACAGACATTATATCCATGTTCAAAAAATACAACTATCTGGACATAAAATAAAACTGCTGTTATGATAACTACAAATAAAACAATACTATAATCTGACTCAGTACTTTTATAAGTAGACTATAAATAAAGACAATAAATGCATGCACAGTGAAATCCCTAAGTTTTCACTGTGGGATTTCTCATGTTAGGACCTTAGGCCGCATTTGGGGTTCTTGAGGGATAATGTCCCAGACCAGTAATTAAAATGTAATTATTTGTTCTGAGGGATTCCTGGTTGAGACACTTGGTTGTGGCTCCTCTCATCTCTCTACCCTGCATATGAACCTTTAGCATGGTTATGCTGCAGGCCTGTTCCTTTTATATTGCCTAATACTAGGAGTCATAAAAATAAGTGTATTCATCACAAAAACAGCAAAACCTCAAATGCAAAGTTCAAAGACCAGTCATTTCCTTTATTTTTAGATTTCATTTATTTATTTTTAGAGAGGAAAATGGGGGGAGAAAGAAAGGGAGAGAAACATCCACGTGTGGTTGCCCCTCGAGTGTTCCCTACTGGGAACCTAGCCCACAACCCAGGCCTGTGCCCTTACTGGGAATTGAACTGGCCACCCTTTGGTTTGCAGTCCGGGGCTCAATTCACTGAGCCACACCAGCCAGGGCTGGAGAGTCATTTCTTAGAATCAACAATATTTTAGAGATAATTATGATCCTAGTATACTCTCAATTATCCACATAGCAAATTTAAACCCTAGGTTCTCTTCTCTCTGGTCATAGCAAATTCTGAAAGTGCATAGCAACTAAATGCAAATTGTTTATAAGGAAACAGTAAGGCCAGGAAACTGTGAGCTCAAACATACCATTTTACTTTATTAGTTTCGGTGTATTCATCTTTTAAATGAGCATAAAAATATCTCGATCACTACATTTACTCCCTTGTTTTGGATGTAAAGGGGAAGAAAGGAAGGAAGAGAAGTAGGAAGAGAGAAAGAAAGCAAAAAGTTAACATTAATTGGCCCTGACTGGGGAGCTCAGTTGGTTAAAGCACTATCCAAGGTTGCAGCTTTGATCCTCAGTCAGAGCACATACAACATGAATAAATATGTAGAAAAACAAGATGATGTTACTCTCTCAAATCAGTTAAAAAAAGAAGTTCACATTAACTAGTCCTTTCAATATACAAAGAGCCAGATTAGCTAAATAATGCCTCCATAATGATATCACTTAATCTTAAATGCACTACAGTTGGTCGTGGTAGCTTGCTTGTTTGGTTTTAATATCAATGTCTAGGCCTTATCCTAAATCAGTTAATTCAGAAATAAAATATTGTGGAATACCAAACAACCCAGTATTATAAGTTTAAAATAGTTCAACCACAACAAAATAATAAAAACAATTAAAGAGTGGTTTGATCATGCTTTATTGTTATAAGTATAATTTATATTTACTTGAAATATTGCATGTTTACCAACATGTCTATCTATAAGCCAGTAATTTGGAAAATGCAATGAGAGCGTTCTTTGAAAAGATGCCATTCATCTCTGTGTCCTTATGGTCCATGCGACTTTCCAGAAGGCCTCTTTGATTCCCAGGCTATAGATGATAAGGTTCAGCAATGGGCTGACCACAGTGTAGAACAAGACAGCCACTTTGTCTTTCTCCAGAGAGTGGGTGGAGCTTGGCCGTGAATACATGAAAAGCAAAGGTCCATATTAGAACATGACTGAAATGAGGTGAGAAGCACAGATGGAGAAGGCCTTGCACCTTCTAGGGGCTGAGAAGTTTCTCAGAATAGCCAGAAGGATGTTGAAACAGAAAATCAGGATGGCAAGAATGCCCGAGAGAATAGTGAAGCCCACCACACCCAGGAGGACTTTTTCATAGACCTGGGTTTCTGTACAAGACATTTTTACCAATGGTGGTACATCACAGAAGAAGTGGTCAATGATATTTTTACCACAAAAACTAAGGCAGAAAGTGTTGGCCATATGGGCTATGGCATTCTTGAACCCTTCTATGTAAGACCCAGCAAAGAGGCCAGTACACAGAGAGCTGGACATAGTACCTGAATGAAGGAATGGGTTATAGATGGCCATTCATCATAGCTGCTAGAAAATAGAACTCCGTGTAGGATACAACACAGGAAAAGAAAAGCTGGGCTCCACATACAGCCAAGGGAATGTGTTTAACTTCTGAGATACAATTGGCAGGGATATTGGGAATATACACAGAGGTATAACAAAAGTCTAAAAAAGCCCTGGCTGGTGTAGCTCAGTGGATTGAGCATGGGCCTGGGAACCACACGATCGCGGTTCGATTCCCAGTCAGGGCACATGCCTGGGGTTGCAAGCCAGTTCCCGGCAGGGGACACACGAGAGGCAAACATACATTGATATTTCTCTCCCTCTCTCCTTCCCTTACCCTCTAGAGATAAATAAATAAAATCTTTTTTAAAAAGTCTAAAAAAGACAAATTGCTGATGAAAAAGTACACAGGTGTGTACAGGCAGGGGTCAATATGAATTCAAATGACCAGGGTCATGTTCCCTGACAAGGTTACCAAATAGAGTGTCAGAAATATTACAAATAAAATCACCTGCCACCAGGGGTTTGCTGAGAAGCCTACCAAAATGAACTCAGGCAGGATGGTATAATTTCCTACTTTCATGTCCACAGAGAAGAAATTCTTATAATTATTTTGGGGAAAAATTGTTTAGTGATTTTTCTACTGAAAGAAATAAACAAAGGTATCAGTTAAGTCAACAATTACTGTGAGTCTTACGGACTTTTATCCATGACTGTCTAGTATAACAGAACTTCAGTCTGTGACTTTGGAGGAACACAGGAACTGGTGTTACAATATGATTATAAAATGAAACCTTTCACTTATTAATTGTTTAATGCAAGGCAAGTCCCTCAGTCTCACCAGACAAGAAAAATGAAGCCACTGGCAGATTTCTGATTAGGTAAAGAAGATGCATGAAAACACCCAGCCCAATATTAGGTACATAAAGGGCACACAAAAAAATTTCAGTGCCCTTTGTATATTGTTGAGAATTTATGTGTCATGCATTGTGCCGATGGTTATACAAATACCAATGTACATACTAATTCTGCTACAATTAATACAAATAGAAATATATATGTGTGTGTGTATATCACTGTGTGCCAGCTAGTATTCTAAGTTTTAATTTCAATTTACTAAATCCTTTCCACAATTTTATAAGGTAAATATTATGATGATCCTCATAGAGTTCAAGAGACAATTTCAAGCTGTGGCCGGTGTAGCCCAGTGAACCAAGGGCAGGTTACAAATCAAAAGGTCACAGATTCAATTCCCAGTCAGTGCACATGCCTGGGTTACAGGCCAGGTCCCCAATAGGGGGCGTGTGTGATGCAACCACACATTGATGTTTCTCTCCCTCTTTTTCTCCTTCTCTTACCCTTTCTCTAAACATAAATAAATGAAGTCTTTTAAAAAAGAGGCAATTTCAAGGTCACAGAGCTGGTCAACAACAGAGCTGGTATTTGAACCCAGAATTGTCTTTATCAAGAGTGTAGTTTTCAACTGCTAAGCCATGTTTGTCTTTTACAGATGAATTGTTCTCTCTTGTTCTGCTACTAAGGCAATTCCATACCCCCCTGACGACTTGAATTTCTTTACTTATTGAAAAGAGCTTTAAAATCTTTTTTTAAATTATTTTCCCCACCTTCTCTTGTTGATATTAGATTTACATACATCGTTAAGAAAGAGTTTTTGATGTAATGGATGCTGATCATTAGAAAGACCCCAATTGTTGGTGTCAGAGATCCACTGAAAAACCATAAATCCTTTAATGTTCATATCTTGAAACTCCAAAGCTCTCAAAGAGAAACTAAAAGGAGGCATTAAGTTAAAAATACAGAATTAGAGCTGATGCTCCACTAGCCAGCTGCTTTTCTCTTAGCTAAAAAGGCAGTGGGAGAAAGCTAAACCGAAAGAGCATTGTACTTTCATTCACTGTTTAAAATATTTACTTTGAGCTAAACCAGGTCAGTTTTGTAACTAGAATGCAAATGCAAGTTTTCTTCCTTTTTTTTTTTTTACTGCTGTTCCATTGGAGTTGTCCCAACTTTTTCCCTGTTGCTCATCCCTGCCCTGTCCAACCTCCACCTCCCCCACTCCACTCCCACAGTCAATCCCCACCCTGTTGTCCATGCCCATGAGTCCTCTATTCATGTTCCTTGACTTGATCCTTCCCCTCCTTTCCCCAGTTATCGCCCTCCCCTCCAGTCACTGTCAGTTTGTTCTTTATTTCCATGTCTCTAGTTCAGTTTTGCTTGCTTATTGTGTTGATTAGGTTCTACTTATAGGTGAAATCCTGTGGTATATGTGTTTCACGTCCTGGTTTATTTCACTTAGCACAAGTTTTCTACCTCAAGGTATACTGTCCCTGCTTGTTAGAAAGCAAGGAATCTTAATTTTTAAATATTATGTATTAAAAGATTAAGAGACTAAAACTCTCTTCCAAGCCAACAGACATAACAGTTTTTCCAAATGCATCACTTATTTTAAAAACACATTCAAAAGACAAAAATGCAGACTGGTGTTTCCACATTATCCAATAATTTTTGTTTGTTTGCTTGTCCATTTTATGTTTGAGCATATAGCTGATAAGGATAACATGGAAATAACCTGTAAAATAAAATACAGCTATTGTTTACCAAGTATTTTCATTTAGAAACACTTTGCTCTGTCTACCATTTTTCTCAGAGATCTTTAACATCTTTATTTCTTTTTTTAAGATTTTATTTATTTATCTTTAGAGGGGAAGGAAAGGAGAGAGGGAGAGAAATATGAATGTATGGTTGCCTCTCGTGAGTCCCCTGCTGGGAACTGGTCTGCAACCCAGGCATGTGCCCTGACTGGGAATCGAACCGCGATTGTGTGGTTCCCAGGCCCACGCTCAATTCACTGAGCTACACCAGCCAGGGCATAACATCTTTATTTTTTAACCTGTAGATCAAAGGATTCAACATTAGAATTGCCACAGTATAAAACACTGACACCACTTTATCCCTTTCCAGGGCATAACTCATACTTGGTCAAGAATAAATGAAGAGAATTGAACCATAGTACAAGGTGACAGCTGTCAGGTGAGAGGCACAAGTGGAGAAAGCCTTGTGACAGCCTTGGGTAGAGCGAATCCTCAAGATGGCGGTGATGATGAAGAGATAGGAGGCAAGAATAAGCATGATGACAATAATGACGCTGGAGGTAAGTATGAAATGAATACAGTCTCGTAGCTCTCCTTCACCTCACAGGCCAACTTTACAAGGGGAGGAAGATCACAGAAAAAAATTGTCAACTGTATTGTTCCCACAGAAGGTCAGGGTAAATGTCTTGCTGGTAACGATAGTTGAGTTAAGAAAGCCACCGAGGCATGAAGCTGCAACAAGACTGGTACATAACCTTGAGGACATTGCCTGGGAATAAAGCAGGGGGTTGGAGATGGCCACATAGCAGGCATACGTCATGACAGCCAACAGGTAACAGTCACTATAGGCCAGTCCAGCTGAGAATAGGAGATGCTTTTGTCTTCAGAGATGCGGGTCATAAGGATTTTGGGATCATAGATAGAGGAATACCAGAGATCCAGGAATGAAAGTTTCCCAATGAAGAAATACATGGGTGTGTAGAGGCAAAAATCAGCACAGATCAGAGAAATCAGGGTGATGTTCCCCAAGAGTCTGAAGATACAAATGATGAGGAAGATGAAAAAGAGAACACTCTGTAACCATAAGTCAGCTGTGAAACCTGAAAGTATGAACTACTTCACTTGGGTGAATTTTTTCTCATCCATTGATTTTGAGTTTCTATGGTCTCTTTCTGCAAATAAATTAAGAAATATGACATGATTTAAAATATGTATAAGCTCCCTCATCACTGGGCATTTTAGATCACTGAAAAACCCAACTGATACATATGTTGTTCATTGTGAGACATGTTTATGCTGAACTGGATATCATTCTTGTTGGATGACTGAAAATTTGCTCTATGCTGGCTTGAGAGACCTGTTATTAAGAAAACAGCATAGTACATGTTACCTTATCTTTTTAATCTATTTTTCTCTCCTCATTAGAGAGGGTGATTTGTGTATCTTGTGTTCTGCTTCTCAGTTAGGGTGACTGGGGACCACGTGGAAGTATAAAAAGGCGAGTTAGAAAGAAAATGCTGATTTCTCTTCCAATCTTTGCATCCTTTTGTCTTTTTCCAAAGAATTACATAATGAAGAACACTTTTATTATACTAACAATATTTTGGAGTATCCTTAGAAGTCCTTTTTATTGTGAATTCTTTGAACATGATTATATTTTATTCAACTTTTTATCCATAAAACCAAGAACACAGGTTTATATAAAGTAGAAAATATGTAACTTGAATAAAATAGATTTCCTTAGATAATAGGAATTTGAAACCATAGCTACCCGGACTCTGTCTGACCCTCAAATATACTGTAAAAGGAAGAAAAAGATAAACCAATTGATAATATGTTCACAATATATATGAATTTCCTATAGCAGCAATTTCAACTGATGTGCCACAAAAATTTTTAAAGCATGCAGTACCTGACTATTTAGTCAAAATACTGCACTGACCTCTTTTCCTTAAATTGCCAAATAAAAAAAGTGACAACAAACAACATAATAGCCATAAGGTATAAATGAATCAAAATTACGCCTAACTTTTGTCAGGGAAAACATATATTTTTGGTGTGCCACAGAATTTTAGTAATTACTTTATGTGTACCATGAAAAGAAAAAGGTTGAAAATTTCTGTCCTATAGAATCAAGAGTTAAAAAAACAAAATAAACAGACAACTAAGCTAGCCAAACTGAATGTTTTGGGGGAATATGGTGGGCTGAATAATGGCCCATAAAGATGTCCATGTTCTGATTCCTGAGATCTTTGAGTGTTAACTTTATATGGAGCCAGAGTTATTAAGTTGAGAATCTCAAGATGAGTAGATTGTCAGGCTGAGCCTGGAATACAATCACAAATATCCTTATATGGTGGAGGCACAGGGAGATCTGACTACAGCCACAAGAGGAGGCAGTAGGACCACAGAAGCAGAGGGTAAAGTGAAACAGCCAACAGCCAGAAGAAGCCAGGAGAAGTGTGAGATGGATTCCCTGCTAGAATCTCTGGGTGGAGTGTGGCCCTGCCAATACTTGCTTTTGCCTCAGTGATATCAAGTTTGAACTTCTGGCATCCAGAACTATGAGAGAAGAAATGTTTGTTGATATAAGCCACCAAGTCTGTGATGAACTCTTAATAGATGAAGTTCTGGAATTTGACCTCTACCAGTCTTCCTGACTTCAGAAACAGAATCAGCAGCTGGATCATTGGCAGCGATGGAAGACACGCCATCTCTGCTCGTCTGTGTTACGGCCCAGTACACACAACAATGTGCCACAGTCAACAATGGCTGTATTATGATTGTCACGGCTCTGAATCATCAGGGGATGTCATATTTCTGCCATCCAATCCAAGGCTTTAAAAGCATTTTCTGCTAGGGAGAAAAAACTTCATCTTGGTCATATACTCAGCTATGGACTTAAAATTGAGCCAGAAAAAAATTTTAATGCTGTCTTGGAACTGTATCTGTTTGATGGTAAGAATCTATAATTTTTAAACTTAAACAAATATTAATGCTATAGTCACTGTCAAAGTAGAAATTTTTAATAAGCAAAAGAGGATTAGAATAAGTGGCATTTTTATTCCCTTAGTATTTCACAGCTGTTGACTGCTAAGGTCATTTTTAATAAAGCCTATTTCTTTTTTTTAAGATATTATGTATTTATTTTTAGACAGAGGGGAAGAGAGGGAAAGGAACATCAATGTGTGGTTACTTCTCATGTGCCCCCTACTGGGGACCTTGCCTATATCCCAGGCATGCACCATTACTGGGAATCGAACTGGCAACCCTTTGGTTCGCAGGCCAATGCTCAATCCACTGAGCCACACCAGCCAGGGCCAAAATCTATTTTTGGAAACAGCTTAAGAGCAAAAATCAAGAAAACTAGATTCTGGCCTCAGTTGGCTGCTTGGCAACATAAATTTTAAATCAACATAATTTCCAATTTTTATTTTCTCATCTACTTTTCTTAGTTCCATGGGACTTTTAAAGCTCTCAGATGTGAGAAAGAACTTTGAAAACTAAAAGTGGGAACTGTGTAGTGTGTTCTCTATTATTTCTTCACCTATAATCTGTCCTTCAGATTTGTAATTTGGTTTACCTCACAAGGATTTACGATTATACCTAAGCCACGAGTCCCTAGAGTTGGTGTGTCCTCCTGCAGAAATTTGGAAAACGACAAGGCTTGTTTGCAAAATTACAATTGGGTTTAAAAATTGCCACATATTTCTTCCCTAATCAATCTTGTGTTCTTCTAAAGTAATTAAAATATAAAATAAGCATGTGAATATACATATATGAGTATATATATGTATATATCAATGCTTTTAAAAATAAAACAAAGGTTTGTAGGTGGCTTAGTATGAGTCATAAGACAGGTAAGCATCATAAAATGTGAAAAGGAAAAGCAAGACCTGGATATAAAACAAGACAGGGATAAACCCTGTAGCATCCCAATGATTTCTATCCACTGCTCTGTGTGCACCACAGATTTAACCGGAAACTTTCTAGCAACCCAAATATACAGTTAGTAACATCCAAAAGACAAACTACTGCCCCCCAAAATTTGGCAATGCATTACCATTCTTGATACTAACTTTGAAATCATTTTCCCCCAGTTTCAAACTGTAGTATTATATACATAGACACAAAAGAGAGCTTTTTGAGCCACATTTACTTGCCATTAATTCGTAGACTTAAAGCTGGCCACATGTCTTGTTAAAGTCAAGAGATGCTCAGACATCATTTTCCCACCAAACATTTCTCCCCCATGTCTTCACTCACCTCCCTTAACTGGGAGGCCTCTTTAAGAGGTAGATGGCTCTGAGAATGATCACCCAAAAGGAAGTGATCCCTTAGTGACCTCTCAGCCCTCTCCAGGCACCAGCAGTCCCTATCACTCAGTTTGCTACACTAATCAGATAATCCTTGAGTTAGATATTAATTATAACTATACAGTATAATCCCAAAGATATGGCTATATATCTATGATATATATAATTGCACTGCTCATAAGAAGCTCCTACCCCATGCACGGCCTACCTAGATAGAATAAGAAACACTTTTAAGTCATGAAAATATTAACATTTCAAGTTTTCTATACATGGGCCTACTCTAAGGGCTAATAAATGTCCTGTGAGATAACACAGGAGGTGATGGTGGGCCACACACAGCTGCAGAGGGTTTCAGAGAACAAAAGCGCTCATCCAGTACACATCTAACTGCTTGTATCATTGAAAGAGACAAAAAGACGTTTCAGCTCTCATCGTCAAATATAATTAGAGGAAAGAAAATGTCATTCTCTTTCACAAGATTGCTTTGTCTTTTGCTCAGATTATGATTTGCTGCCTTTTACCCCTGGTTAATTAAATATCATACTTACTAACATAAATTGCCACTTCATTTGAATTTCAATTCAAGTCCAAAATTTCTCACATGACCTTAGAATAAAAAGTGCCTTCTACTCACCCAAAGAAATCCTCTTTCCGATGCTAACCATGCTGGGAGAGAATATAAGCCTGAGCATTCCTTTGGGATTTGATGCGAAAAGCAGAGAGTACCTTCATGTGTTATTCTGGTGCCAAGTGACAAATTATAAAGCTCAGTTATCTTTCTGGGATGAAGTAGGCAGAGATTATTCATCATTAATATCAGTGATTCAGTTAACCTCTAAGCTTCTTTGCTTTGTGAGTTTCACTCACACATTTGAGATAAAAGAAACATTGGCAGAAAAGAATGACCAACAGAATAGTCTTCATACAGCAGGTGCTTGCAGTTTATAATAATAATGATAATGAAAAGACCATAGAATTTTAGTTCTGAAATGTGTCAACTATCACTTAATAAAATGAACCCATTTACAAATAATGAAATTGAGAGACAGAAAAACAAAGTCATGCGGTGAGGGTAAACTTTTATTCCTACATCTGGCCATGATTATATTTATTCATTCAAGATATATTTTATTGAACAACTTTTAGGTATCCAGCATTGAGCTGGATGTTTAGGGATATACTACTGTGAGACAAGGTATAAGGTATTAGGTGAGCTTTGTAATGGTAAGAGGTAAATCCAGGACAGAGATCGCCTAAAAGTGAATCCCAGTTCTATAACTCTCTGGTCATGTGACCAACAGCAGTTCACGTGAACTCACCAAGCCTCAGTTTTCTCATCTATAAAATGGAAATAACTTGTCTTCTTCATGACGCTGTTATGAAGATTGCATGAAATAGCATACAATAATATTTTGATAAATATCAATGAAAAATAAAAAACAAACAAAAGCAAAAATGAAAATAAAATGGTGAAAAATATAGATATAGTGTCTGCCTTTGTGCAACTTATGACCTCATAAGAGAGTTAATCAAATAATAATATAAATTTATACATATAAATTATAGCTAGTGTGTGGAGTAACAATAACAAGGTGTCAGTGATTGCACAATACCACCTGACATAGAGTGGGATCTTAGAAAAGATTTATGAGGAGGCCATATTTGACCTGGAAACTGAAGGATAATAATAAAAGTTTAACAACCAAAGGATGTGATAGAACTGGAGGTGGCAGGTTGCGGGGAGGGTACCAAAAACAGTCTTGCAGGTACTAGGAAGGGCAGAGTTCAGAGTTCTGAGTTCAGGGCATGCATTGTGGATTCCAGAAAGTGAAGGAAGTTCAGAGATGTCAGTATCTTTTCAGCCTCTACCCTCACATACCTCTTTGCTTCCAGGTCCAGGAAGGAGTCACATCGAACATAACCCGGATGGAGAGTGCAGAGACTGCTAGGGGGTGGGGGGCACACGGACACCCTGAGGAGTGCTGGGATTGTGCCAATTGTCGTAAGAGGGTCTCTAAAGATTGCCAGGGAAGTATAATGAGGGAGTTTAAAGAACAAATATACCAAGAAATAACATCAATGAAGGGCTATTATCAGTACCACTGAGATACAAGACCATGGTTTACAGACTGTAAAGGAAGGAATAAAAAAATTAGAGAAATAGAAACGGTGGTGTAGTTCAATTGTACAACCTACTCAAGCATCAGCTAAGTGTGAGGTTCTCAAATCTTTTGAGCTCAGCAACCTTTACATTCTTATAAGTTATTGAGGACCCCAAAGAGACTTTCTTTATATTGATTATATCTATCAGTATTTACCATTTTAAAAACTGAGAAATTTTAGATGTTTTTATTGATTCATTTAAAATTATAATAAGCTTATTACATTTAATCTAAATAATAGATTAATAAATACAGATATATTTATTTTAATACCAAAAATATATAGTGAGGAGTAACAGTGTTATATTTTGTAATTTTTTTAAGTGTCTGGCTTCTATAAGACAGTTGAGCTCAATGTACTGAGATATTTTGCTTTGGCTGAAGCACCAGTATATGAAAAAATTCAGCCTTAAACAGGTTTGCAGATTGAAAAGGAAAACCTACTTAGTCTTCAGATAACTGTGATAGTCTTCTTTCATAATGTAACAAAACACAATATTTTAAGTTAATTTCAATGAGAATAATTCTGGAAAGTTACAGCTAAGAGAAAACACAAATCATCACAAGTAAATTGGGTACAGTTACTATAATAAGCCACAGGAATACTTTCGGTTGAGGTAACTGAACAGTAGACATGGTTCTGCATGAATTATACTAAGTCATACAGCTAATGACAAGCAGAAACACAAATTTCCAGTGCAGGTTTTCTCAGTTCCAAAATACATTACGTGTCCATCACCAGAGAGAGGTACAACCATGAACAAAGTGGAAAGAGCCCTTGTCCTTATGCAGCTTAGAGTTCAGATAGTCACAACTACAGAGCAAAACAATTGCCTAGTGTTATTGTGAGAGGTCATGTGACTCGCCTAAGACCATGAAGAGAGTTAATGACACAGGCTCAGCAAAATCAGAACTCGACATGCACTTCGTATGTCTTATGCGCCATAGCATTTAGCTGTCTGTCCCTTTATTCACCTGAATGTCTTGCGGTACATCTACAAGAGCAGGAGTTCTAAATTGGTTCATTGGTCACTAGGAAGAACACAGAGGATTTTAAGGGGTCAAAGATCCTGCCTGAAAATGTGGACAAGAAATCTTGTCTGTGATTTTTTTTTCCCAAGAGAGTCTATCACTCTTTTGCCTAATTTCACATGCATTTTCATTGCAACCCTCTTATTTTTATCTTAATTCTTAGCATTTTGTTTTTTTTAATTTTTATTGTTGTTCAGTTACAGTTCTCCCCATTTGCCCCCAATTACTCTCCACTCCCTACTCACTCCTCCCTCCCACATTCAGTCCACCCCTAACCCATTCATTGTCTATGTCCATGAGTCCTTTATACATGTTCCTTGACGACCCCTCCCCTCCTTTCTCCTGTTACCTCCCCTCTGGGTACTCTCAGTTTGCTCTTTATTTCAATGTCTCTGGTTCTATTTTGAACATTTGTTCGTTTTGTTGATTAGGTTCCACTTATAGGTGAGATCATATGGCATTTGTCTTTCACTGCCTGGATTACTTCACTTAGCATAATGCTTTCCCGTTCCATGCATGTTGTCAGGAAGGGTAGGAGATCTTTCTTTCTGCTGCATGGTATTCTATTGTGTAAATGTACCACAGTGTTTTGATCCACTCATTTTCTGATGGGCACTTAGGCTGTTTCCAGCACTGGGCTATTATTGTAAGTTGCATTGCTATGAACATTGGGTACATAGGTTCTTTTGAATTGGTGTTTTATGTAGCTATTAAATTTATCATTTCATCAATTTAGAACCTCTCCCCAAGCTAGTGTAAAGTTTTCTCTGTCAAATATTTCTCTATTATGTGTGTGAATGTATATGTATATATACACATATAAAAGAAATACATAGACATATTTGCATAGCTATATACATTCTGAAGATTATGTAAATCAAATATCTTTCAGAGGAAAGGTCCAATTTTTTTTTAAATTGGGGCGGACAAGGGAACATAGCAGAGGGAAGGAGAGCAAGTGTTCTCATTTCCCTGAGCACTCAGAATAATTTCTTTCCCCTCACTGACTCCACCAGAAAGCCCTAGGAAGTAGTGGCTCTTTTTCAAAAAAATTATTCTCACTCTATTGCAAATTTCTAAAATTCACAAGAACATAATTACCCTTGGTCTACAATAGAAGGGCCTTTGGGAATATCCATGAGTTAATCATAAAATGTTTAATATTCTCTCTGCGTTATAGCTGTTTGAGCTTTCTTTTCTTCCTTTATCTTCTTTTACCTTTCCTCCTTCCTTCCTTTTTTCTTCCCTTTTGTCTTATGTGCAGATATCCCTACAAGGAGTAGTTGTACTAAGTTATCAGAAGGACCCGTTTCTTGCCAGGGTTGTGCCTCTAACTCCATGATCTTGAGTAGACCAATTCTCCACTCCACTTATTTGTTTCCCCATCTGATAAAGAAAGGGTTCGGCTCAGATTATCTCTAAGGTGGTTTTTGCTTCTAACATTTCTCTAACGTGCAACAATGATGTATGAGGCTGAAGCCTGAGGAATCAGCAGTCAACAGTTCAGAGAAACCAGTACAGCAAAATGCTGACAAATTACACTTGCCGTGTGAGACTGAGGCTGTAGGGCCCAACATGGTTCCTGATCCCTTTCTAACAAGATGCCTTGGGCATCATTATGATTGAGTGGGTACTCAGATCCCAGCAATTGCTAAACTTGAAAGAAATATTTGCCTCATTTCTAAACAAGTATCAGAGGAATATTAATTGAGACAATTTGTCTCTAATTAATTGAGACAACTTTAATAAGAAAATGTCCTGGGTTATAATTGCTGTTCAGCTCTGAAAGTGAGTTCCTGGGTCTGCCATAGGTCAGACAGCAAAGAAGGCTAACCCTGGGGATGGACAATGCCTTTAACTTATTTAAGGCAGGAGGACCACTCTCCAGAATTATTGGGTCAGTGGTTGCTATTCTGTCTTCTTGGGTTTGATCCCTTTCCCTATAAAACAAAGCAAACTGAAAATTTATTCAAATTCAGCAAAAACTGGCAAACCCAGGAGATTAAATTAATTTGTAAATTTTGGAATATGTAGAAAAGGATATAACTCAAGCCTTTGTTATGTCGAAGAGCATGAGTGTTGCAGAAAGACACTTCTAGTTTTGAACACTAGGTCTTGGTTTTGAGCAAATTACTTAAAATTCCTGTGTTTCAGTTCCTTCAACTGTAATAGCCCATTAAATAGTAATACCTGCCATGAAGAATTATGTTACATATAAGTGTGCCTGGAACTTAGGAAAAGCTCATTAAATGCTGTCATTATTGTTCAGTCATCACTCTTACCCTCACCCAGGCTGTCATTGCATGAGCTCCTTCCAGGTCCTCTCGTCTCCCGTCGCTCTTCATTCCTGACCACCTACACAAGGCACCCATCCAGCTGGGTAGCCCTACATGGTAATGTGTACATTTTACCCATTTCTGAGTGTACAATTCAGTGGCATTAAATACATTAACACTGTCATGCAACCATGACCACAATCTATCTCCACAATTATTTTTTCATCACCCCAACTGAACCTTAGTACCCATCAAACACAAACTGTGTTATCTCCTCCCCCAGCCTCTGGTAACTATGATCCTACTTTCTGTCTCTATAAATGTGGCTACTTTATGTCATATACGTAGAGTCATACAATATTTGTCCTTTTGTGTTTGGCTTACTTCACTTGGTATCTTTAAGGACATTATCTAACTTAATTCTCCATGCTATATCGCAGCATGTATCAGTATTTCATTCCTTTTTAAGGCTGAACAATATTCTATTGTGTGGCTCTTTTGCATATGATTTTCCATTTATCTGCCAGTGGACGTCTAGGTTGTTTTCACCTTTTGACCATAGTAATAATGTTTTTATGAATGTCAGTAAGCTTTTTAAAGACAAAGCATAGGTTTTCTGCTGAGATAAGGATGTAGACAGTTATATAAATTATTGGCCAGTTTATAATCAACAAATGTTCCTCAGCATCTACTCTATAGCAGACCTTCTGCTAGGAGAACAGTAATTAACCAGAAGAGATTTTTACTCAGTGCGTAACGTCTAGGTGTGCCAGGGGATGAAGATGGGGCCACTGGCCACCCTAGCCCAGTGGGCTGTGACTGTCTGAAACCCTTCACACACTCTTCAGAATGCAGCCTACGGAGCAGGTCTGATGGCATGGCCCTGGTTCCCACAGAGACTAACCCCAACACCCACTGCTCTGCTCTCTGCTTTGCCACAGTATGCTGGTTTGGCCTAATTCAGGCACCTGAACAGCTACTCCTACAGCCCTGTTGTGGACAAGGGGTCACAGTGCTGCAGGACACACACATGCTCCAAGTGTCATGTCCATGGAGGTGTAGCCAGGCAAGAGCTGGTGACCAGGCCTGGCAAAGTCTCTTGGTGCATGTGGCTCCATGTGGCCTCTTGAATCTGTCTTCCTCTTTGTCAGATATGTCCCTGCCTTTCAGACAATTATCATTTCACTGATGCCTAGGCAGCAACATGGCTAACAACTCATGAGCATTTAGCAAATTAGAGATTCACCTGATTTTTGAAATACGTAATCTGTAAACATTAGATAGGAGCTGAATTCTATTCTCATCATAACAAGATACCTCAACATTACATTTATCAAAAAGAGAAAGCAAAGAATATTTTAATATCATTTCTTTACATCTAATTCAGCTCTCTTCAACATATATGTGCTATAATATTAATTTTCAAACTATTATTAAAAATTATTCATCAGGAATTGTTCGTAGTAATTTCAACTGAAAACCTGAAGGTAGAGCTGTTGGGCTCATCAAAGCAAATTCAAATTTTTCCATTTAAGGACTTGGAAAGAAAATAGTTCTAATTTTTGCACAAATTTAAAATATCTTCTTTATTATTTTGTATTTTATTTTTAATTATCATAATGTGATATTAAACATAATAAAATGTCTAAACAAGCTGCATTATATAATCCAGTTCTTTCTCAATTTCTTGGGTATTCTGCACAATAATAATTTTTCTTTTTTTTATGACATAAATTATGTTAAGCACCATGATGTTTAATTTTACAAATGAACTTGGCTTGGCCATAGGGACCAGATACGTACATGTTCCAACAGTATTCTGGATGTCACTGTGAGGGCTTTGGGAGAAGAGATTAACATTTAAATAAGTGGGCTTTGAGTCAATTGCCCTCCATAACATGGGTGGGTCTCCCCCGATCAGTTGAAGGTTTGAGTACATAAAAGCTGATCTTCCCTGAGCAAGAGAAAATTCTGCAGCAAACTTCTTACAGACTTGAACTGCAGCATTGCCTTTTCCTGGGTCTGCAGGCTGATGGTCTTTGGATTTGAGCTATAACGTTGACTCTTCCCAGTGTCTCCAGCCTGCCAGGTGCCCCTGACGGTTTTGGGCTCACCCGCCTTCATAGTCTTTTAAGACACTTCGTTAAAGTAAACCTCATTTTATATGTACACCACATCCTATTGGTTTTGTTTCTCTGAGGACCCTGACAAATACAAATACAAATACCAATGACAATAGCAAACAACTGTGTAACTGCTATTGTTATCATTCCCACTTTATAAATGTGGTTACAAAAGCTCAGAGAAGTTGTGTATGTTACTTACTCAAGTTCACACAGCTATTAAATAATACAGTCACAGTTTGAACCCATGCTTGAATCTAAGTCATATGCTCTTACCCTGTATTCAATGTACTGCCTCTCTGGCACTACACAAGCATAAGGTTTCCCAAAAGGCAGTTTGAGACTTATTAGTGGGAAATTAAAATAGGTTAGCAGGAAAAGGCCAGCATTGTTTAAAAAAAAAAAAAACAGAATAAAGTAGGAGCAACCATCCCTCTTCTATAAAGGGCCATCTACTAAAGATTTTAGGATTTGCTGGCATACTGACTTTGTGACAACTACTCAGCTCCACTATTGAACCCCCAACACAGCCACGGATGAGTCATAAAACAATGGCTGTGATTTACATGTTTGCCTCAATGACTGGGGTGAGGGGAGCTATAGGCGTCTAATGAGTAGGGGCTGGGATGTGATGAAAGAGTCGGCAACACAAAGGACAGCGCCCACAATCAAGGGGTCATGTAGTCCAAACTGTCCACAGGGCCCCCTTTGAGAAATTCCAATGTAAAGGTGGTGCCTTCCACCAGAATTTTACTTACGGACACTGACATTTGAATTTCAAGTGATTTTCACAGGTCATGCAATATTACTCTGCTTTTCTGTTGGCCGTTTAAAAATGTAAAAACCATTCTTAGCTTGCAAACTGCACAAACAGGAGTCAGGCTGGATTTGACCTGCACGAAGTAGTTTGCCAATCCCTGAACTTTAGTAACCAACATGTATTGCAAGTAGTATATGCATATTTTGTGGAACTAAGTCTATTTTGCGGAACTTTTCTTTCCAGGTATGCACGCGTATGTCTCCACTGGTTATCTCTGTGCAAAATATATATTTGTACTGCAGGAAACGTTTGAAACCTATGATTATTTTCTAAGTAAGAATTTAGGTTATGGTATTTTTCTGAATTGTGGCTGATTTAGCATGTTCTCCCTAATTAGATTTTCATAAGGAATTGTGGGTTGAGACTCTACAAAACACAGTTTTAGATGAAGACAAGACTATGCAAAGAACTGAACTCACTTTGGCTGGATTCAAACAAGACCCAACTGTAAGGACTTTCATTGATGTTCATCCAGACTAAGTCCAGGCCTTAGGCAAATGGTCTATGGATGGACACTTGGTCCTAATGGGACTGTCCTGCTGGAGTCCACAAAATGAGCCACCCATAGACTCAAAGGAATCTATGTTGTAGCTCCAAGTTATCTTCAGAATTGCACATCTCTCTCATTTTCTCCACCTTCTAATAAAGTCTCACCAGAAGTTGCACCTTGGCCTCAACTGTGCTGTAGGTGACTTAAAATGAACTGGGTCTGTTGGCAGGTTTGGGAGGAAGTGATGGAATCTTTGAAGAGTAGCCACTGCTGTGAAGCAGAAGAGAAGACTTGGAGCAATGGGAATAGGAACTTGTGGGTGGAGCAGAGGCAGCAAGGAAGGTGGGAGAGCAACACCATGGATTGTTTCTCTCCCCTGGGGATGCTCTGAACTCCGTGGAGAAAAGACACTTACAAACTCTGCATTTCATGCATCAGTAAGGATGGGAACTTGAGTCCATCATAATTTGACATTAAAGGAAAGAGACTGCCGTTGTTACCTCTTAGCTAATGAAACCAGTGGATACTTGGGTTACGTACACACACAATTACAAACACATCCCTGGAAACAAGGTGCCACCATCACCACCCAGACTTGCATTTTGAATTATTTCCTTAGGACAGTCCTCCAAGGGAAATAGCCAGTAATCATGCATCTGCCATTTAAAGATGTTGACGCCAGATTCCAACTCTCCCAGTCAGCTGTTTTCTGCTCTCTTGCTCCTCTTCTTTCCATCTGAAAAGCTGCAGACTGGGAAAGGAGGGGCAGCAGTAATAGAGAATCAGATCTTCCCCTTTCATCTCTATAGGTTCCAGAGACTAAGACAGGGAGAGAGGAGGTTTTACTTTGGAAAAGTGTGTATCGTTTAACATTACAGTGGAACTTGACTTTTTTTAAATTTCATGGATGTACCCCAATTTATTTAACTAATAGCATAACAGTCTCAAAGTGGCTTCTTCTCTATTTCTTTAGTTATAGCACTTCTTTTTTTTAGTTATAGCACTTCTTTAGTTATAGCAAACTTCAGGTCGTTCTCAATGATGGTTGTTCTGTATTTTAGTTGAAATTATGATGTAGCCATGGAAGGAGAAGAGCACAGCATTTACTTTCTCCGCCATCTTGATCTGGTCCGCACTGGACTTGACTTTTAAATAGTTGGAGATGGACATCATTTGTTTCTTATTTCCAAGTGAAGGAAAAACTATTAGATCTCTTTGTGACATTAGAAGTGGCCAGGAGTTTTGAGATGATACATCAGCGTTTTGAAAGGGCAGTGATAGAAAAGAATGAAGGTGCCTCCTACTTATAGTCTGTGAACTTAGCTCCTACAAGAAACTGGTTACACATCCTCAATAAATTAGGCATTGGTATCAGTAGTTTACAGGTAGGATTAAAGGATTACCCCAAAGTCAGAAAACACTGGTGATGGAGATACGATTAGAATTCAGTTGGCTGTCCTCCACACCATGCTGCCTCCACTCGCCCTCCCATTATCTCGACTAAGGTCCTGCAGAAGAACCTGTGTTGGGGAATCTGGCACACTTAGGATAACACCCTTGTTCCAAAGTGTTGTTCTTTTCAACAAACACCTTTTATTAGGAAGCAGAAAAATGCAATTATAGTATACCAAATGATTTCTTCTGCCATCCTCTAATTTAATTTTTGTGATAGTCCTACACTATAGTGGATGCTATCATTACTTCCATTTATTTCATTATAAACTTCACTGATAACACAAAAAGAGTAATGAACCCGACTATATTTTAGGTCTGCTATCCTGTCAGCTCTGTGAGTACAGAATCATGTCCATTTTTTTCACTGTTGGCTGGAACACCAGGCTCATCTTTTGTGTGCCTGGTACACAAAAGACATTCAATAATTACTTGCTAAATATATGAGTATATGAGGTCTTCCAACTCTAACTTTTGCTTCTTTTTGTTATAAAATTGTGCTTTTCTACCATTTCCAGTACATATTCTGAAAGAAATTCTATCGCATCTAGGAAACCCACTCTAAAATAATGTTCCTGAAGTTTAAATGAGTCTGTCATAAGTACACTTGATAGTAAGACACATTTTGGGCTTCATAAAGTGTAAAATTATAAAAGGCATTTTTTCCCTAAGCCTCAATGAGTAGCCAGTCATCTGGTTAGGATAAACTGGCCTCTAAGGCCCCTAACATTATAAAGCATGCTACAATTGTGTGAGTACTCACCGACCAATTGTCTGTTTTCAGAGATTGTGCATTACACAAAAAATCAATGGAAAATAGCTCAAAAACACTTTGTATGTACTCAATAGTTTACAAAATTGTCTTCTCAGTCTAACCAGGAGACAGACTGTGAGTTTTAAAGAAATTTCTTAATCAAGTTTGCTAAATTTATTTTGGGAAAATAGGACCAAAGAATTTCTTAAATTCTGAGGACATTTCTATAATAATTTAGCCATGATATTAAAATGTCATCTAGGAAAGCTTATACATTTCCTCAGTGAAACTGTCTCCTTTTCATGTCTTCATTCCAACATTAAGAGATAAAGATAGATCAAGAAAGATAATGTGGAATGAGGTGGCATTCCTAGGTCTCTAAGAGGAGCTCAGACCAGGGCTGCCTGGCATTCACCATGCCCAGGAGTCATAACCATCAAGTTGAGTTGCATCTGTGTATTCCCTTGTGATGCTACAAATCTACTCACGTTCCTAGCAACAAGTAAAGCTGGTTATATGAAGAGCCTACATATAACCACAACATTAATCTGTACTGACTGGGTAATGAACTTCATTATTAACAGGGTTTAGTAGGCACTCATATGCACAGCCAAGAGAAGTTTAGGTAATTATTTAAGCATCTAACAGAAAAATAAATCTTAAGAAAATACAAGTCTTACTCATTCTGCCACAAGCTCTTTCAGGTATAAAATGTATTAAAATGAGCACAGGTCTCTTTATCACTGTAAACAGACACTGTGGACTACCTCATCTGTCAGAGCTGAACACAGCTCTCTCTTCATTCCCCAAGATGTGTATAGTTCTTTGTGTTAAGGACACCCCCAAAATCAATGTTTACAGCCAAGAATTTCTTTCCATGATGAGCTTAACATGAGATTCCTGCTTTTTTCTGTTTCATTGATGAAAGCAACATATGAGTGCAAAACCTAAAATACTGCATTTTAAAATTCCAATACCAAGGGGTCAGCAAGAAGAGAAAACATATTAGCAGAATGATAGAAAATTAATGACAGAAATTAAATAAAGTTTTTTTTAAAATAAATTGGACTGTGAGGAGTCCAAGAGAAGCAAAATTAAATGGGGTGTAGGTTCCTTCTACCATATTGGTATATTGCAGATATAAATCACATGCAGGGCTTAATAAATCTATGCTAATTGACTAAATGAACAAACAACTGAATAGATGAATGGATAAAGGGGTGTCAGCCAAACTCCAAACATTTGCAAGTAGCCTTAAGAATCACACAATCAGTCTTTCCATTGAGATTTCTCCCCCAATTTTCATTCAGGTAAGAATTTAAGCCTTACGAGTCATCCTCCTAGTGAGAATCCTGTGGATGGCATCTTTGACCTCCTTGTTCCTCAAACTGTAGATAAGTGGGTTCAACATGGGGATGACTGCTGTGTAAAACACGGACACCAGTTTATTGAGATCCAGGGAGACACTGGCACTCGGTCGTACGTAAATAAAGAACAGGGTACCAAACATGATGGAGACGGCTGTCAGGTGGGAGGAGCAGGTAGAAAAGGCTTTACGCCTCCCATCAGCTGAGTGGATCCTCAGGATGGCAGTGAGGATGTACATGTAGGAGACCACGATGGTCAGACCACTGAAGACACCCACGGCTCCAGCCATGATGAAAACCACCAACTTACCAAGCCCTGCATCAGCACATACAAGTGAAAACAAGGGGAACACATCACAGAAGAAATGATTGATGACATTGGGGCCACAAAAAGGGAGGCGAAATGTGTTTGTTGTATGAGTCATGGTGTTCATGAAGCCAATGACATAGGGACCAGCCACTAGCTGGATACAGAGGCTTTGGGACATGGCAACTGAGTACAGTAGTGGGTTGCAGATGGCCACATAGCGGTCATAGGCCATGGACGCCAAGAGAAGACACTCTGCTGTCACAAATAACCCAAAGAACCACTGCTGCAAAGCACAACCCAAGAAAGAGATGACTTTCCTCTGCAGAAAGAAGTCAGTGAGCATCTTGGGGCTCACGACAGAGGAGAAGCACATGTCCACAAAGGACAAGTGGCTGAGGAAAAAGTACATAGGTGTGTGAAGGCGGGAACTGATACGTATCAGAATAATCATCCCCAAGTTTCCTGTTAGGTTGGTCATGTAGAAACTCAGAAAGAGCAGGAAGAGAAAGACCTGCAACTGAGAATTGTAATTCAAACCTGTGAAAATGAACTCGGTGACCCTCGTGTAGTTTTCATTGGCCATTGGCTGGTTGTGATTTCAGTAGAAGAGCAGAAGTGTCACAGCAAATTTGGTGAACATACCTTCAAAATTGGAACACAGGAAATATACTAGAAACTGAACTAACAAGGAATGATGGGAGTTAGTTACAAGCTGCAGCTGGGAATACAAAATGAAATAGAGACCACCACAAAAGATCAGACCCACAGCTATAATATTTATGACTCTATAGAATCCATCAAAACATTGATGAAAAAACAGAAGCCTAGAAAATAGCAGCAGTGTGCTCAAGGTCCTCTCAGTTGACTCACTGAGCATAGGTGGTTCCACAATAGACATTTGTTAACTCCCACCTTAGTGAACGTTATCTGAGTTCACCAGGTAGCCAGCCACACCCTTGGTGAAATGACACAGGAGAGCAGAAGTGAGGCAAGCTGGAGATGAAATGAGTAGTCACTCATTTTTCCGATGACTTTCTTTGCATTTTGTGATTATGACATAAGATTCAATGCATATTATCCAACTGCTCTGGCATCCACCCCCTCTCACCCCAGGAAAGTTACTTTTCTTTCTCGGTGAAGCAAGAATACTAATAGTAATACCGACCTTCTAAACTGTTGTGAGGATTAAATGAGATAACACACCCAAAGCATTTAGCAGTGTCTTATTCAGCACCTAAATAAGTGCATGAAAATTCTAAGTATGTTTGCCTTACATACTCTTTTGAGAAAAGCCAGAAAACTAAATACCTCATTTTATGTAAGAGAGAAACTGAGCTCAATCCAAATTTTCAATGCTAGTGACTGGCAGAGGTGGGCTTTGAAACACCTGTCCAAATCACCTGTGCTTTTCCCTCTCTCACACTGAGAAATATTGATGTATTCACTATTCCTTTCATTTCTAAAATAAAAAATTTATTCCAATATAAGTACTGTACATTTTCTGGTGCTGAATTTATAGCCAGTGACCATTAAATACCTAATTGGAAGCCCACAAGCTAATAAAAAGTATTGAGTTTAAGTATCACCTTTTTGGAAACAGTACAGGGAAGAAATTTGGAAAAGAGCCTAAATTCTCCCATCTCTGTATTATCTTTAGATTCTCATGTCACCCACTATAAGGGTGACCTTGGTTAAGTCAGCTGATCTCTCTGAACTTTACTTAAATGCTTCAGTTATTCAGTATAGCTAAAATGATTGTCTTTGATCTCTGAGAATTCTCACCCACTTATAATAAGAGGATGAATGTACAAATGCTCATTAAGCTACTTATACATTACTTTTTTTAAAAAAAATTATGAGTCCAAGAATATCAGAGCCCAAAATTAGACTTACGCTGACACTTTTCCTTTGGTTTTCTAACTTGAAATTCATTATTTGACTTTAGCAAGACCTTCTGTGAAGCCAA
Organism: Sturnira hondurensis; assembly: GCF_014824575.4. Classification (NCBI taxonomy): domain Eukaryota; kingdom Metazoa; phylum Chordata; class Mammalia; order Chiroptera; family Phyllostomidae; genus Sturnira; species Sturnira hondurensis. Next base: position 388,841 of record NW_028073975.1, on the reverse strand, counting down.
AAATACAGTTTACATTATATCCTTAGCTTTAGAGGAATTAGAGACAAATGAAATAGCCTGTCAAACTGTCTACCCATCACAGTCACCTCTTGCTTAAATCTCTTAAAAGTTTAACTCCCATTGCGCCAGTCACACACTGTATCTCAGTCTTCACCTTGACAATTACCTGAAGCTCCTCAACTCTTTTCTATCCATCTTAGTTTCTACACCTAACTGCCCAAGCCTTCTACCCCTCTATGAAAATTTTAATTTCTAAGTTTCTCTTTTTTTTATTTGCCTCTTAGAACACTACACAGAGTGACAATTGACTCTCGTGTTCACAACACTTGGATAATCCCAAGACCATCTGTATTGTTCTTCTTTTAGCAAGGAAGCCACCCAGGTGGTTTAGACAGAGATGGAGTTTAAAGTCAGGACTATTTGCCCCCTCACCCTGCTGCTGAAATACTCCTCTTCAATATTATATTTCGTTTGATCCAGCTGCAGAATTTACATTTATCTCTACATAAATGACCTCTTCCTAGGTCTTGCTCAACATCCAACAAAGATGAGGATCATGATGATTCTGGGTATAAACCAAACATATATTTCATTTTAAGTTTACTCAAAATAATTTATGTTATCCTGAACTTGTTAAAAAATCAAGTAGAACAGAAGATGAAGAACAGAAGATGATTTAGAAGATCTCAGCTTACATTCTAACAGGCTCTTTCCTTCTTTCAAGATGACAAGAACTAAAATAAAAATGAGTCAAGTTCATCAGGTTTCATCTCTTCCCTTAACATGGCTACCTTCACATGCAGAATGGGTCAGGAATTTCAACATTTCAATAGTCATTTGATTTTACTGTCTTCTTCCAAAAAGAAAATGTGGATGACTCCACTGTAAAATATATTTTGGCTTTATCAGTTAGGTGCAAGTTCCCTGAAAAGTTGCATCATTTTTTTCTTTGTTACTGTTATTGAAAAAGCTCTGTCCCCAAAAGCATACCATATCTTGGGAATGAGGCCACTAAGGGAAAGTGCAATTAAGGTTTTGCTTCATATCCTAAGTAAGTTCCATGACATCTGTTTTCTGATAATTTCAAGTTTTTTTTCTAACTGGATATAGACTCTCTCACCTCTATTTCCAGGCTAAGCAAGAAAACTCTATGAAATTCTTTGTAAGTTGAAGTAACACAGAGAGGGTGGTACCCCTCTTTCTTCTGCATACTGTCTTGGGAGCAAGGGCTAAGAATTCATAAAATAGACTTCCCTCATATATAATACTTACCACCTATTGCCAAATAAATAATTTTCCCAGGGCTTTGTTCAAAATATGTAAAGAGTTTACCTATTATAAACCAGGACTGGGGAAAATTTTTTTTCCTTTCTTTTAAATTGTATTCTAATCACATAATAACAAGTCCTTAAGATTTGGCAGATTACATCTAAACAGTTAGCATATGGCAAGAGAGAATACATTTCTTATTGCCAAGAAATAAAAACAAATAAAACAAAATGCATTAGCATTCTGTTTTACTTCCAAGACAAGCAGCATCAACTTGACAAAACAGAGTCATACCTGACTCTGGAAACCTGACTTTTGGTTCTAGCCTAGGTAAAAGAAAAAAAACAAGTCCTTCAGCATGTAATACAACTCCCTACTCTAGAAAGTTTTGTTTCTTCTCTTTTCTTTTTTTTTAATTTTGTAGCATGCCACTATATTCTTTTTTTGTATTTGTGGTTACATTAGTTAGTAAGATCATATAGGTTTCAAGCATACAATTCTATGATACATCATCTGTATATTGCATTGTGTGTCTACCACCCAAAGTTAAATCTTCTGTCACCATATATTTAATCTTTTTGCCCTTCACTACTCCCCAACCCACTCCCTCTGGTAACCACCAGACTGTTGTCTTTGTCTGTAAGTTTTTGTTTGTTTGTTAGTTTTCTTTGCCTATTATTGCTTTCAGTTTTATATCCCACATATAAAACCATAGTGAAATCATATGGTTCTTGACTTGTTTCACTTAGCATGATATTCTCAAGATCCATCCATGATGTCGCAAACAGCAGTATTTCATCTTTTCTTGTAGCTGAGTAGTATTCCATTGTCCATATGCACCATATCTTCTTTACCCAATCATCTATTAAAGGACACTTTTATTGTTTCCACATCTTGGCCACTAAAGCTGAGCAGTGAGCCCACATGTACGTATATGGGCATTTATTTTAGTCAAAGGAGCTGAAAACATACAATGGAGAAAAGAAGTCCTCTTTAATAAATGGTGCTAGGGAAATTGAAAAGCCATGTGCAAAAGAATGAAACTACACTACTGTTTGTCATAAACCAATGACCTAAATACAAGACCTGAAACAATAAATTACATAGAAGAAAACATAGGTACTAAATTAATGAGCCTTGGTCTTAGAGAGGATTTTATTACATTTTGCTCCAAAGGCTGGGGGAGTAAAGGTAAAAATAAATGAATAGAACTTCATCAAAATGAAAAGCTTCTGCATAGCAAAAGAAACCACCAGACATACAAAAAGGCAAACAACTGAATTGAAGAAGATATAAGCAAACAAGTGGTTAATATTTAAAATATATAAAGAACCCACACAACCCAACACACACAAAAAAAACAAACAGTCCAATTAAAAAATTGACAGAAGCCCTGGCTTATGTAGCTCAGTGGATTGAGTGTGGGTTGTGAACCAAAGGGTTGTCAGTTCAATTCCCAGTCAGGGAATATGCCTGGGTAGCAGCCCAGGTCCCCCGTGGGGGCCACATGAGAGGCAACCACACATCGATGTTTCTCTCCCTCTCTTTCGCCCTCTCTTCCCCTCTCTCTAAAAGTAAGTAAATAAATACCTTTTAAAAATTTTGACAGGGGACCTGAACAGACTCTTCTCCCAAGAAGACATACAAACAGCCAACAGAAATATGAAAAGATGCTCAACTTCACTAGCTATTAGAGAAATGCTCATCAAAACTACCATGAGCTGCCATGTCACACATGTCAGAATGGCTATTATCCACAAGAGAAGTATACCAGGTTGGAGAGGTTTGAAGAAACCTCTCATTCACTGCTGGTATGAAAGTAAATTGACAACAACTACTATTGAAAAGAGTATGGAAGCTCCTTAAAAAAAAAACCTCTATTGGGTTTCTACCTGAAAATTTTGCAAATGTATTCACAAAGATATATGCTGTATTCCTTAAACCATTTTTTCTATGAGAGGTTAAGTTTCAATAACTTTCTGGTGACTCTGAATATAAAAGAATATTTTATTGATATAAAATGGAAACATAACATTATAGTAGTTTCAGGTGTACAACATAATAATTTGATATTTGTATATAGTGCAAAATGATCACCACAATAAGTCTAGTTAACATCCATCCTTCTATATTACTACAAATATTTTCCTTGCTATGAGGAATTTTAAGATCTGCTCAGCTACTTTATTTTTTTATCATTGTTCAAGTACAGTTGTCTTCATTTTCACCCCACTATGCCCCCCTGCCCCACCCATCTTCATCTCCCACCCTCGAACCTACCCACTTTGGCTTTGTCCATGGGTCCATTATACATGTTTTTTGATGGCCCTTCCCCTATTTCCCCCTATTATCCCTCTCCCGCACCCTCTCTGGTTACTGTCAGTTTGTTCTTTATTTCAATGCCTCTCATTGTATTTTGCTGACTTGTTTCATTGATTAGGTTCCACTTTTGGGTGACATTATATGGTATTTGACTTTCACCACCTGGCTTATTTCACTGAGCATAATGCTCTTCAGTTCTATCCATGCTGTCATGAAGGGTAAGAGCTCTTCCTTTCTTTCTGCTGCACAGTATTCCATTGTGTAAATGTACCACAGTTTTTTGATCTACTTGTTCACTGATGGATATTCAAGTTGCTTCCAGTACTTGCCTATTGTAAATTACACTGCTATGAACATCGGGGTGCATAGGTTCTTCTGAATTGGTGTTTCAGGATCTTTAGGGTATAATTCCAGCAGTGGTATTGCTGGGTCAAAAGGCAGTTCCATTTTTAGTTTTTTGAGCTACTTGAAAATATGTAATATAGTATTATTAACTATAATCATTTATTTCTCCCCTGAAAATCTTTCAGATGTTGTCCTTTTATTTATTTATTCTTTATTATTGATATTGTTAAGAGAACTAAGTATTGTTTTATTTTTCCCTTTTGGAGGGTAGCAGGATTTGATTGCCTTCATACTTAAAGAATTATTTTATTAACCTTCTTCCAGGTTTTGTGAGCTTCCTTTCTTATTTTTGTCTAAAATACAGTGAATTTTCTTTAAGATTTTATTTATCTTTAGAGGGGAAGGGAAGGAGAGAAGGAGAGAAATATCAATGTATGGTTGCCTCTCATGAGTCCCCTGCTGGGAACTAGCCTGCAACCCAGGCATGTGCCCTGACTGGGAATTGAACCACGACACTCTGGTTTGCAGGCCAGCGCTCAATCCACTGAGCTATACCAGCTAGGGCCTGAATGTTAAAAATCTAAATATTTGACTTTTTGTTACTCAGAAAAAAAGTTATAGCTTTGATCCTCTTTTTCGTTTTGATTTCTCTGATTCATCCCAGACATGCATATAGTATCTGTTGCTGAATCTCCACTGTATGGTTTTGATATCATTGCTTCTTCTCATCTGTTTAATCATTTTTCCTCTGTCTCTGCATCTTGCAGGAGCTTTTCAAATTGGTCCTCTCACACATAAAACTGCTCTTCTAAGTGTAAATTCTTTATTTTAAACCTCTCCTGTGGCTTTTAATTACACTGTAGTTTTCTTAAAGTTCCTTAATACTTAAAATCCCTCTCATCTCATCATATTTCATGTCATCTCTTCTTCATTTATTGGTTTAACTAAAAATTAGTATTTGAATTCCTCCAATTTAGCTTAGCACACAATTAGTTTTAATTTCTATATGTAAGGCTGTTTTGCATTTTTCTATAAGACATATATTTCTAAGATTTCTTTTTAAATTGCTTCCTGAAATAAGAAAGAAAAAGACAAATGCTGTATGATCTCACATATGTGTGGTTTCTAAAACTACATACCCAAACTTACAAACTTACAGAGAACATGTTGCTGGTTAACAGAAGAAGGAGTTAGACAAAAAGGGTGAAAGCAGTCAAAAGGTACAAACTTTCAGTTATAAGATAAATAAGTCCTGGGGATGTTATGTACAGCATGGTTATTATAGTTAATAATACTGTATTATATATTTGAAAGTTCCTAAGAAAGTGGATCTTAAAAAATTTTCATCACAAGAAAAAAATTGCAACTATGTGTGTTGGTGGATGCTCAGGAAACATACTGTGGCAACCATTTGCAGCTAATGTTACAAAGCCCTTTTATTTATTATTGTTACAGAAAACAACTCATCCGATTTCAGGTGTACAGAGTGGAACTTTATTTTACACTCGCGGACCCAGAGGAGTCAGTCTCCAAATTCTGGGCCCCGATCAGTGGGCAACAATTGTTTATATATGGTGAGGAGCGATCTGCCACTTGGACCCTTACTTCTGGCAAGAAAGCAAGAAAGCAGAACTGCTTATAGGAGTTAATATGAATTTCTTTGTTCTTACTCCTCAGTGACTTAGTTACTTGCTCTCCCTGACCCTGTTGACTCAGCTGCGAGCCCCCTTCCTGGGCAGGCCTTTAGCCATTACATTTGTCTTATTGATTTGCCAGCTAGCTCCTCTCCTGGGCATGCCACTATATTATCGTTAGGACCATGGAAGGAGTTATAAGAATGTTCGATGGAGTGAAAGTATCCGAACTGTGTTTCTAGAACAGGTGTGCAGTAATAATTCTGTTGCATATCGTGGGAAAATTGTTCCTCTTCACTTCTACTTTAGTTTCACTATATAAAAGGTAAAGACGTTAGAGTATATCAGAAACTTTAAACTTTTATGTCATGCGCTTTATTTTATTGAATTTATTGGGGTGACATTGGTTAATAAAATCAAGCGTACAACTCAACATCATCCGAATTCTGCATCATGCACTCATCACCCAAAGTCAAGTCCCTTTCCATCCCCATTTAGTCTCCCTTTGCCCTCTTCTACCTGCTCCCAACCCCCTTTACCTCTGGCTGTCACCATACTGTTGCCTTTGTCTATGTGTGATATATATACATATTTTATTTTCATTTTTTGCTTAATCCCTTCATCTTTTTTCACCCAGCCCCTCTCCTCTGACAGATGTTAGTCTATTCTTTGTACCTATGCTTCAGCTTCTATTTTGTTTTTTAGATTGCTTTGTTCATTAGATTCCACATATAAGGAAGACCATATATTTGTCTTTCTCTGACTAGCTTAGCATAATATTCTCCAGGCCATCCACGCTGTTACAAAAGGTAACATTTCCTTCATTTTTATAGCCATTGGTGATGCAGACACCGGCCCGCAGTGTCCACGTCATTATGGATGAAATGAGACATTCACACACACGGACTGTCTGGTGGAGGAAGAGGGACAGCATGGCTTTTCCTTCAAGGGGAGTAAAAGCTGGCTCCTTTTAGCCGAGTGGCCTGGAAAGCAGGAGAGACTTTGACTGGAACTTGGTACAAAGAACTCTTTTTTTTTCTTTTTTTTTTAAAGATTTTATTTATTTATCTTTAGAGGTGAAGGGAAGGAGAGAAGGAGAGAAGTATCAATGTATGGTTGCCTCTCATGAGTCCCCTGCTGGGAACCGGCCTGCAACCCAGGCATGTGCCCTGACTGGGAATCGAACCCCGATCGTGTGGTTCGCAGGCCCGCGCTCAGTCCACTGAGCTACACCAGCCAGGGCGGTACAAAGAACTCTTGTCAGTGGAAGGTGCCGCATGACTTTGGATTAATTGGAGATCTTGCCTGGACAGGTGACACAGCTCACGTGCCATCTACCTGAAAAAACGGACGTGTGCTCTTTTCCTGATTTACGGTACCCGGAGTTGGGACAGTGGGAGAAGGGAGCACTGTGTGTGTGTGGGGGGGGGTGTATACCCTTAAAGACTTTAATATTTTAATGAAGGCATTAGGCCTGAATAGCATTAAATAAACATTTTGTTTCCTTTTCACAAATCTCTGGCATTGAGAGATGTCTTTCCAATTGGCGGCGGACAGAAGAGCCCAGTAGATATTAGTATACTGTCCTTGGTAGGGGCCCCTGTTTTCTGAAGCAGTTTTTGGCATCCCTCGGTGGGCCAAGTATTGCCCCCGCCTCGGACCCTTGTGGGGTAACAATGGGAACTTGGAGATATATATATAAATGCATGGCCAAACACAAAATTTGCATATGATTTCATAGCCCCCTCAAATTATAATTAGACTTTTGAAAGCCTTTTTAAGCCTACTATCTTAATATTTTCAATTATTAAAGGAAGTATTAGTAGACAATTTAATTGTGATTGAAAAGCTAATGCTGTCATCTAGTGGCAAAGTTTAATGACAATTTTAAGAAAGAACAATTTCAGTGTTTTTCCACTAGGAATGTCACCTATCCTTTATTTCAACACATTCTAGATTTTCTGAGACAATGTTAACATATGATGACTAAGGAGTAAAATGAGGAGAAATGTGATATTTCATAAAGAATGTGAAATGTGTATGTCATAAGTATTGAAAGCACATACTATAAAACATATTTGGCCCTCCTGTTCTAAAACAATACTAAATATTTAAAACTATGTTTTTAGGAATTTAAGATACAAGGTCATTCTGAAAAATATTAACACAAATTTGGGGAAAGAACATCAGCCTTAAAGTTTGATGAATAGCATCTTGACCCATCATTACCTAACACAGACACAAAAACTTCCAGAAAGCATGGTGAAAAATAAGCAAAACAGAACAAAAAAATTTTTAGACCAACAGAGATTATTTTCATCCATCAAAGTCAGTGAACTAAAATTAAATATCCTTTATAGAGACCTTCAAAGATGAGATCGTATATGGATCTCAGCCAGCTTTATGATTGTAAGAAATATAGACTATCTCCTTATTCTTCAGATGTGCTATTATGTTCTGGGGGAAAAGGCTCAGAAGTTTGGTTGAAAGGACATTGTACCTGGAAAAAATAAAACTGTGAAGCCAAAGTAGGAGGCCCTGGACAACCCACTGATTCTTCCAAGGCTTATCACCTATTACCAGAAATTAAGGCCCTACCTATGACACAAACATTAATAAACAATAGGAATAACTAATGCTTTATTAAAGGATTGTAATGCATTCTGCACTTTCTAGGCACAGATCATGTAATTGCCACGGCAAAGTCCCAATGAGTTAGTGCTATGAGCAGAAAGTATAGGGGATATAAAAGGCCTTCGTAGAATATCTACTCCAAACACAGAGGCAGTATTGCGGAGCACAACACAGGGTTAAGTGTAGTCACATTATATCCCCAGAACTTACCATGTAGCTGGAAGTTTTTGCTGTTTGACTATAACACACTTTTTAAGCTTATGTTTAAAAGTCAAGGTCAAGCTTAAACAACTGATGGATCTCCATGACCGGTAAAGCAAGACAGAAGTATTTTTAAGTCCCTGGTTATGATTACAGCATGAAGGATTTAACAGAGAATTTCTCCTTTCCTAGTCACAAGCCTTGAGAACATTTTTAAAGTTCTGGAGTTCAATAAACCTACCCATCTCAGTTTAAAATTCTCCATCTAATTCCTGCAGGATGAGAAATGAAAAAATCAAACTGAAAAAAAATGAAACCTAATACATTGTGTGACTTGTCAATGACACAGAGTGATTCTCAACACAAAAGGACTCCCCACAGCCAGTCCATGTTCTTGCATCTTGCATGTAGATTAGCTGCCGATCTGTAGTATAGATGGTATTCTAGTTCACCTGCTCATCAGGAACTTCTTTCTTTCAAACATCCTTAGGAATGAATCCTCAACTTCCTTGTTTCTCAGGCTATAGATAAGTGGGTTTAACATGGGAATCACAGCTGTGTTCAAAACACAGACACCACTTTATTGATGTCCAGGGAGAAATTAGAACTCACACATACATAGATAAAGAAGAGTGTCCCATAAAGGATGGAGACAACTGAGGTGAGAAGAGCAGGTGGAGAAAGCTCTGTGCCTCCAATCAGTGGAGTGGATCTTCAGGATAGTGATGATGATATAAATGTAGGAGACCATGATATCATGCCACTGAGTACTCCCAGAGCTCCAGCCAAGATGAAAAGCAAAAGTTTATTGACCTGGGTGTCTGCACAAGCCAGAGAGAGAACCAAAAGAAGGTGGCAGAAAAAGTGATTGATGATTTCTGGACCACAGTAAAGGAGATGAAAAACAAATGTTGTATGGGTCATGGCACTTATAAGACCTAGTATATATGGCCCTACCACCAGCTGCACACAGACCTGCTGGGACATATTGAGTGTATACAACAAGGGCTTACAAATAGCCACATACCAGTCATATTCCATGGAAACCAAGAGGAAACATCCAGTCACTGCAAACTAACAAAGAATCCATAACTGGCAGCACGGCCAGAGAAAGAGATGACCTTTTTCTCCACAAAGATGTCAGTCAACATCTTGGGACCAGTGGCAGAAGCAGAGCACACATCCACAAAGGACAAGTGATTGAGAAAAAAGTACATGGTGGTGTGGAGTCGGGAATCTATCCAAATGAGGGTGATCATGCCCAAGTTTTACAGAAAAGTGACAAGATAAACCAAGAGAAGAATCACAAAGAGAACAACCTAGTACTGGAAGCAACTTGTTAAGCCCATGAATAAAAACTCAACCACAAAGGTTTGACTTTCATAATCCATTCTGTTTTGAGAAATGGATTATCCAACCTGTAATGAGGAAGATTTCTCTTTGCAATAAATTTGTAAATGAGGGCTTATCAATTTTAAATCAGACTTTAACTTCTAATTTTCTACATTTCATAGGGCAGACTGACAGACAACACTCAAATTCTGCCCTAGTGGTTGTCCTGTCTCCTATTTGTGTGATACTAAGTCATTGAATCTTACTGGGCTCTTCAGTTTCCTCCTTGATCAAATAGGATTTGAGGAGAATTACATAATTTAGACCTAGAAGTGATCTTTGGAAGTTATCTAAGGTAAATCCTCTAACTCTATGAGGTTACATTTCTAAAAATCTCTGCCTTTGACTCAAGGATATCTTAAAAACATTTCATAGAAAAAGGCATTATGTGACTTTGATTAACTCAGACTGATACTCTCACTCTAGATAAAGAGTGTTAGGACTATAACTTCCTGGCCAATTCCTTAGATTCCAGAAAAATGATGAGTCAAGTTGTGGAAAAGATAAGTTCTGATGCCTAAAAATAGAACACAAGAGAAGCTGGCTTTGGAAAAGAATAAAAATTCTTAACAGTATCTCCCCATGATGCCTTCTCCAAAATGCCTATGTTCCTCCTGTCACTGGTGACTCTTATACCCATTAATCTCATCAAACTACATCAAGTATTTTAGTCCATCAAAGAAGAAACCAGCTCTTCAATACTGAGTCATAGTTGTAGCCAACTGATTGTTATCAGAAGCTGGGAAATAAAAACAATATTTTAAGAAGGTAAAGCACACACCTGGGCATTTATCTTAGAGAAATGAAAACTTATGTCCACATAATAACTTGCACAATTCCATTTGTACATGCTTTTTTAATGGTAGCCACTCAGAACCACCAAAATATACTACAATTTGAATGGTTAAACAAAGTGGTATATTTGTACCACAAAATATTACTCAGTAACAAATAGGAGGAAATAAAATACACACAAAAATCTGGATGGGTCTCAGTGACATTAGAGTGAGTTAAAGACAATCTCAAAGGGTTACATTGTCTACAATTCCATTCATATATAATGTACTCAAAGTGGCAAAATTACAGAAATATCAACCGGGTGGTTGTTGCCTGGGATTAGTAATGGTAGGAAAGAAAGCAGTGGTGTGATTATAAGGGGGTGGCACAAGGGAGGTCTTTGTGGAGTTGGAATAATTTTATATACTGAATGTGGTAGTGATAATACAAATCTACACACATATTAAAATGATACAGAACTACACACACATATCACACTGATGTCAATTTCTAATTCCTCATTGTACACTTGTTGGCATGTAAGCAGTGGAGAGAACTGGATGAAGAGGACAAGAAGCTTCTCTGTACCATCTTTGAAGTTTCCTGGGAATCTGTATTTATTCAAAATAAATATTTTTTTAAGAAAAAGAATAAATGAGAAGTGAGATAGGAGGAAGTGATCATAGTAGGAATAAAGGAAAATTAAGGAAGGGAGGCATACATTTTGGACCCTGAAATAATTGTAACGATTCCAACAGCGTAATTACACAAAGGTAGAGTGTGCGGCAGTACAAGTGTAGACGGAAGTCTAACAACAGTCTCCTGTGTTAAGAAAGCTTGAAAGGATTTTGGTGAAGAGGAAATTAATAAAATGACAATTTGCTGACCTCCTGTGATCTCAAAGGCAATGGATCTTAGGTAGAAATAGCCTAAACAGGGTAGATTTTAATGATTAATCAGAAAAACTATACCTTAATAGCGAGATGTTTCAAGAATTTAATATTTTCTAAACATAGAAACTCACTTCAGGTCTTTTATATTTGTATTCATGATGACTCATGGAAGATGGAAACAAAGTATTTTGAGGGTCACAATAAATTTAAGCTATGAAAAAAAAATTTACAAGGATAAAACCGGAGCATACCCATCTATGATCTGAACCAACTCAAACTATTGTGTGAAAACAATAGTTTCTGACTGTCAAAATGCACATGACTTTAGTTTTCCCAGCATTATTCAATTCAGAGTCTAATATAGAAAAATTATGATTCTACGTATGTATGTGACTATGGGCACGAGCAGCAGAGAATTCAAGTCAGTTGGTTGAGAGTTTTCTACTTATAATACCCAATCTAAGAGAAGAAATTAAGGCCTAGAAAACCCTCCCAATTCTAATATTCAATGAACCCATATATATTGCAGCACATTTTAGTACCCATACTAAAGGGAATATTCAACCAAAATGTACATTCAAGTTAAGTAGTTTAGATCAAATGACACAGACTAAATATTCTACTTATACCAGCTTTGAGATGATGTTTTCTTGGGCTTCTAAACTTATTTTTTATATCTACTTTTCTGAAGACCATATAAGAAATCACTTAACTCACCGGTCTGAAGAAACATGCCTTAGATTTTGCCTGCTTAGGTCAACGTGAATGACAAAATTAACATTTTCTGATATGAAAATGAATCACTCTGCAAATGTACACTTGATATTCTTCTCAGCTTCTTCAGGTGTTTAGGAAGATAAACAATATAATGATACACTCTCGATACCTGGGCCGTCCAATAGAACTTTTTAAAAGGATCCATTGACTCAATTCTGCACAATACACAATCGGGTTTTTCTAAAGGGCTCTGTGTGAATTGGAGCTAAATCCCTCAAGGAGCCAGAAGCTTAGGAGATTAGTCCTACAGAGAAGATATTAAAGTATTTGATGAGAAAATAATTTATGGACTCTGAGTCAAGGGTAATTGCACAAAACAAAACTATATCTTTCTTTGGGACCACCCCTCCCCTACACTTTGAAATTCCAGGATTGAGCCTTCAGTTGCTATATGATGAGCACTGTGTAGATTTGAGAATCTGAGAGATTATAATCCACAGAAGAATCTAGGTACACAGTAGCACTGAAGACCCTCTGATTGGCCCACAAGTTACTGGGCAGATGGGATTGTTATAACCTGAGGGTTTGGTTATTCTTGAGCATTATGGATCTCAAAAGGAAGCCAAGATATAGGCAAATAAAAATCAGATGGACTGAGGTGTCTCCGCAGCAATGGAGTGTTCTAAATTTGTATAGCATTTTTGAGAGACAAAAGTAGTCCACACTGGCTATATGACAATTTCAAATATAAAAGTGAAAAAATAGGTTTAGGCTTAAATTTCACACATGTTTTAACATTAAACAAAGAAGTTTAAATTTCTATAAGCAAAAATGATGACTCTTTTAAGGTATTTTAGAAAACAGATGACATTTATTTAGCTGAATGTTGCCACAGGACATTAATCTTGTCACTGGAGATGTTTATTTTTCAAGGTGCTTTGAGGTTTTCCAGCCTCTTGAGACCTCACATAGTCCACTTTCTAACAACTGGGATGAAGACCATCTGGGTGAATGCCTCTAGAGATACTGACTGCTCAGAATCATCTATGCCTGCAGACATGGCCTGCCCTTCCCCATTAAGAGCTAATATTCTCCCGAGTTATAAGAAAATGTAGAGGTCTCTCTACTTTTAGAGCACCCCTACCTTCCCTGGCCTGTAGACCTATAACTGAGGTTAAGTCACAGTAAACTCAAATAGGAAAGTCCTGGGCTTAATGAGGGAGAAAAGGGGCTATCTCCTCAAAACAAATATAGTAACTAGCTAGCGTGTATCGGCAGGGGAAAGGGGAGTGTGGTTGGGACTGAATTCTGAGAGTGCTTGGTCAAGGGGACCAAGGAGAGATTTTCACTTGGAAACATTTCCCCAACATAGGGGCTTTAACACCCAGACAAGCACCCTATGAGATGATGTGAAATCTCTATTTAAATGAATACGTGAAAAAGATGATGGCTTATGTTAAACAAATCACTATAGCAGACGGTGTAGAAATGGATTAAGAGTTTCAGGGGCATGGGGAATCTATAATTTATAGCTGGAAGACCTATCAGATGGCCACATTCCAAAGGCCCAGAGGGCACACCCCTCATCAAGACCATAGGAATATGCTGGTGAGAAGGGCATCATTATCGCTAATATTGTTACAGAGCTCACCAAAACTATAAACAACAGACCAGGGCCTGTCCACATGCCACCTTTGTATAAGACCCAACAATTAATGCTGGAAGGAGCAAATCTTTATTTACAACATTCCAACCCTGTGCAGGGGTTGGGGTGGGGTGGGGCTCAAAGAACCTCAGTGTGGAGCCCTCCTTTCTGTCAGGATGGGCAGGGTAGGGCAAAATGGCGGCTGAACTACAACCTGGAAAAGATAGCTGACGTCAAACCAGAGAGCTGAAAGGGCAGGCTTTGCAAAGACGGTATCTGCATAGCAACCTGAGCCAGAGGAAGGCCACCAATGATATATTGCTGCTTTGTTCAAAGGGGACCAATCCCCAGCACCCACGAAGAGCACCAACCGAAATAAAAACCCGCCATATTCCCTGCTTGGGTGTGACTTCCCCGGCCTCACTCTATGAGCCAGGGAACCTCGCCTGGGTGCGCAAACCCCAATAAAGCTCTATACCGCCTAACTTTGTGGCTGATTGGCATTTCTTCCTCAGCGGAGCCTAAGAAAACCTTTCACTTTCCCACAAGACCCAGCACTTATGCTGCCCACCAGGCTACTAGCCAAAAGCATCCCCCAAAGACTCCCATGTCCTTATCTGTGCAGAAGCTGGAGTATGCTGCCATCAGCCTCCATATAATAGTCCAGGGAATCCTATGTAGTGTTATTCTGGATCATGGTGAAACTCAGGAAAGGCACAGGTTTTAATAGTCCAGGAGAAATCCAGGTGCACCAGGTCAGGACCTTTCAAGGAAGTCCTTGCAGCTCTGGGGTCAGCCCAGAGTGCTTACTTTTCCCTCCTCACTGCTCTCTTTCAAACTGCATGGCAAAATCCCTTACTACAGACAGCATGTCTCTTTACTAATCCCTGTGTGGTCAAGAGCAGCTTCACCTTCTCAAGCTGCATGACCAAATTGCTTACTACATCCTAAGCAACAGAAACCCTCCTTCTCCTTCCTGAGAGAAAGAGAGCCCGGATGGCTGCTATGCTTGAGTTTAAATCCCAGCACCTCCTCCACAACCTCATTTCTGACTGCTCCCACACTGGGTTACACCAGCTTGCTCCTTTACCTTCCGCCTTTCTCGAGCTGCCATTGTTAGTCAGAACAGGCACCGCCTGAGACACAGAGGAACTGCTTTGCCTTCCTGCTTTCACACAGCTGCAGCAACCTGGAACCACCTCCTGGCTACATCATGGGTCAAAGACGAGCCACATTCCAGTCTCCAGGGGGCAGGCAAGCTATTTAACATGACTATGAAGCTAGCCAAGTTGCCATAGTTATGCAAATTAACTCTCCGTGGCTGTCCTCTGCTTCTCCCTCCCCTAAGCCAGGTTTCCAGGGAATATCCTCTATATTGTACAACCATGTACAATATGGTTAGTGGTAGCTCTCCTCTCTAGACCAGGACTGGCAATAAGACACAGTGTTACAGGACCACAAAATTCACTGATAACCACGGGAATAACAGCATTTCAAGACAAGAGAGGCCAGTAGACAGTACCAGACCAACACAAGACTGGAATGAATGATCTAACAGATGGAGCATAAATCTTTTATTCTCCATTCTTCTCATACTGTATACTTGACATATGACAACATTCTTTACCATCTTTTTGCCACCACAGTTAATTATAAGGAATTCACTCTCATGTTTCTAATTACTGGGTTAAAAACTGCATGAGTCTTAATCAGTTCTTCCTAGACTTAGCCAGCCTGCAAATCAGCGCGGACTAATACGAACAGCCATATTATGAAAGTGACTTCCCTGAGAAGGATGTCACCTACCATAAAGCAGGGACCATGATAAAAATGAGGAAGTCTAACAGTAGACCATTTAGTAAGAAATTACGGGCCCCACCCAGTGGACATAAAATTACAAAAATACTGTTCCTTTATCAAAAGATGCCAGATAACATGTAACTTATAAAAGAAAAATAGAACTAACGATTTCTACTATTTGAGGAGGACTCAACTTAGATGCAATGTATTCCCTCTAAAATCAAGGACCGTCTACATAAGCTCTCACACACTGATGTCATAAAGAGAAGGAAGGGAAGGGAAAGGAGCAGAATGGAGAAAGGGGAGAAAAGGGAATTAAAGAGCAAAACATTTTGAAGGGAGAGAGAGGGCCATGGCTGGCATTCCGAAGAATGAAGAGCAAACATCTTTCTTTTCTTAATCTCATGTAACAGAGCAAACCATTACTCTCAGTGATAGCTAGAGGAGTAGAAATAAAAACTGACATCAATGTATGTAGCCTGTAAATTAGAAACAATTGTAGACAGAGAGAATGAGAATTAGTAATTCAATGAAGTGATCATTCCCATGAGAAGTGAAGTGAGTCTTAAGTCAGTTTGGGTTGAAAAGACATTAGTGAGCCGAAGAATGATCATTAGAACTAGAGGAGATAGAGATCCCTAAAGACATTTCCTAGTTTGTTAAGAGAGATTATAATTATGACTTCAGGTAATTACATATTTTACATTTGTTTAACTCACTCCTTTAACATTTTTTCTCTGATGTTCTGTGTCAGGTGCTCTTATTGTTGGGAACAAGAAAAATAGTCTCAGCCCCAAGGAACCTGCGTCCCTAGCAAACATCCTGTAAGTTGATTGCCATCTGTTTAGTTTCAAAATTTTCCTTTCAGTTGAGTCAGACCCCACCCTGTTCCCACACGTGGGCTCTGTAAGCCAATAGCTAACTGCCACATCTTCTGTGTAACGCTTGCTTGCTTGCCTCTGTTTAAGGACTTAGCTGTAAGCGCTAGGCGCAACTCTCGTTTGCAGCCCTTGCGGGCACCATGTCTCCAGACACTTTGAGAGTTCACCCCTGCGCAGGTTAAACTTGGCCAATAAAGTAACATCTTTGAAACCCTGAAAGTCTCTGACATTTGTTCTCGCAGTTGGTGGATGCAACACTTATAAGGGGGTTGGCAAAAGTAGGTTTACAGTTGTGACTCTGTGAAAGTTTATTCCTGAATTATTATTTATTAAGTATTATATTTTCGATATGAACAACTGTGAACCTGTTACAGAACAGAGGTCCAAGGAGGGGGCAATATTTGGCCCACCCAGGGATGCCAAAAACTGTTACAGAACAACAGGGGCCCCTCCCAAGGACGGTATACTAACACCTACTGGGCTCGTCTGTCCACCACCAGAGGAAAGACATCTCTCAATGCCAGAGATTTGTGAAAAAGAAAAGAAAGGTTTGTTTAAACCCATACACAGACTTAAAGTAGTGACCCAATGTCCCCATTAATATATCAAAATCCTTTAGGATACCCACAGATGCCCACAGTCCTTCCTTCTCCCCCTGCCCTAATTTGGGGTACAGTAACTCAGGGGTACTGTAACTCAGGAAAAGAAGCACACATCCATGTTTCAGGCTGCGGGCACCATCAGCTATGTCGCTGTCCAGGCAGGATCTCTAATTACGCCAAAGCCATGTGGCACCTTCTCATGGCCTACTGGCAAAGAGTTCTCTCACCCTTCTTCCAGGCAAAGTCTCTCCTGCTTCCCAGGCCACGTGGCCAAGGGAGCACCCCAAAGCCACATGGGCCTCTTCTACCGGAGCTGCAGGGGTCTGCACTCTGGCCAAAACCCCATGGTTCTTTCCTCCACCAGAGCTGCAGAGAGGGTAGGGTCGCCACTCTGGCAGAAGCCGCGTGGTACTCCTTCTCACATGGCTGCGGGGGTCCCCATTTTGGCCAACAACGCGTGGTTCTCCCTCTCACATGGCGAAGAGGAGGTCCTCACTCTGCCAAAACCGCGTGGCTCTCTCCTTCACATGGCTGCACAGGTCCCCACTCTGCCAGAAACCACATGACTCCTCTTCTACCAAAGCTGCAGCCGCGTGGTATTCCCCCTTCTTCTTACATGGCTTCAGAGGGGCCCTCACTCTGCCACAACAGCGTGGCTCTCTCTTCAATGGCTGCCGCTTCTCCATTTAAAGCCCCACCAGTCCTCCTTTGCAGCCCCATTTCCGGCTCCTCCTACAATCGGTTACACCTGCCAGGACTCCCATATCCTCTCAGTTTTACTGGGCAGCCATAGTGAGTCTGGGCCAGCATGGCCGCCATGGCATGGAGCCAATCATCTCCAAGCTCTCACACAGGCGCTGTAACCAGGGGGTGTTGCCTCCCAATTACATCCTGGGTGGAAGTCACTCCCTTCTCCCTGGCTCAAAGCCTAGCCACAGCTATTTAACATATCTATGAAACCATTTAAAGGTTATAGATATGTTAAATGACCATTCTAGAAGTTATCTACAAAACTGTTGCTATGCAAAACAACTCTCCATGCCCCTGCTCCATTTGTCCCTTCCCCCAACTGACACCTGTGGGGGGCGGGGTAAGGGGTAAGGACATCTTATGTCTTTCTAATATTTCCTGTACACCTTGAGTTCTGGACCGCATTCCAAATCCCCTTTTTAGGGGCCCTCCTGTTGGCTGCGCCCTGTTACAAACCTACTTCTGCCCACCCAGTATGTATTATGTATTAATTTGTCTGCAAACCACACATATTTATTTAATCTCTTGTGATTTTCCATTTAGGGCTTCAATCTATGCTTTAAAAAGGCTATAATTTCATTCCACTTTATTTCACTCAATTTTTAACAAAGACTTATTATTATGTGGTGCTGAGTTGAAAAGTCTTCCAGGTACTATATTGAATTCAAGGACTGTAAAGGGAGAATAAGTCCCAAGAAGGAAAACTGGAAAACTGAAGAGTGTCAATGCTGGGAAGTTCTTTGTGGCTGAGGGGAACACCTCCCCAGCCCCTCAACCCCCCATCCATCCCAGATGAGAATAAGTCTACCAAGACATGATCTGCTTGGGGAGGAAAGGTGGCTGATCTCTCAAAGGAGAAGAGCCAGTAGCCTGGTCCTCAGTGGGTTTTTATTGGGTTTAATTTGCACAGGAATACAGGGCATATACATAAAGCTCATCAGTCATTGTCAGTCAGTAATGATCAAACAATAAATAACATTCAAGGTACTTTAAGGGCTTATTTTGAGTCAGGGTCAGATAGCTAAAGGGCCATAAAACTGGGGAACAAACTCATTTCATGCTTGGACCCTTATCATTTAAATTGAGGGTATTCTTAGCAAAGCAGGTTTCAAAGGATTTTATGCGTCTTTTCTTAGGCCTGATCACCCCAGGGAACCCAACCTTTCCGGAACAGGGCCACACCCACCTCTGGCATTGTTTCAGGCTTAAATTGGGTAGGGGAAGTAAGGCAGCCAAGAGATTAGGAGACTTCTTACAGACAAAATGAGGATTCAGGCTATGTCAAAGCCGAGGGGTAAGGGTCCATCACCCCCTTTTTCTATAGCCTCCCAAGTCCTTCCCTGAGGGCCCCTTCATGACCATGCTTGTCTTAGGTTGTCCCTCCCTCAAGGTATCTTACCTGTCATTGGCTAACAAGTCATCCACCTAGGGCCAAGCAGGGTGAAGAAAAAGGGGGCAGAGGTGGTGCCCCTACAAGGAAGATAAACTTTATCTCCTTAATGGTTCATTGTCCAAAGGTCTTTTACTCAGCCTTAGCCATGAGGGGTTACAGTTTCTGAAACCAGGCAGGGCAATTCCCAACAGAACACCATATGAAAGATAGCATTCATAACAGTTTAGAGATATTGTATAAAATTATAGAATTTCACATTAAAAAGTAATTTAGATGATATTGACTCTATTTTACCCTCATCTTTACAAACTAAGAAATTGACAACCAGAAATGGTATAACATTTATCTGTTTTTAAACTTCTTTATAATTGGCAGAGCCAACATTTAAAATGACTTCTTCGGGACAATCTAATTCTATTCTTGACACATACTTTAGCACTCCACCTATACAATGGCAAAAGCTGCCTGCTGAATCACCTACCCATCCGTGTATTCTTCCTAACAAATGTCATCCTAAAATGCATTGTTTATATTCATGTCCCTCAGGCTAGAGACGAGAGGGTTCGGCATGAGAATCAATGGGTATAGAAGTCAGGAACCACTTTATTGATGTCCGAAGAAGAACTTCAGTTGGGCTGTGTATGAGTAAACAAGAAGGTGCCATACGAGAAGGCCACAGCAGACAAGTACGAAGAACAGATGGAAACAGATTTTCACCTCCCACCGGCAGACTGAATATTTAATATGGTTTTACTTGTTTCTCTGAGTAGCTCCAGAAGGAAAATGGAACATCTTTGAAAAATGGGGCCAAGTTCCTTTGAACCAGAAGCACTTGGTCCTGAGAGACAGAAAGTCACAATTCAAATACTATACCTAAAAGTTGTTACAGGTTGTTTTGGGAGACTAAACATAAGCATGACAAAAGTCAAACATGAAATTTTACAAAACTACAAATAGACTTGGAAATACCTTGCTTTAGGTTTATTTAACATGGGGAAAGTCCTCACCTAGGTTAAGGACTCCAAAGTCCACCTGCAGATTCACTTCCATACAAATAATGTGTGCTTAGGGGCCAAAATCCCGTACAGACACTTCTGGTTATCACTAAAATGTACTATATTCTTAACTTTTAAATCAGTCATGTTGAGTTACCCAAAAGCAAGGCTCCACCAAGTAAACTCTGTATACATTCTCATCTATACATAATTAAAAGCCAAAACCCCCAGAAAATTTTATAGCACCCACAATCCCAAGTTTTGTAGAACTGATCTTATAAGATTTTTAAGCAGGGCTCATTTTGGTTTGGAACAATTGGTTTAAGATCATAG
The DNA here is from genome assembly GCF_014824575.4 of Sturnira hondurensis. NCBI lineage: Eukaryota > Metazoa > Chordata > Mammalia > Chiroptera > Phyllostomidae > Sturnira > Sturnira hondurensis. The sequence continues at coordinate 368,258 of NW_028073975.1, read as the reverse complement.
ATTGTTTAATAAAGGGGAAAGCCACCACTGTGTTACTGGTTTGAAGCTTCAAATATTGTTTTTCATTGATGTGGTAAACTAAATTGTGTTTCCCCAAAATTCGTATGCGGAAGCCCTGACCCCTAATGTGACTGTATTTGGAGAGAGAACCTCTCATGAGATAATTAAGGTTAAATGAAGTCATAAGAGTGGGAGTCCAGAACTGTACAAGAAGTCATCTTGTTCTTTGTGCCACCCAGTATTTTCTTTATGGCAGCACTAGCAGAGCGATGGAGTTGGGTTAAAACTTCCCCAAAGAAATTGGAATTAAAAGAAGAATGACACTGATGTTATCAAAGATAAAATAAATGAGCATTATAGACAGGGCCAACAGGAGAATAAAAGGCAGCACAAGAAAAATGCAACCTCTATTTACTTGAAAGACACATTTTTTACACATTTCTCTCACCCCATTATCTTCATGTGCATACACATATACTTCCTATTCTTCAGTCAAGTGCAAGTCATTCTACACAATTCTGTTTGGAGCCAGCCTATCCAATTCTGCATCTGATTCTCTGACTTCATGCTTTCTTAAGAACTTCTATTTTTTCTTTTTCCACACTCTTGAGATGTATCAGTTTAATAAAAGAATGCACCTATATGGTACATACATTTTAGTGAGGAAAAATAATAAACAATACATTTAAAAATCATTTTGAGGGCATATAAGTTAGAAGGTGTTAAATGTTATGGCTAACAGAAAAGGTAGACCCAAGTGAAGGAAAGATGAGTTTCTTGGTGGTAAAAATATCTGGGGAAAAATCCACTTATGCTTCCAGCAGGAGGAGGAAAATGGGACATTTTTAAATACACCACAGCACCCTTTACTCAACTATGCTCACCCCCAGGAGAAACTAGTTAACCAGAACCTAACCTGGGGGATATTACCAGAGCCTAATTGACCTTGGGGAGAGGAAATGGCCAACTTCAGCCCCCTCTAGCCTTCCACATGGGAGAAGAGAATCACCTAATTTCAGCCTACTCTAGCCATCCTGTCCCAGCTCATGGCAGAGAAAAAAACACTGAGAAACACTTGTCAAGTTCACAATGCAGAGGCAGAGCTTCATTAAAAGATGGAGACATGACCATGGGTCTACAGAACACCTCTACCCCTCACCCCTGTCTTGTCACACATCACTAAATGCTGATTTACAGCCATTTCATTTATCCAGTACATCATGTCTATCTATCAAGAAAAAATGTACAGAGCAGGCAAAAAATGCAATTTGAAGACACAGAGCAAGTGTCAGAAGTGGATGTGGTAGGGATGTAGGAATGATCAAGGCAGGAATTTTAATCAACTATAATTAAAATGCTAGAGATCAAAACCACTAACAAAAATGGAAAATGCTTTTGATGGGCTTATTAGTAGACTAGACATGGCTAAGAAAAAAATCAGTATGCCTGAGGATATATCAATAGAAACTTCAAAAACTGAAAAGCAAAGAGAACAAAGTGTAAAAAAAAATAAACCCAGCATATCTGAATATGTAAGCATAAGTGGCAAAAGTAGACCTTGGTACTTGAATTCTAGCTAAAAAGGAATTCAGAGCCAAGGCTCAAACTCTCAAAAGTTTATCCGACAAGCAAAGCAAAAGTATACTTGCAAGAAATTTGCAAGTGGATGACTTAAAGAGTTCTCCAGGGTGTGGGCTGGGGCTTCTTTTAACACCGTGGAGAGTGTCAGCGGCCTTCTTCTTCCAGCTGAACTAGCGGACTGGTCCTATTGCCTCCTGCGTTTATACGCTAGTCAGATGGGGCTGTTCTCCAGCCCCCTTGTTCTTCTCTAAGGGTGGGAGGGAGTCTACAGCATTACTAGATACATGCCAGGGGAGAAAAGTTCAGGGATAAGATCTGAACCTCATGATCAAAGGCAAACTAGGGGAGGACAGGGTTACTTAGGGGCCAGGTCTTGATTAGCAATACTTATTTCCAATACTTGCTCTCCCAGGTCTGCCCATTGCTAGGCATCTGCTGCTAGGTGTCCAGGATTTTCTGCCCTAGTGACATTCAGTACCTCGCCTGTTAGGACTGTGGGACAGTTATGAATGGTATTAACATGTGCACCATGGAAGTATAAGAAGGAAGAGGAAAGCAAGGAAAAAATATTTGAAACAATAATTACTGAGAATTTGTCCAAATTAATCTTATACACCAAACCACAGATTCAGCTCAGAGAACATCAGGCAGGACACATGCCAGCAAAAACAATACCTGAGCATAAGTTTTTCAAGCTATAGAAAATCAAAGGTAAAGAAAAAATTCTAAAAGGAGACAGAGACAAAACAAACCAACACCTTACAAAGACAAGAATTGCATATGAAAATAAGAAAATATGAAGTCAGTATATTTAATAGAAACAATGATTTTAGATTATTTATATGCAGTGCAGCTTTATATAAAAAACATTAGAGAGCCCTGGCTGGTGTAGCTCAGTGGATTGAGCGCAGGCCTGCGAACCACACGATTGCGGTTCGATTCCCAGTCAGGGCGCATGCCTGGGTTGCAGGCCAGTTCCCAGCAGGGGATTCACGGGAAGCAACCATACATTGATATTTCTCTCCTTCTCTCCTTCCCTTCCCCTCTAAAGATAAATAAATAAAATCTTTAAAAAAAAAACATTAGAGAGAAAAACAATAATCAATCATTGTTTAAAGGTACAGAAGTATAAACAAACACTTTTAACAGTAGAAAGTAGTTTTACTGTGCTAAGCAAAGTAAGTGAGTCAGAAAAAGCTAAGAATCATATGACTTTACTCATATGTGAGATGTAAAAACACTCGTGGACACAGACAACAGCATGCTGGTTAGCAGAGGGAATGGGTTGGGGGTATTAAAGTGTAAAGGAGGACATTTAGATAAGTGATTTGACTTTGAGTGGTGGGCACATCATGCAATACACTGATCATGTATCATACAAATGTGCACCTGAAACCTACAGGACCTTATGAACCAATGTCACCCTAATAAATTTAATAAACATTACAAATTTAAAAAAGAATTGTGTGTGATATAAAGGACACATGGACAAAAACTAGGGGGCGTGGAAATGGGAGGGAGCTGAAGAGGGCTGGGTGGGTGGGCTGGGATGAGAGTAAAAGACAGAAAACTGTACTTGAACAACAATTAAAATAAAAACTTTTTAAAAAGAATTGCATATGAGTTCTCCTCAGAAGCCATGTCTCATGAAAAGTGATGACCTTCTCCCAGGAGCCAATGTTACCAATCAGGAGATCCCAGTGTGTGGAAGCCTTAATTGACAGATAATTTCCTGACTGGTATTGGAACTTATTCTTTCTTTATAAGATAAGGAGAACCACATGAAGACTTATAGGGTAAAGAAATAAACAAACAAACAAACAAAACACACCTCCTATTGAATTTCTGTCACTGCCTAGCATGGAGAATCAGCTGGGAACATTTCTCACTATTAAAAAACAAAACAAAAAACCAGTCCTAATGCACATGGCATTACACTTACTAAGTTTAAAGGAAAAGAATATGATGCCATAAGAGAAAAATAACTACATGGGCTTTAATTTAGATTCAAAAATTAGTGTGATTCTCTGAGTAGAAGCAACGCTTAAGCAGTATATGAAAAACAAGTAGAGTTATCCATGTAAACATGGTAGGGAAAGAATTCTAAAGAAAAGTATGTTAGGTTATCAGAACAGCAATAATGAAAGCTAGAGGAAGACAGTTGGCTTGAATATATTTGCATATATCAAAGGAGAGCAATTCAGGAAATTTATAATTATCACTTGCTTCCTGCTGTTCTCCCCCTAGCCCCTTTCCAATAGATTTTGCATCATAAATGTTCAAGAAATAATTAAAAATACAGAAAGTACTTCAGGTCTTATACTAGGAAATGATGAACTTCAAAGGTGACTTGTGGTTTGACACATGTCACATAGTGGAGATATAGAACAAAGTCATTTCAAGGCAAAAACTGACTAAGAAAGAAACTGTTGACCTTTCTAGATAAAAGTAAGGACAAAAGTTCATTTTCCTTTGTCACATCTAAGCCAAAATTTTAACGATTCTTAGTGAAATGGTGTTGTAAAAATTGACAAGACTGATAATTAACGATGTTGGTTGCATATAACCTTTGACTGACCTATCTAACATTTGGAAATACATAGTATGGAAATGTTGCAACGCCATATGTGTGGAGAATAAAAGGAAACAAACTGAATTTGTATGGTTAGGAGAAGCAGATATTTCTTTCTATGAAATCTTGTGCTACAAAAACTATAAAATGTAGTTTCATGTGGATTATTTCAGATTTCATCACATTTGTATTGTGTCATTTTTAATAGCATTTTGTTATCATTTCAAGGCTTTTAATAAGGATCAAACTTGCCACTACGTATAAAAATTAGCCTCTGGGAAGTGGAGAGAAAATGCAGATTCTTAGAGAGAGAAAAAATAGAGACTGAAGCATAGAGTCATTGAGAGTATCTTTATTTTCCTTAATTCTTGACAATGATAGTATTTACCCATGTGAAGAAGTGTTTCATGAAATCATAGAATGTTGGAATGTGGAGTAGCCTTAAGAGAAAACATTGAGACTACCCCCTCAGTGTATTTATTTACTGATAGATTTATTCTTTTTTATTCTAGTTTTGGCACAGACTATAGCCTTTCAAAAATGAGTTTTAAAGATAAAATTAAACCTACTGGTTGTAAAACAAGTCCAACAACTTAGAGGAGTATGACCCCCTTGGCTAATTCCAATGTCACATCACTGAGCTAGCCAATGTTAATTGTTTGGTCTGTAGCCTTCCATGCTTCTCTCTGTGACCATGTACATATGCACATGCCAATATATTTTATACATCAGATAGGTTTTACCCCACTTCTTTTCTTGTTCCTTTTTTTATAAATTATAATAGTGTACAGATTAAACTTGGACTTGATTCTTTTCCATCTATCAATAATTATATCAGAAAGTTTCCCCTAAACCAAAGAATGAACATCTAACTAATTCTTTTTATAATTAGCTATGCAACATTTCAAAGAAAGAAATGTATGTTTCTCCTAATAATGTAAATTCAGGTTGTTTTCTCTTATATCCTCTACAAAAGATGCTGCAACATTTGTTTCAGGTACTTATATTTCTATAACATGAATTTTCAAATGTAAGATAGCTGGGTCAAGAATTATGTGCATTTGAATAGAAATCATCAAATTACAAATTATTTTCTGGAAATGTAGCTATTCACACCTAGCTACATTAGTTATGAATAAAGTTGTTGTTCATATCCAAATGGTAACCTTACTAGCCTTGCACATAATCATTTTAATGTTTGCCAATCAGATAGATGAAAAATACAAGCATTGCTTTGTCATTTAATTTCATTTACTTGATCAATTGGAAAGCTGAGCAATTAATATGTAATATATTTAATATAGTTATGTATATTTAATTTAGGTCATTTGTATTTCCAATTGTATCAGTTAGCCATTCATTTCTTCTTTTGTTTTTCTGCTATGTTTCATTTTTCTACTGTGCTTCATGTGTATATATATATGCCAACACTTTCCTATTGACTTTCCTATCGGGACATTAACTTATTGTGAGTCACAATTGCTTTGCAATTGTTCTTTCATGTTCTATTGTTCAACTTTTAACAAGGTATATAAAACCTTTATTAATGAACTCTGTTGATCTTCCACATGTAACATTTGTGTTTCTGTTCTGGAATAAAATACCTTCCCACATATAAGATTATATAAAAGTTCTCTTGGGTTTCCTTCTGGCATAAATAACGTCTTCTTTTGTATTCTCCATCATTTCACAAAGGAGAAGGCTGACGCAAAAACAATATAAACAGTACTTTCAGTACACAAGTGACCTGGCAACAGGCGGAAAAGAATTTTCTGTTCTCCAATTTACCACACAGTACTGAATCACATCATTGCATTTTTCTTTCAGACTTGCTCCTGAATGCATTGTTCACCTCCTTGTTCCTCAGAGGGTGAATGAGGGGGCTCGGCCTGGGGATGACCACTGTATAAAATAGAGAAATCACTTTACTGATATCTATGGAGGGTCCTGAGTCAGGCAGAACATAGCTAAAGAAAGGAGTCCCATGTAGATTGCAGATGGCGGCCAGGTGAGAACAAGTGGGGAAAGTTTTCCACCTCCCATCAGCAGTCTGAATCTTCAGGATGGCCACGAGAGGAAAACACAGGAGACGGTGATGACCAGGCCACTGCACACCACAATAGCCCCAGCCATGATGAAAAGAGCCAACCTACTGTTCCAGGGACATGCCAGGGACAGAACAGGCAGAATGTCACAGAAAACATGGTTGACCACATTTGGACCGCAGAAGAGTAAGCAAAAATGGAAGGTCTCTGGAGTAATGGCATTTAGAATGCCTGTGGGATGAGGTCCCACCACCAGCTGCTCACAGACCTGCTGGGACATGATGACTGTGTACAATGAAGGTTGCAGATGGCTGTGTACCTACCAATCGTGTGCCATGGCCACCAGGAGGAAACTTCAAACTGACCAAAAAACCACAGCTGTTAGCAAAACCCATGAAAGAGATGACTTTTCTCTCCAGAAAGGTGTCACACAACATCTTTGGAGCAATGGAAGAAGAGGACCAGACATCCACAAGGGACAATTGACTGAGAAAAAAAGTACATGGGAGGGTGGAGTTAGGAATCTGTCCAGACAAGGGCCACCATTTCCAAGTTCATTCTCAATGTGGCAAGATACACAAAGAGAAATAACAAGGAAAGAATCATCTCCTGTGAAAGATTGTCTGTTAAACCCACAAAAAAAATTAGTCACTGCTGTTTGATTATTATAATCCATTTTGGGGGGCAATGTGTAATGAGAGCCAAAAAATATTTTTTATAGATCAGTAACTAACAAAGCCATATATATAGCCTTTGAATCCATTAGCTATCATTACTCTCTATGTTCTTCAGATATTATAAGTATTTACTTTTACAGCTCAATTTTATATTTCTTCTTATACTAAACAGTTCAAACATGTAAAAAATTCTGGAGATATATGTGTAACACTCTTGCATTGCTGCTCATCTTGATCAAATCACAATACACTATAAATAACTTTTTTAAAAATCATGGCATGTACAATAAACTTTCATGGAATTACTCAAACTCTTGGGCTCTAGGTATGGTTATTTTGCTAGTTATCTGTGTGACCTGGGCAATTTATATTTAGTGTCTATGAATGTTACTTATTTATTTAAGTTTACAAATGACCTAATGTTGTCTTCCAGCTCTTTAATGTCATGATTTTAGACAATGACATTAGTTCCCATTCCATTCAGTTTAATAGAAGAAAGATGATTATCTCTCAATCCATATCGCAAGAAAACTGTAAAAAAAAAAAACTACACAAATCCTTCATGCATTCAGCTTAACTTGGGAACTCACATTACTGAAATTCAAGCCCTTCTACTGCACCCTATTGTCAGTTACTTCTTCATTCTAACAACATGCTAATAAAAACTCGTAATCTGCTATTTGGCATTGTATGCGCCATACATAGAGGGAAACAGACCTCACTAGAGAAGGAAAGAAAGTATTAACAATCTGAACTGATGTATTGGTTCAGTCATTTCCTTCTTTTCATTTTATTTACTCTGTGATTAAATTTACTGATATGACATTGGTACATAAGATTACATGAGTTTTAAGTGTACATTTCCACAATACTCAACAAGCACTTTTGACTGCCCACAGGACCCCTGGCAAAGCCCAGACACTGCAGCTGCATCTGTGCAAAAGGTAAAGTGTTTGTGAAATAGCAGGATCTTGCTCTCCAGTCAGAGGTGACTATAAACAAACACATAAATACATAATGAATACATGCGTCTGAGTTCTCTGAGACTGCCACACCAAGTTGTCACGATCCTGGTGGCTTAAAAAAACAGAAATGTACCCTTTCACAGTTCTGGATGCAGGAGTGCGAAATCAAGGTGTCGACAGGGCCGCAAGCCATCTGAATGCTCTAGGGGAGAATTTTCCCTGGTCTTCTCCTCCAGGTTCTGGTGCCTTTTGGTGATCCTTGGCTCATGACAAATTCACAGCATTTTCTGACTCTGTCTTCCCATGGCCTTCTTCTCGGTGTGTCTCTACATCCTCTCCACTTTTTAAAAGGTCACCAGTCATTGGATGAAGGGCTCACCCTAATGCAATATGACTTCAACTCNAGGACCCCTGGCAAAGCCCAGACACTGCAGCTGCATCTGTGCAAAAGGTAAAGTGTTTGTGAAATAGCTGGATCTTGCTCTCCAGTCAGAGGTGACTATAAACAAACACATAAATACATAATGAATACATGCGTCTGAGTTCTCTGAGACTGCCACACCAAGTTGTCACGAACCTGGTGGCTTAAAAAAACAGAAATGTACCCTTTCACAGTTCTGGATGCAGGAGTGTGAAATCAAGGTGTCGACAGGGCCGCAAGCCATCTGAATGCTCTAGGGGAGAATTTTCCCTGGTCTTCTCCTCCAGGTTCTGGTGCCTTTTGGTGATTCTTGGCTCATGACAAATTCACAGCATTTTCTGACTCTGTCTTCCCATGGCCTTCTTCTCGGTGTGTCTCTACATCCTCTCCACTTTTTAAAAGGTCACCAGTCATTGGATGAAGGGCTCACCCTAATGCAATATGACTTCAACTCAGCTTCATTACAACTGCAAAGAGGCTATTTGCAAATAAGATCATATTCTGCAGGCCCAGTGGACATGAATATTTGGAGGACACTATTCAACCCACTATAATGTGTAAACATAGATCACAGACAGCAGGAAGGCTATGAAGAAAAGAAGGAATCTCAAATGCCACTGTATGTGAGAGCACAGTAGAGAAGAATCAGCACAAGCTGGAACCAAGTGCACCTAGAATTAAGTGCTGGCTCTGAATCTTTCGACATGTGCAGTGTTGTGTTATTAGTGTATGCTTAAAAGGAATGAAGAAAGCTTAGCTTACAGAGCTCTTCAAAAAAGTGGACTAAATAAAATATACCAGATACCTGTTACACAGTAAGTGCTCCAGAAAAATTAATTCCTTGCCCCTTCTCTCTTTTACTACGTTTTTCTTGAACCTCAGGTCACTATTAGTTTCTCCCTTATCATGATTCCACAGCATCATAACATCCTTTTGAAACAGCATTTATCAAATATATCACATGATTGGCCAACATATAACAACTTGAGCAAAGCAAATCTGCTTTATTAATGTTGTATCCCCTGTGCTTAGTAGAGTGCACGGGGGCAGATAATTGAATAAACAAATGTCAGAGAAAGAAAAATTACCACTATAATTTGAACCCTACTTTTCTTCAACTGCACATTGTCCCAGGACAGAATCATTTTACAATTATGAAGACAACATACATGTCACTCTGATTCTCAGCAAAGCAACACGGAGAGCACAACTATGCCAACAAACACAAATGAAAGTAGTGACAACCTCAGGGGATGCTGTCCTCTTATTTGGAAATAAGAGCTTTAGGCTGGAGATTAAATAAGGGAACAGGCCTTTTTGTCTTCAAATGCTGGAAGAGCTATTCTGACAAAGGATTGTTATGAACAATCTAGGATTATTGGATTAGTGGATTTATTTTTTTCTCTGGTAGCCCAGGAAGACGAATGGTGTCCTAAGGGATTTCAATAGTCAGATCACAAATCTAAGTTCAAAAGAGTAAGAAAATTTTTTCAACTTAGAAAATTCCAAGAGTGAATCGTTGCTTTTGGCAGCACAACCGTCAGTTTAGGAGACACAGTTGGCAGTGATCAGAGAGCAACTTGTCAAGAATATTGCAAAACGAATGAAGTGAAGGAGTTGAGCAGTTTTTTTTGTAAAACATTTGTGCATCCGAGTTCTGTTATCTTCTTAAGCACATTGCCCTAATACTGGATAATATAATTATTTTTATTTTCTCATGTTCCATATGAACACAATGAAAGATATCATTATAAATAAATAGATTTAATATTGAAAAGTTCCTGAACAATATTGCTGATAAAGTTAATATTATTCATAGAATAACAATAGGAAAGAAGGAATGGACCGTTTCAATTGACCCACAGAAAGTCAAGGTGCAGGACCCTGTGGAACAATCATCTGATCACACTATTCAATGTGCAGCCCATGAACCAACAGCACCAGCATCACCCAGGAGCCGACCAGAGGAGAGACTCTGAAGCCTCACTCCAGTCCCACCAAAATCTTCATTTTCACAAAATCCCCACATGATACACACACATTGTCTTCTGAGCACTATCAGTCACATTTCTTCTACGTGTGAACCTTGCAGTGAATCACCTGTGTGAATAACAATAATATTTGTCTTATGATATCTAATACTATTAATATAAAATTGATTTGCCATTATGGCACAACTGTAGTTAACAAAGTGGTCACATAGTTTATCTCTCCAGTAAATGACTTATGAAAGATCCCTGTGGATTGTGTTCGTGACATTGGTTAAGAAGTGGATAGAGGTCTCAAGAGTACATTTCTATCTGCCCAGTACATTGCATTGTGTACCCGCCACTCAAAGTCAAATCTTCTACCACCATATATCTAACATCCTTTACCTCTCCTCCCCCAACCCCTTTCCTTTGTCATCTGTGTCTATGAGTTTCGGTTTTATACCCCACACATGTACTCACTCAGGTAAGGATATTGTTTATGTATCTCTGTGAACTGCTTCAAAGGAAAGGATCATTTCCTAGAAGTAAGGGTGAAACATTCAACTCCATTCATGGTGGGAGCCTTTCCAAAGGGCGTGGCTTTCTAAGTACTTGGTAAAGGAGACAAATTTCTGACTAAAGTGGCTGAGAGTTAAGAGATATTTCTTGACCTGCACATTGATTCACATACTGCACAGAATAAAGGTCATTTTCTTGGAAGTTTTCAATAAATTAGAGCCAAGTCCCCAAAGAACTAAAACCTTAAGAGTTTAAACCTGACGGGATAAAATTTAAATGACCTCAGTGGCATTTGAACCAAGTATTATTTCTTAACTGTGTCTGTTATTCACGAGAGGACTCTTAAGAAAACAATGTAGAGTTTCTTTTCCCACTTGGGATCCTTCTTTACCAAAAGAGAGCCCTCATTGAGCAGCCAGAACCAGCTGGGATGAAGTAATTCGCTGTCTGGACCCTGGAGTCACGTTGCCTAGGTGTAAGCATCTCAATGCCATGCTGTACTGACTGTGTCACTTCGAGCAAGCTTTACATCTCTCTGTGCTTCATTCTCTTCATCTGTGCAATAAAGAAAACAATGGTTTGTAGCTCACAGAGATGTTGGAAGGGTTTAATGAAGTAATACATTTAAACTACTTATAAGAGTGTCCAGCACAGTGTTGGTGCACGTTGACATAACTGATTCTCACTAAAAATCTAGAGCATAGCTAGACACAAAAATAAAACAGCCATTCAAAATATAACTTGCTTATTTCTGGGCAAAAATAATAACCAGTCACTGGACCCCATAGCTGGAGTAGATGAGAAAATTTTCAAAGGAAAGACAAACTTTAGCTAACTAAAGGTCAGAGGGAAGGTAGTAATTAATGAGATGAACAGAAGCAGGGGACCAAGAAGAGAAACAAGGAAGTTGTTTGGGATGGAAGGGTCACACAAGAGAAAAGAAACTGTAGAGTCTGATGTCTTAGGTTGTAGTATCTCTGATGTCTCAGTTGTCTTAGCTGTCAACCTCCATAACATCCCATGGTAGCTCATTTTTAACTCCCATTAAGTATCTATCTTAGAAGGTTGTCAGTAACTGGTGTTGTGTAAGTATTTGTTGAATCAGAGTGAGATGTTCTGAAACCAACTAACTCTGGAGAAGCTGTGAAGAGGCAAGAATGAATTCTCCCCTTGGAGCCTCCAGAGGGGCATGGCCTGGCTGCCATCCCGCTTTGGGCCCAGTTTGTGGGGATGTGGTACAGCGGCCACAGTAAATTAACGCACAGGAGAAAGGAAATAACAAAAATCGGACTGGAAAAAAATTAAATATGAAACAGAATAATAATAGAAAAGGCAACGAAGTCAGAAGCAGCTTCTTTGAGACGTCAATAACACCAAAAAACTTCTTGCCAGATTGATCGGAAAAGAAATCACCAATATCAGCCATTAAAGAGATGACAACGATATAGATTCTACTATAAATGAAAGTGGCCTGAGCTTAAAAAAATATACTCAGACTTCTGAGATGTTACGAGTGTCCTGGCCGGTTATTCAGGTGCCTGGAAGAAGCAAGGCTGCAAGACCAGAGACAAAGAGATCCGGGAAAGAAGCACGTGGATAGAACTATGGGTGTGTTCACAATGTGCACAGATCTTTATGCCTCATATTAATGCCAACCAACATTACCTGCTGCACAAGTCACTGACTGGGTAGGCTGATGACTTCACCAGTAGATGTCAGCCAGCCTTTGACCCGTAAATGGAGTAGCCATGGCAACAAGGACGGAGACTGTGCAAAAACCAAACAACAGAACCACTCTCTCACCAAGGCCAGTCCAACAGCCTTGTTGCTACTGCTGAGACTGATACTACTGCTGATGAATGTCTCTCTTGTCAGTAAAAGATGACTGATCCCAGCCACACAGAGTTAAGTTGATCGTATCAGACCCCTTCCACATGGGAAGAAGGAGTGTTTCCTGAGATTAACACAAATTTCTGATTTAGATTTGCTCCCCAAGGCTATGGTGCTTTGGCTATCATTATCTCAGAACTCACAGAATATCTAACTTAAAATCATGGGATTCTGCCTAACACCATCTCAATCTAAGGGACACAGTTCATGGTGAGAAGGAAGAATAAGCCCATGACCTTGAAGCCCATATGTCCTGCAGAAGCTACTGGCTGACCGAATGTTGGAAGGACCCCAGGAGCAGTCCTGGGGTAACAGCTTGGGAATGTTACCTAGCATTGTGGGGATGCTCTGTTTCAGGAGGTTCTATATACAAGGTCCTGTGACTCAATGATCATGATATGACCTGCACTAACCCCAATAGCTAGAATATAAGAATCTGGTGTCCATGAGATAGAAGGGAAAGTAACCCCTACCATGATTACTAGCAAAGACCCCCTTGGGGAGTTCGTGTTTCCTCTCACTTCAAATTGAAGGCCAGAGGACCCTACAGTCCTGTGCCTGAGAGCAAACACTGCTACTGACCTGCCTGGCAGCCCAGAGCCCTGGGGACTTAACAGCCCCAAGAGCAGCCTTCAACTTGTAGCTGATGAGAACTGGTCTGTAAGCACCCCAGTGCCCTGGTCACTCAGGGGTTAATTCTGAGATCTGCGTTTTCTACCACCTTCCAGAGGCTCCTAGTAAAGCTCCAGCAGCCCACTGTGGTGGCTGCCTTCCACTGACCTCCTTCCCTTTCCTGTCCCACCTCCAAACTCCTGTCCTGATACTTCCTTGACCTCCCCAACAATTGTTTCACCCTCAAATCCTGGTTTCAGGTCCCGCTTCTAGGAAACACAAACTGGGAAACTCACCTGGCCTGAGAAGCAAGAAGATAAAAATATTAAAGCTTAGATGGCTATAAAGAAACAAAATACCTCCACTGGTTTTCTTTTGCAAGGATATGTCCTAAATCTCTCTTCACAGACAGCAAAGATCAGTGAACTTCCTTTCCTTGAACTTCAGAGTGGAGCTAAGCTTCGGTCTGTGTATGTGTCTGTGTGTCAATGTGTATATCAGGGTGTGGGGGGGGGGGGGGGGAAACACNGTGGGGGCTGGGGGTTCTTCAACTGTTCAAATCTGCCTGGTACGCTGAGCTCATACCTGGGGGAAATGAGATATTCTATCTCTAACACAGAATCCAGGCCTATTTGCTAAATCGCTCTTACATAAGGCACAGCATTTTGCAAGGAAATAAGCAGGGCCTCTCTAGTGTTTTCAGAGAGAAAGAACAGCCCTGGTTTCCGATAAAGAGAAAAACAAAGGTCTTATAGTGGAGGGGAGCCCAGGCTTCGGCTTGGTTGGCCACGGGCCACAGTTTAGACTGAAGGGGAGGGGCAGAACAAACCTTTTTTCAAGCCAAACGTGCTGTTCACCATCCTGCTTCAGTATGAAAGGATGGCAGGAGAGGTCATCCACTTCCCTGGACCCTGAGGACTCATGGGTAACCTCAGCCATATTGCTGTATAGGGCAGAAATTGTACATGCAACTAGCAATGGAGAAAAGGCACTCGGGGCATATCAGGCGAGCCTCGGGCAGCTCACAGGACGCTAGATGGAGTTTGTGTTCTAAGCACACAAAGCTGGGCTCTGTAGTTACCCAAGTATCAGCCCTTCGAGGTTCACTTTCTGTCACCTCTGGCGTGAAGTTTCCTCCATACCCAGATTGAAATGCCCTTCCCAGGCACAGGACTCCTTGATATTTTAGCTGGACCCCTCTCTTTGTGGACATCACAAGCACACAGAGGAAGACAAGTACCATGTGATTTCATTCATATGTGGAGCCTAATGAACAAACTGAACTAACAAGCAAAACAGAGACAGACTTATAGATAGAGAGCAGATGACAGCTAAGGGTGGGGAAGTTAGGGGATGGAGGGATCAAGCAAAAAGGGAAAAGGACTCATGGGCATGGACAAGAGTGTGGTGATTGTGGGCGGTGGAGGAGGGGATATAAGAGGACAAAATAGTAGTGGAAAAAATATAACAAACAATATAAATTAAAATTTAAAAACATATTACAAGGCACAATTCTTTGCTACATAGAGCTCTCCCTGAGGTTGAACTACAGGGGTCCAGCCTCTTCTTGTTACAAATCATAAACATGTCTTTCTGTAACATAACAATAATACACTCCAGCATACCATATTACATATTAGGTGAAATGTTCAAATTAGAACTATAAATTAGTTCACCCATATCATCACCCTGCCAACCCCACTCAGCAGGCGCTACTTCTGCCAGACCCTGTATGTTGGAGTGAGCTCTGTATTTCCCCTCCCTATACTGCTTAGCACAATTGGGCATACAAAAGAAAGCTCACTAATATATACACTAATATACATTTTGAGTATGTATAACATATACATACACTAATATCTAGAAAGAATATATGTGTGTGTGTGTGTATATATATATCAGGCATTTTTATTTTTATTTTTGTACTGGGCTGATACTTGAATATATACATATTAGTATATATTATATATATTCAAGTACCAAATATGTATTGTTATATATGTATTGGTGTATATCTTTAATATATTCAAGTACCACCATTAAAAGCTGTGTGGCATGTTAGTATAAGTTATACCAGGAAGAAAATGGGCCACTGTACACAATTAAGGAGGTCAGGAATCAACTAATCTAATCTTACGTGTCCTGGTTTATAAAATGATAACAATCACAGTATTTGCTTCATAGGACTGTAACCACGGTTAAATGAGAAAACTCGTGTAACAGTCTTAGCATAGTGTCTAAGCACTTAGCACAAATTGTCGATAAACGCTAGCTTTTATAATCAACTCATTAAAAATATTTTAAAAGAAATAGAGCTGGAAGAAATCTTTTTAAAAGTATGTGTCATCACTGTTAAGGGTATGTTCTCCTAAATCAGAACTCCCTGGGGTGTTGACCCTCAGCTCTACCCTTCACCAAACGTGCTACTTGTCTCTCTTTGCCAGTTTCCTCATTTGTAAATGGATAAGATTGTTTCACCTAAGCAACATAACACATCCAAAGTAGTCAATAAATGTCATTTTTTAAGCACAATAAATACCTGGTAGTCATGATCCTATATATATAGGATCACCTGGTAGCCTATATATATATATATATATATATATATATATATATATATATAGGCTATTTTGCAAATGAGAAACCACCACCCAAAGCATTTGGGACTTGTCTGAGGTCACAGAGAAAGTTAGTGTTATGGTTGGGACTAGAATCATGTATCTTGACTTCCAACCCAGTGTAAACACACACACACACACACACACACACACACACAACATCAAAAAGCCTGCTAAGATCTCAAAACAAGAAATCATCACTAGAAGCCCTGGCCAGGTAGCCCAGTTGGTTAGAGCGTCCTCCCAACACACCAAGGTCGCAGGTTCCATCCTTGGTCAAGGCACATACAAGAAGCAACCAATGAATGCACAAGTGGGTGGAGAAAAAAACTGATGTCCTTCCCTTTCTCTCTCTAGCTCTCTCTTTCTCTCATTTCAATAAAGACATTTTAAAAAAGAAATCATCACTGAAATAATTCTAGATCTGGCCATGTTACAAATCCCCTGAAGCAGCTTTCAAAACTTGGGCAATGACAACACATGGACAGCAGATGGCAGTATATCCACATACAAAGAAGTCGCTACCAGGCTACCTCATCTTCCAATTCTTACCGTCTGCTTACTCAAGATCACAACAGACAATCTAAACTCAACCACCAACACTGACCACACCACAATATCTTCTCTGTCTGTTCAGCTTTAGATCTCCCTAATCATATACTCTGCTACCAAACCAGAACAGAAATTCTCACAACAGTTTGCTCCAGAAATCCTTATTGTTAGTTAATTGATTTGCTGAAATGAAAACAACTTTTTAAGAATGTAAGGAGCATCATTTCATCTCAGATTTGCCCATTAAATCCTTCTAGTGTTTATCAAAAGGAAAAAATTACCTTGTGCTTTACAGGCAGGTCATGTAGGTGACCAGATGCATCACTGCCACCCCCACAGTCCCTCCCTTCCAAAAAAATTGGAAGGATATTAGGATTGCCCATACTGAGAGCCAAACTATAAGTGCATGAAAAACAATTCAGACTGAAAATATACAAAGTCACTTTTGAAATATCTGTCTTGTTACATTGGACAGAAAAATGATTAAATTATTGCCTTATCTAAATATAAAATATAACCATTAGAAGAGGGATTTGCCAGTGATGGGACCCCCAAAACAAACACACAGAGAAACTCTAAAACCAGATGCTAAAGGTGGAAGTTTCTATGCAAAAGTGTTATCTGGGGTAAGGAACTCTAGAGCACCAATCTGTGGCCACTGAGTCAGATGCTACCAAATATTCAAATTTTAGCCACAGCTCCCTCACCCACTTCCATATCCACCAAGCAAGCTTCAAATTAGCAGAAGGCACCTCACACACACACACACACACACACACACACACACACACACTGGTAGGTATGCTGCAGGGACCCCCAATTAATGAGGCCTGTGAAACAAATACTTAATGATAAAATCATAAGCTGGTACTCTACTTTCATGTAGCATTCTCTTGTGAAGTTTGGGGGCCTTTTCAGTATCATTCTCTTGTGACATTTCTTGGCTGAAATCAGAAGCCATCAATCCAATTAATCTTGAGACTAAGATTTTGTACTTGAAAACCACATTAGATCCAGGACTAGAAATGTGTGAAGTAAATACTTTTGTAAGATCTTTGGGCAGCCACTCAGCTTCCTCTTGTGACACTTGAAACCCATGGACTTGACTTTCAAACATCAACAAATCTTCTTGGGCGACTATTCAACTTACTTACATATATACTCTTACTTTTGTCCTCTGCAGAGATAGAAGTGAATTGAAGTCCCTACTTCAGAGACTTCACGATGCTTTTTACCTGGCCATGTAGTGTTTCTCTCTCTCTCTCTTTCTCTCTCTCTCTCTCGCCTGGCCACCTAAGCAATTGCACAATTCAATAATATCAGAAAGAATTAAGAATTCTAAGATCAATTGGTGAAGCATGTTCCAAAGAGAAGCAAATTTGGTATAACATTTTTTAGGCCAAATAAACTGACAACTAAAAAAAACCCTGTTATAATCATACATTTTTTATTTTACCATATATTTTTACAACATACTTATAATTTATTTTTTTTTATCAAAAGTGACCTGTTAATCCGCCATGCCCCAGCTCCTCCAGTCTATCTACCAACACAGTGAGAAATAATCATCACCCAGATCTCATACAAAGCACGTGTTTTTCTATTCAAGTCCATTGGGAGGATAGATTTATATTCACATATAAAACATGTAGCTGAAAGGCACTCCGGAGATTATAGAATTCAACTTCTTAATTTACAAATTCGGAAATGAATGTCTCCCTGCCACTCTTCGGGGCAGAGGTCCAACCTGACTGTAAGAGTCACTGGCGTCCTGCTGGAAACGATCTCAACAAAAA
Organism: Sturnira hondurensis; assembly: GCF_014824575.4. Classification (NCBI taxonomy): domain Eukaryota; kingdom Metazoa; phylum Chordata; class Mammalia; order Chiroptera; family Phyllostomidae; genus Sturnira; species Sturnira hondurensis. Next base: position 350,040 of record NW_028073975.1, on the reverse strand, counting down.
TAACATGGAGGCTTTCATGGAGGATGAAATTGACTTCAGCTTGAACCAGATAAATGCTCACTGACCTTTTCAGGCTCCAAAGTGGATTCATGGTCACAATAACCTATGTGTTCCTCACTGGACGCTTCTGCAAAAATCCCTGGCGCCCCCACTTAAGAATGCGTGCAAACACCTGATCATTTGACTCCTCTACAGCCTGGCGGTGCCTGACATGAGGTGATTAAAATAGCATTACTTCAGCTGGAGGTTTTCTCCACCTGTTATGTTTGGAATGCAAATGCACCTGGGAGACACATTACCAGTCAGTCAACGCTCTTCGAAGTGGAAGAACTCCTTTCTCTCTAAAGAGCTATTTGCTAATTCACTGATTTCTTCGATCATGCATTTAATGGCTACCTACTTTTCTAAGCGACTGTACTAAGAGTTAGTGGAATTCATGGAAATGAATAAGATTGCTGTCTTCGTAGATTTTACAATCTGTCGGGAGAAAGGGATTTAACACGGCAAGATGTGCCGTAGCAGTTTTGTGAAAACACGCTCTTGCTGCCGCTGAGGACTGGGGACTAATTTTAGTTCCTCTGATGGGGTAGAGAATTAGGAAGGTTCTTGGAGCTGTCCACAGAAAGTGTGGATGGGAGAATGTTAGAACGAATAGGAGGGAACTCTGTATCTAAGGGGGTTGAGGAGAAAGGAGTGTCTCTCCCTTTAAAGGGAGAGAAGAGTAGAAAATCAGGTATTGGGGTCGCTCAAAGGCCGACTTTATCAATTGCCCACGTGATCGTGACCACGTAGACTAAGAGTTGCTTGAAACATGAGCTGAAAATATGTGTAGACTTTTCTTTGTGTCAAAGTCCAGAGTGAATGCAAAACTAGCCCGAAGCTCACAGGATTAAACGGTTGAAATGGCTCCTGAGACCCCGGTTTAGCAGGACAAAGAAAACACAGGCGAGCACCAGAAAGGCCCAGGAATTCAGACACAGCTCCAAGAGCCCATCCCCCATCACCCAGGGTGCACTTTGCATTTGAACCATGAACTACTAAGATGACATGCAAGATAACTTGGACCGGGGAGAATTGGTCTTACCCAGGGGACGACACTCGCACCCCCTAGTCACACACATCCAAAATTTGACTACACGACCAAGAGAAACAGAAGAGACCACAAGAAGAATGTAACAGGACCCAGGGGCACACCATCCAACCCTTGCATGAATAAGGGGAATAAACCAGAACAAACTACCCACTGGTCTCAGACCCCCGCACAGGGAACTTTGTCTCTCATTGGTTGACTCTATCTGGGTTTGGCCAAAGTTCAGCACCTTGGCTCCAGGCATCCCTGAAATAACCATAGGACGAAGAGTGGTCCGTTGAGATTAATCCTGTATTTACACATAGCCTGTACTTTCTCAACAAAACAATTAAAAATGAGTAGTTAAAGCAATGACGAGAAAACATCTTTTGGCTTCATTCCTATCTCTAATCTTTGCTTTCTCCCATTTCCAATATTTCCTTTCCAGCCCTTATCAAGACTCACAATATACCTTAAGTCTTCTTGGTCACTGTTTACAATTGAGATGGACAGTCTTGCTCTTGGGGGAAGACTCAGTTGCCACTTGGACTGCCACTAAATATATCCAGTTCATGGTTTACCACTGTCAGCTTTGTGGCTAAAGGTGGCCGGTCCTCTCTCCAGTCTCAGTAATCGAGCACAAGAAGGAGAATCACTGCTTTCTCCCTGCCAAAATGAAACTTTTGTTATCTTCTGCAGTAGAAGTGAATCAGCGTAAGGCTGGACCCCCTGGGCCTTGGTGAATGGCGCATGAATGTGCCATTGAATGTGCGCGTGGCCATATACACACATATTCAATAGTACATCTGTTGGTGACAAATATTGCAGAAAACAAAGCAGTGAGGGAGGATAGAGGGACTGTGGACGTGCAATTTTGGTTGTTTTGATGTGGAAACATCTCACTGAGAAGATGGCATCTGAGCAAAAATGTGAAGGGAGTGGAAAAGCAAACCACATGGAATCCGAAAGAAGAAAATTTCAAGTAGAAGGAAGGATGATTTCTGTCTATGTTGGAGGGACAGGAAGGAAGTCAGTGGGGCTGGAAAGTAATGAGTCAAGAGAAGAGAAATTGCCAATGAGGGGAGAGAAACAAAGGGTTAGGGCCATGATTATGAGAGGGGCTTTGGGGTGAACTCCGGGTGAGCTGGCAGCCACCGAGGTCTTCAGCAGAGGAGAGCTGGCCTCATTTCTTCTCTAAGGATTACTTGGTTGCTGTGCTGAGATTCTGCTCTGCTACCTTAGGGAGAAAGGTGGAAAGAGTAAACCCACCTTTATGTGTCAGTAGGAGACTGACGCATAATTCTGGTGAGATGGACATGAGCAGCGTGGACTGAGGAGGTAACAAGAGAGGACGTACGAAATAACTGGGTATGGACGTATGTCGTAGTACAGCCAATAGCATTGATGAATGGAGCAGATATTGGGTGGAAGAGGACAGCGGAAATTAGAATAACTTCAAAATTTGGGGCCTGAATAACTAGAAAAATGGAAACATTATTAATTAAAATGAGATCAGTTAGAAGGGGTTCATTTTTTTTTAACGTGTTAATTCCAAGATGCCTATAAAACATCCAAGAATATCTGTTCAGTAGCTATTTGGAGTCTGAGCTTGAAAGCAGTGTCTGAGCTGGACATCAAAATTTGGGAGTCATTAGCATATGATCATGAAACGAGATGAGATGGCCACAGGAGGGAATGTAGACAGAAACGAAACCTGAACATGAAAATATTATAGCACAGCACAACTTTCCCAGCATTTAAGACCTTTAAATTTCATTTACTGCCAGATATATGTGCTTACCACATTTTGCCATGTATAATGCACACTTTTGCCCAAATTTTTCTAGGGCAATACAAGGATATGCATTATACAGGGGTAGTACTAATTCTGTATCTATATAAGTGTTTTTCATTCTTATACTTATGTCTATGCATTAAAAGTGTAACTCTAGAAAGTAATAGCAATCTCCATATGCAAAATCATACCCTAGAATATGATCTTCAGTCTTGTTTCTAATTTTAAATAGGTAGGAAATTGAATTTAAAAAATTAAAACAAAAGATTTTCTCCCTAAAAATTTGAGCCAAAAATGTGTGTGTGCATTATACACAGCAAAATACGGTAGATGTCCTCCAGGCATCTCGCATTTAACATGGCCAAAACTCAGCCTTCCAAAATTTGCTATGTGATCACAGCACTAACAGTTCAGTGATTGCACTAGGCAATATGTTTGAGCTCTTATTATGCATTTGACATTTTGCTAAGCACTTTACATGCATTATTTAATTTCATCTTCACAATACCATCTGAAGTAGATATTACTATTTTCTTTTGATTGCAGATCAGAGAAGTGAGATTAGAAAGCTTGAATAAACTGCCCAGAGATGTACAACTCATAGGTGATGAAGTTCAATCCCAGGTCTCTGGAATCCAGTACTCATGTTTTGAACTACCGAGTCATACAGTACTTGAATATTCAAGAAGAATAAGTCTAGAGACTTGTATAGAGACTAGTCACATTTGTGACTTCTCACGTTGTTTTGGACCATGGGGTTCTTTCAGTCATGAGGTGCAAGCCAGGGTATATACTTCCCCTAGAAGTATGGGGAAATATGTATATATGCAGAGAGATCTAACATCCTGTGTTCAGCTTCAGGGTTTTGCAGGCACCTTCAGAATCTACCCATGGACCATGACCACTTAAAATCTAGGGCTTCTACAGAAGCGTTTCTGCACTGGGTCCCTTACAATTTTCCAGGCAAACTGCAAAAACCAGTAAAAAATTGTGATTTTTTGTTGTATTTATTTTTATAGGGTATATATTCATAAAGATCATAAATTTATGCTGTACACCTTGAGATACCTCCTTCCTAGCTCTCGTTCTTTCTACTCCCCCTCACCTGCCAGTGCGTCGTGTTAGTAACAACTTCTACCTCTTCCTGAGTGTCTGTCCAGAGTCTCTTCAATGTAAACACAAAGGCGAATGTATCTCTTAGTCCTCCATCCACCTCTTTCCCATATCAAGGTAACATAGTATGTTCATAATTCTTCACTTTACTTTTATTAATACATACTGGGCATCTTTCCAGACCAACACATAGATTTTTCATTCCTTTGTCGTTGCAACATATCCCATCAGTCCCATACCGATAGACATTCTGGGCTGTTTCTAGTATTTTTTGTTACAAGCAATACATCTGTGAATATCTGACAGAAAATCATTTTGTACACATGCAGGAATATCTAGCACATAAAGTTGCAGAATGAGAATACCAGAGTCAATGAGTAAGTGCATTTATAATTTTCGTAGGTATAACAAAGTTACTATCCTCAGTGACTGAAACATGCTCATGCTCACCAGTGATGTAAGCGACTTCCTGTTTCTCCACAGCTGGCCGAGTGTTAAACTTGTGACTTTTTGCCAATCAAATCAGTGAGAAATGTTGTTTCAATATTGTCTTAATTTGCATTTTTCGTTTTATGAGAGGGATGAATGCCTTTTTACATGTCTAGGGTTGCATTTATATTTCTCTTCCTGAAAACTTTCTGGTCTCCATTTTTCAACTGGGGTTGGGTTTCTTTGGACATTAGTCATTCTCTAAATATATAACTAAAATGATCTATAAAAGTACTGAAATAAATAATATTTCTAAATCGTATTCTACATGGTATCACCCAAGCTCCTCTCTTTTATTACCTTTTTCTCTCTTTTATAGAGCAAATATGCCTACAGTAAGTTCTCATTGTTGTTTTTCAATGACATGAGGTTTTCTTAATGTTAGAACAAATTCAGCTCAATAATGAAGCTGTAGCCTTGCCCCAAAGAAGAAGAGTTAGTCAGCTTTTGCCTGCTTGAAACTCAGAAGCTCATTCTCCTTGAGTATCTCTTTGTTCATGTAATATAAGTACATTTTATCTGTGTTGATAATTTATCCTGGTGCATAACTTTCTCACCCTCTCCACAATGAGCCCCTTTAAGCTTTTTAACTTAGAAAAAATAAACAAAAATAATAAGGCAAAGAACCCAATAATGTTCTTGATTTTATTAAATTTACATTAAGCAAGGAAAACAGTTCTTAAAATTCTCCCACCAAATTTGACTCAGTGGCAAACTTTGCTCGGGCAACTTCACTAGTACCCTTATCGCTTATAATTTAAGGAAGTTTATTTGCAAGTTCCAGACTTCGCCCTGAAGTACATTTCTACTAAAAGATACTTGTTTCCTGTGTACTTAATTCCCATGGCAAATAAACCACCTTTCCAGCTTTTCACAACTGTTGACTCTCACTTGATGAGTAATTTTTCACTGTTCAGAACACTTACTGAAATACTTCTGTTAAATTCTTGTCCTATTTCTGTGCAGCAATTGCTTGGATTCGATCGCCTAGAAAATGGAAGTTATTACTGAATGTAATAGTACACTTCTACAGTCAAGCAAACATTTTATTTTTAGTCTAAGGACTACTACTTTTTCCGATTCTTCATTTCCATCTCCAGTTCCAGAAGCTGGCTTTATGTATTGAGCCATTTCTGTTAAACCACACCTGCCCCCCCCCCATTTCCTCCCAAAGGGATTCATCCCTTTGTGTGAGTTACAATGGTCACGATGAGAATAAAACAACAGGCTTCGTGAATTATGGGCAGGTGGCCAGGTTCAGTCACTAGCTAAATGATTCCCCTTAGACAGAGTAAGAGTGTGATAAAAAAGATGTGATACGGAACAGGGAGACATGGCTGCATATGTTAAGGCTGACAAGATTGCTTGAGGGCTTCAACCTCCTTTTCATGGTACGTGTCCAAAGGCTACACACCTTAAGATATGATGTGCTCATCGTCACAAATCCCCATGACCATGGATGGCTCTTTTATTTCTATAAACTTCCATTTTTCCCCTACTGATGTGAGGATGAATTTTGTGTTAATCTTGTATCAGGAGCTTCCCCATCAGGACATTTCCTAGCAGGAGGGTAGAAGCCAAGAGTTAATCACAGATTAACACAGCAGAAGACACAGCAGGAGAGTTCAGTGAGAGGAAGGAGCCTCTTAGGGCTGGGCAGAGAGCCCCAGGGGCGGGGGCTCCGTTCTGAGGCCCTGCAGCCATTTGCCATTTTGATAGGTCAGACAAGATGACTTTTTGTTTTAACACGATTTGGTTTAAATACATTTCTCAGATGTTCATAGGCATTCACACATCTTTTATTATCATCTTCCTTTTTTCCTTTAAAAAGAATTTAGCTCTTCAAAGGAAGAAAGTATTTTTTACATATACCAAAAATTTACCAAATCCGAATCTGAAGTGAGTATTTTTTATAATTGAACTCAATGCACTGGCCTTCTTTTTAAGAAAGTTGTGAGTTTTCTAGCATTTCTAATTTCCAGGCGCTGCTCAGTTTTCTACTTCAAAGATTTTTTTTTTCATTTTAATCAGTTTAGGAGGGAAGGCTGTAAACCTAGAAATGACTGTTTTTGTCCATCATGCATGCTCTCACTGTGATTAGTGCTTGTGCATTCCTGCAGCGTTCTGTCCAATACCTAGCTTGCCTCTCCAGACTTTTGTTGAAGTGTAAGTTCATTCTCAATGACTCTGAAATTGCTTTTGGTGGGATCCTGGCTGCAGGCCTCACAGGCTGCGCACAGACAACCTCGAGTCCAGAGCAAATTCACTGGAATCAGAATTTAGCATCCTTCTCCAAGAGCAGGCTCTTTGCTGTGGATAAAAAAGGGAAAGGAGAAAAAACAAACACCCACTGTTTACCTCTTACCCCATATTACTGGGATGGAGTGCATGCCCATTGGGGTCCCCCATTTGTCACAGGCTGAGAATAAAAGGCTGCATGACTCTGACCATCCTCCTTACAGCCTCCTGGGCTGCATCGGAGGGAAGTAGGGACATATGACTTCAAATCTGCACCCAGGAGACCCATGGGGTTCAGATGACATTTACCCATCCTCACTTTCTGGGGCCCTCCCTGAGTTTTAGTCTTCCATCCTACATCCCATGGTGCATGAGATCTGCCTCCTATGTTGCCAAGTCATGCCCAGATTCAGTTAACATTTAGCTCTTGGCATAGGGTTAATTTCCAGCATCATTTAATAAGTCCTAACTATATATTACTCAATCAAAACCTTAGTTCGCTTACTTAGGCACTTCCATTATTCCACCTGTGGATTATTAGGCCAAGCATTATTCCACCTGTGGTTGGAGAATAGCATGCTGTGGTAGTTTTTCAAGTTAGGACTTGCCTGGCTCACTTGTCATCTGAATCCTAGTTTCAGTCCATCCTGCTAAACACTGTTTCTATGACAGTGAGTCAGTCCAAGAAGCCATCATTTTAATGGGCTTCAGTCCATCAAGAGGCCTACAGAGAGAACCTTGCCAACCTTCACAGAGGACATTTCTGGACCTGTGCATGTCTATACTGCCTGCTTTGTGTGCTACCCTTGGCCCGAAGTCCTTTCTGTTTCAACCACTGGTGAGTTCCCCAGGCAACTTCCTGCAATCTGAGGAGAAGGCAGTTGATGCCTGGGGATCTGTAACAGGGCACAGCCAAGAGGGAGACCCCCAAAAAAGGAATTTGGAATGGGGTCCAGAACTCAGGGTGTCCAGAAAATATTAGAAAGACAAATAAGACGTCCTCACCCCTCCCCCGCCACAGGTGTGAGTTGGGGAAGGGACAAATGGAGCAGGGCCATTGAGAGCTGTTTTGTACAGCAAAGGCTTTGCAGCCAACCTCTGGCATGGTCATTTAACATCTCTATAACCTTTAACTGGGTGCATAGATATGTCAAATGGCTGTGGCCAGGCTCGGAGCCAGGGGGACGGAAGTGACCTCCACCCAAAAGGTAACTAGGGGCAGGTCCCCTGAGTCACAGTGCCTGCGTGAAAGCTTGGAAATGACTGGCTCCACAACATGGGGCCGCACCTGCCCAGGCTCACGATGGCAGCCCAGTAAACTAGGAATAATACAGGGATGCTGGCAAGTGTAGCCAATTGTAGGAGGAGTCGGAAATGGGGCTGCAAAGGAGGACTGGCGCGGGGATTTAAAACCCAGACACGGCAGCCACTGGAGGAGTACCACGCGGCTTTGCCAGAGTGGGGACCCCTGCAGCCATGTGAGGCGGGGGGGAACCATGTGGCCATGGCAGTGCAGAGAGAGAGCCACATGCTTTTGGCCAGAGTGCAGACCCCTGCAGCTTTGATAGAAGAGGCCCATGGGACTTTGGGGTGCTCCCTTTGGCCACGTGGCCTGGGAAGCAGGAGAGACTTTGCCTGGAAGAAGGGTGAAAGAACTCTTTGCCAGTAGGCCATGAGAAGGTGCCACATGGTTTTGGATTAATTGGAGATCCTGCCTGGACAGCGACACAGCTGACGGTGCCAGCAACCTGAAACATGGACGTGTGCTTCTTTTCCTGAGATACGGTACCCTGAATTAGGGCAGGGGGGAAGGAAGCTCTGTGGGTATCTGTGGTTATCCTAAAAGACTTTGATATTTTAATGGGGACATTGGGTCACTACTTTAAGTCTATATAACTTTAAATAAACCTTTCCTTTTCACAAATCTCTGGCATTGAGAGACATCTTTCTTCTGGCGGTGGACAGATGAAGCCAGAAAGTGGTCAGTACAGTATTAGTATACTGTCCTTGGGTGGGGCCCCTGTTGTTCTGTAACAGTTTTGGGCATCCCTGGGTGGGCCAAATATTGCACCCCCCTGCCTTGGACCTCTGTTCTGTAACAGATCCAAAGCTTACACAAATATTTCACTTAGTTGTTATATTCATATATCCAAGTGAAATATAGACCAAGACCAGAGTGAAGCCATGAAAGAGCAAAGACCCCAGTGTCCTTCCTGCGGTGAAAGAGAAGGAATCAGGTGCTCACCAGCTGAGGGAACCAGAAGGGTCAAAACAACTCATAAACCCAAGAGACTCACTCCTCCCATTGCACCCACCAGAAAGTCTCCTACAGCCACTTCCCAAAACTGCAAGAGGCCACGCTGAAGAGGGGCAGAGAAAAGAGGCATCTTAAAGTTTACAGGACGTTTAAGGTTATTCATTCAGTTCTGTTTAGCAGACTGAACTCAATGCAGTGGCCCCTGCTACTCAGCAGCGTGAGACCTCCTAAGATGAACACAAATAAATGGATTTTCCTCTGCTACATTTGGAATGTGCAACTCAACAGCAGCAGCCTGGATTGCCTTAGGGCATCCAGATCTTATGCCTGAGTCTTCTTTGTCAGTCAGCCTCTCCAACCCTGAGGCTTGGCACACCACCCTGACCATCAGTCATTCATTGGTTCATTCATTCATTTTTCTTTCAGTTGTTATAGTGAGGACAGCTGAGGCACAGCAAGAAGAGCCAATTTAGAGACAAAACAGCCGGTGTCAGGCCTCCAAGCCACTAACCGTGCTCTGTGGCTTTTCTGAGTCTCTTTTCTTATCTCTTAAACAAGGACAATGTACCCAGCTTTGAACTTAGTGGTGTCTGTATTGAATCAAATAATAAATATGAAAAATATTGGTGCATGTCTAAGTGCTCCATAAACTTAAAGCACTGTTATTATGGAAACCAAAAAAAAATACCATTAGTGGACTGTCCACTTTACACTACTGGAGGCTGCAAATTTGAGCAAGACACATTCCCTCCCTAAAGCTTCTGAAAATTGAATGCAGCAATGCCTCTGATTCACCTGGTTTACCGTCTGGGTCCTGCTCTGGCTTATCAGACATCAGTTTACTTCATGCTGGGAAGGAAGGTTGAGAGGAGGAAAATCGCAAGGCTTGGTTTCAGTCTCTTACACTCAGATGAGTCACTTGATCACCGACAATTCCCTGAGTCATGAAAGCAGCCTCTGAACAAAATGCTATGCCCTTGCACACCAGACAGACCAGGAATCTAACACATACACACGCATACACAGGCACACTCGGGGACCAAAACAAAGCTTGCAGAGAGCCTGTGCCTTCCAAACTCACACCTTGCACATCTCTGAAGAGCAATGCAGAATCTTTAAAGATTCCCTTGTGCAACATTTGTGATATTGCATATCAATCTCCCAGCTTGTTTACCTCATTAATTCAGTCTGTATCCATGTCGTGGGAAATTGAAGTAATCAGCCAAATAATGGGCACCTGCAGATTTGCTACTGAAGGGCCTGGAATCAGCCAGATAAGCTGGTGACATTAAGGGAAGTGGTTGGAAAGTAACTCATCTCCACACCTCATTTTGCTAAAACTATACACACAGACACACAGTGTGTATACAGTGTCATGTCATTGTTAAATATCAACAGCGTATATACATTTTAAGTTAAACATGAGAATAAGCCTCCCATAAGGCCCACTGTGCTTGGATACAGTGAAAAAGAGTCTGAAGGAAGAAGTATGTGAATTAGAGAAAACTTAACTTACAACACTGCACACAAATTGGGTTCAAGGTTCTAACTCCATAATGGCATTCTGAGTAAAATTTCTCTCTGAAGCCAGAAAACTGGGTTTATAAAAATATGTATATTTGCACAAAAAAAATTGAAAAAAAAATATTTTTTTCTCTCCTGCTTTCATCAAGGTGAAATCAAGTTCAAAGACATTACTTTTCTTAAGGAGAACCAGAAAACACGCGGTAAGCTGTCTCTGGAGACTTTGCAGAGGAAGGGGATAATTAGGTTCCTTCTCTCTGATAAGATATGCAAACTAATCAGGAGCAATTACCTGCCAGCACGGTGCAAACAGCTGCAGAAGTGCTTTCATTCGGAGCCTGCGTCTTGGAAAGGGCACAGTTCTTGTGGGAACAAACTGAGAATGACAGTGTACTGAGCCTGTGAGAAGAACCAAATCCTAACTAAATATGAAAGGTTGATCCAGGGAGTAGGACAGTACACTTTCTTTTAGAAATATTTTAATTGTCTTTAATTCCTACTCCAAACGCTAGATATCCATCTAAGTTAAGTCTTACTGTTAGGGTTAAGCAAGCAAATACATTCTTATGAACTATTAGGGTAACTGATGTGGGGAGGTAATGCCCCATGCAGCCCAATCCGTTATATAAGCCATGACAGAAATAGCTAAACTGTGTCGAGACACAGCCTCTTCTATGCATTTCACATTTATTCATTCATTCCTTCAAAAAATAAATCTTAGACATGAGGCATGGATCTAGATTCTTGGGACTCAGCTGTGACACAAAAGCAGACAACACTCTCTTCTCATGATGTTTACAGTGAAAGAGACACAAAATATCAAACAAACAAGTAAAAAAAAGAGAGGAGTTTGGCTATTAAGAAGTTATGAAAAATCAAAATAGAGAAATGGGCCAGAGGCTAATGAGCAGGGAATACAGTACGTAGAGTAGCCACAGAAGGCTTTTCTGAGGAGGAAATTGGCATTATAGCTGGAGTTCTCCAACCCCACCCCCTGCCCCCACGGTTGCACTTCCTATGCAGAAGGTGCAGAGTATAAATGACCTGAATCCAGAATGACCTCGATGTGTGCAAACACCTGAAGAAAGCTTTAAGTAGATGCTGCTCTCCCCCATTTTACAGATGAGAAAGTCGAGACCCAGAAGTTTAAACAACTTGTCCAATGTTACTTTACACATACTTGCTACTGCCGGGAATTATTTTAGTTTTATTTCTTGGATAGGCAAATTATTTACATTTCATCAAAGTATAAAAAGGCATTCACTGGTACAAAAAAAAATAGACAGAGGACCTGAAAAAACATTTCCCCCAAGAAGACATACAAATGGTAAATGGATATATGAAAAGATGCTCAGTTTCACTAGCTATTAGGGAAATGTGAATCAAAACTGCAGTAAGATACCACCTCGCACACGGGAGAATAGCTATTATCAGTAAGACAGGAACGTAATAACAAATGTTAGAGGGGTTGTGGAGAAAAATGACCCTTCATCCACTGCTGGTCAGAATGTAAGCTGCTACAGCCACTATAGAAAACAGTGTGGAGGGTCTTCAAAAAATTAACAATACAGTTACCATGTGACCCAGCAACCCCTCTTCTGGGTATCTACCCCAAAACTTTTAAACATTTGTTTGCAAAGATATATGCAGCATTCATTATGTTCATTGGAGCATCATTCTCAGGGGTCAAGCCGTGGTAATAACTGAAGTGTCCTTCCATAGATGACTGGATGAAGAAGATGTGGTACATATATACAATGGGATACTAGTTAGCCACAAAAAAAGATGAAATTCTACCACTGGTGAAACATGGGTGGATCTTGAGAATATCATGCTAAGTAAAATGTCAGAAAAAGTCGAGAACCATATGATTTCATTCATATGAAAATATGAAACTGAAAGCAACAAATGAACAAACAAGACAAACAAAAAATCTCATAGACACAGACAGCGGTATGGTGGTTACGAGAGGGAAGGTGAGGAGGGTGCAGGAAAGGGCAAGGGGGTTAAATATATGGAGACAGAAGATTTGACTTTGGGCAGTGAGCACACAATGCAATATACAAGTGATCTAGAATTGCACACTTGAAACCTATTTCATCTTATTTACCAATGTCACCTCAATAAATTTAACTTAAATAGTCATTCTTTAGCCCTGGCAGGTGTGGCTCACTGGACTGAATGCCAGCCTGTGAACCAATGGGTTGCTGGTTCAATTCCCAGTCGAGGGCACATGTCTGAGTTGCAAGACAGGTAAGGGACACGTGAGGGGCAACCACACATTGATGTTTCTCTTCCTCTCTCCCTCCCTTCCACTGTCTAAAAATAAATAAATAACATCTTTAAACAATAAAGTAAAATAATTTTATATGAAAGGCATTTATTGGAAGTCCTCTTGCTTCCCCTTTGTTCATGTGCACACCATTCCATCCTCCATCCCCACTCGCTGGCACTAAAAGTGGTTTAATTTTCCTTTCCTGGATATCATTTATTATTTATGCAAATGCACACAAATACAATTTCATATTCTTATTCCCCTTTCTATTCAAATACAATATATGATATAAAATATTGTGTTTTCCTATTTCACTTAAAAATATATCCCAGAGACCCTGCCATGACCGTAGTACCTAGAAACCTTCTCATTTTGCCAAATAGTCCTCCCCTGTAGATGTGAAAAAGAGTTTAAGAGTTTATGCGATCACTCTTCCATTGATGGTAACCTAGGTTGCTTGTAGGTCTCTGCTAGTAAAAATAATCAATCACCTGTGCATAGTACATTTTGTGTAGATGAAATCACTGGGTCAGAGTAATTGATCAAAGTTGCTCTTCTTACCTGGCCCACTGGATTAATAGATTTCTACTCCCACCAGTACTCCACTAAATGCTGTCCTGAAAGCTCGTCAGAGGAGTGTTTTGTAAACCTTTGGACTTCTGCCCATCTGACAGCTGAGAAATGTCGTCTGTTGTTGATGTCTGTCAGCTCTATTCATTTAAATAAATCTTGGTGATTGGGACATGAGTTGCAAATTTTTTTCTCAATCTGTCATTTGTCTTTCAGTTTTACTTAAGGTTTTTTTTGTGGTGTTGTTGTTTATTTGGGGGGTTTTATTTTGCTATGCAGTAAACTTAATTTGTTTTTTATTATGTTTTTGTTCTTTAAGGTGATCATATTTATCAATTCTCGTGTTATGGCATAGAAACATTACTATCATCATCACGAAGATTCTGAGATCATAAAAAATGCACCCATGCATTCTTCAAGTAATATTTTGGTTTTCCCTTACATTTCCATCATCCAGTATATCCAGAGTTTATCCTTGCATAGGATAACAAGGTACGCTCTAACTTCCAAGAACTAGGACGTGAATCCAGATCAGCCTTTTCTCTCTTGTCATACCTCGAAGTCAGGCAGTAGCCTTAAAAAAAATCTACCCAAACTCTAAAGTATGTATACAACCCATTCAAAATTAGTTTGTTGGCTCTAAGTGTCTCAAGTTTCTGCAGGGTTCTTGGCAGGTTGTTTGGGAAATCCTGTTCTTCTTCAACCTGTTCTCAGGGCTTGAGTCCAAATGACTAGGGTGTGTAAAAATCACTAAAGAAGGGACTAACTACTCTAGACAGTCTAGTCATGTGATGCATGCTTGAGAGTCACTTCTCTTTCTATCAGAAAATCTGGGTCTTAGTCCTGCCTTGGACCCCTCCAAGCTATAAGATTTGGAAAAGCCACTTCATTTCTTTTGGCCTTTGTTGTATCAACTACAGGAGGAGTTTGGATCCTTTCTGCTTAATGTTCCTGTTATTAGTAAATTACTTATGGTCTACAATGGTCTGGCCAGAACTTGAATCGAGTGATATGTCTACTGTGTTGTCAATTTCTAGGTACAGTGATAACAATAAAATAACAGGCATTTACTGCATACCAGGCACTCGCTGTTCTTAGCACTTTTTTCTGTACAAACATATTTAACCTTCACAACACTAGGAGGTAGATACTGTCATTATTCTCATTTTGTGGATAGATGAGGGAAGTGCTGCACAGTTTCAAAAGTCACCCAACACAAGAAAAATTGTGACCGAGGGAAAAGTGAGAGAAGAAAGATACAGTGATCATAGCCAATCACAATGAAGATATCTCACATTTATAAACTTTTTAAAAAATACATGATCCTGTGTGAGTGCATTGCTGGGATTCCTCCCAGAGCCTTGAAAGGGACCAATCTAAGTGATGAGCTCCCGGGCAAAATTTGCCTCTAGAAGAAGGACTCTTTGGAATGCATTCATTTAGAGATTTAAATGAGGCGGAAGAGGTGAATCATGCAAAAATATGGAGAAAGCATGTCTTTGGAAGAGTGAGGCACTAGTGCAAAGGGTTGAAGCAAGAACGAGTTTGAGATTATCTACGTCATTGAAGGAATGTTCCCACGTACAGAAGGTAGTAGCTTCACTAGCTGCTCCACTTTCTAACAACTCAGGAACACGAAGGTGGTGAGGAGCTCAGAGTGTAGCTTCTGCCTACAAACTCCAGTGTCACCATGATGAGTTACAAGGAACCTCCAGGTCATCTAATAATGTGAAATCCCCATTGAATTGCTGGCCGTGTCTCATGGAGCCCCCGAGATTGGAAGTGTATACAGAGGCCCAGCAAGCAGGATTCTAGCTCCTCACTCTGGGCTCAGCCTCACTGCCAGATGTTTCATGTATGTTTTATATCTAAGATCCTCATAAGGTTTCATTAGAACCAAGGTCTCTATCTCTTGGAAGAGTTGAAAACCCAGTGAACCCCCACCCTGTCCTTTGATCTGGGAGACTGTGGAAACTCACAAAGAGAACACAGGTAGCTCAAAGCCACATGTAGGTAGAGACAGAGCCATGGCAGGAACTCCAGCTTCCTGGTTTTCATTTCAGGGCTCCACTAGTGTGCCATGTCATGTGCATTCCTAATCTCCAATATATGTTCTTGCAGACAGTTGATACTCTTTTAATGTTGGGTAGTTGGAAGATGATTGTCATCAATTTCTATTCTCTACTCATCTTATGAGGCAAAGATAGGTATCTGTAGGACTTATTCGGGGTAATGAGTTCTTTATTTGCCAAAGCAGAAGCTGGGAAGAGAATAAGTGAATCTTTTGCAGCTATGATTCTACTAATTGAAGCACGAGGAGTATGACTTCTGGTACCTCAATAAAAGAGTTAAGGGATGGTGCTTGTGAAGAAGCTAGGACATGACAGTCATCTCTTGCCTCCATTCCTACCACCCACATCCATGTTCAAGTTCTCATTACCTCTCACCTTAAACCATTGCACAAACCTTCTGATGTTCTTTCTGCATCTGGTCTGGCCTCCACAGTCTTGCCCAATTTATCATCTAAGTAAAGCTCCTATAAAAAAAAAAAAAAGTCTCCCTTAATCATCCTGTGGTTCTCCAACCAACTAAAATTGTAGAAATCCCAGACGTGCCAAGAATGTTAAGACCTAATCACCTAAACTCTGTATTCAAAGCCTTTCACAAACCAACACTGACTTTATCATTTCCATTTGATCACCAAATCCCTGTTTTCATTCATGCAAGGATCCAGAAACTTTGAGTGTTCTTATTCCCACTCTGTGCTCTATATTTCTGCAAATGTAGATTTTTGCTCATCTTAGGACCTCTGCCCACGTGTTCTCCCCTGACCACTGCCATTGGAAAGCTCCTTTATCTCACAGGGTCTAATTTCCTGTTACCTCCTTTATGAAGCCTCCTTGATCATGTCAAGCAAACAAGAATTCTTCCAACTTTGACTCCCCACCCTAGGGTGTTGATGCCACTTTTGTGACAGTTTTAAGATGCTTCCTTGTGTTGTTGTTCTGTGTGAAATTACTGTGTTCCCATTATAGGTGGGAGGTCTCTGAGGGCAGACCTAACACATTGACCTTTATTTCTCCTAAAGAGCATAATATATGCCTGGGGCATGGTGAGTGTCAGTTCTATGCTTAGTTAAATCACAAACCACCTGAGGGAGGTCCTCAGGTCCAACTTCTCTGAATTAGGATCAACACATGCGAACTGGTCAGAAATTGAAGAGATATCCTTTTATGAAATATCCAAAACCTCTGCCCAAACAGAGGGGGAAAGCTGGAGGGTCATTAAGATGCAGCCTGACAATGAATAGGCCTTCTATAAAATTAGTCATAGCTGAATGGCACTAAAACCATGTCTACATTCCTGTCTGTCCACTTCCCAGCTGTGTGACTTTGAGCAGGCCCCTATTCATTCTGAATTTCACTGGCAAAATGAGGCTATGAGTCAGGTGTTATGACTGCTTGAGAAATCACAATTCACATTTTGGAACCTAGTAGTTATGCAGTAAGAAGTAAAAACAAATGGTAAGAATCAGAAAATCAACCATAGACCTGAGTGCTTATTACTGAATCAGAATGAATCAATGCTTATTACTGTCTCAGAGGCAAGAAACTGCCACTTGCAGTAGCAAACAGTTCTAGAAAACAAAGGTTTGGGTCTTTATCTTGTCACCTGAAGTTTGTTAGCCCTTCAGAAAGCATGTTTCCCTTCCATGAGAATTTGTTTTACAGGCTTTGCAAGTATCATCAGATCTAAATATGATATCAATGACATGGGTATAAAGAGCACATTGAAAAATAAAATGAGTGGGCCTGGAATGAAAGACCTGAGGACACTTCTGAGCAGGGTGGAAGGGAATAATCAGGAATGACACTAAAATAAGTCACAAAAACTAGCACTACTAGGATGAGAAGGGAACTGAGGATTTAAGTGAAATGTGCACCTATCCACTGCACCACCTCCATCAAAGAGAATAAACTATAGGGTAGAATATGAACATCTCTTGGTCTTAAACAATTGATCCCATTCATTCACTCTGTAATCAAGTACTGATCACAAAGTTAGCACCAGGTTTGAGAAATACATGAGTTAAAAGGTATAATCCCACCCCCCGTCTGGTGTAGCTCAGTGGATTGAGCACAGGCCTGCGGCGAACCAGAGCATTGCGGTTCAATTTCCAGTCAGGGCACATGCCTGGGTTGCAGGCCAGTTCCCAGCAGGGGACACATGAGAGGCAACCATATATTGATATTTTTCTTCCTCTCTCCTTCCCTTCCCCTCTAAAGATAAATAAATAAAATATTTTTAAAAAACATTTTTTAAAAAAGGTGTAATCCCTGTCCTCAAACAATTCATAGTCTAGTGGAGGAAAGACACAATAACAATGACAATGCAGACAAGATATGAGAAGAGCTAGAATCACAGGTGCCTGAGGGACAGTGAGAACACAAACAGAGAGTTTGGGTTCTAGCAAGGTTGATCATGAAAAATTAAAAGTGCTGCTTAAACTGAGTTTTGAAGAATGAACTTCAGTCCCCTGAAAAGGCAGGATAAGTGCTCATGCAAAGGCATGGTGTCCTCTTTGTGACTCTACGTGTGGTCTAGGGAAGAAGCACAGAAAATGCAAAAGAGTAGAAGAGGATAAACCTCAGGGGCATGAGTATTGCACACTCTCCCTTTCTTGTGTATCTGCTAAGAATGTCTAGTATAACATTTGACACATATGTTATCAGGAGATGAGTGGTTATTATTAAACCTTATTTTACCTGCAGACTTACTTTCCATATGTGACAGAGCAAAATCTGAAATATACTTTGTCTATGGGCAGACAAAAGGACAGAAGAACTCTCAGACATGGCTCCTTTTTATCTTCCAGCTAGATATTATCTAATGTAGTGCTCCTTAACTTCACATCCCCAACTATTCTCTCAGAAATTTTGTTTTCCTTCAAATTGTAAAAAGAATATGTGTATTAGAGCGATTAGCCTATTATCAAGTTCTACCATGTCTTTCTGTATTCCAGTTTTGTGTTTGTGGTTTTGAACATCTTGATACAACATGATTGGCCCAAATGATAACTTTTCACTTCCAATTCAGTATTCTTTTGGATCCCCAAGTCCTCAGTTTGAGAACAACTTAGTGTAATCTCCTAGTAGAAGATAAAGATATAAAAACCTAGAAAGAAGAAACGGTCTTGTAATGTACTCAGGGAATCAGTAATGGGGGCTAGAACCCCAGATGTTTACACCAATGTTTGCCCTCTCACAGTTTAGCCACCACCCCTACGATGAGGCGTCCATAAGCCCCATGACTTTCAGAATCTTTAAGTACAGATCCAAGCTCATAATTCGCAATGGTGCAAATTACTTTTATGGTCAGAGTTTCAGCTTCCTGTCTAGCTTGGACAAGGTCTGTGCGTCAGCTCTCTGAGAAGCAAGCAGAAAGAGTCAGGATAAATGACTCCAGCTTAAGATAATAAAAAATAGCTTTTTAAAAAATCCATACTCTCTGACCCCTTTCTACTTCACAATTTGTAACTTCATGCATATAAGAGGAATTTTTCTTGCATTCTAATGAGATGGTACCATGAAACATATGACCCTAAAGTAAGTATTGCTTTAAAAAATTGTTTTCAATTACAGTATGCATTCAATGCTATTTTTGTATTAGTTTCAGGTGTAAGTATTATTTTTTATTCATTTAAAGTAGGTAGTAATTAAAATAAAAAAAATAATAAAAAAAAATAAAGTAGGTAGTAATTGCTTTCCTATTAGGAAATATTAAAAACAGAGCAATCAATCAATTTGTGCTGTGCTTTATGTAAATTTGATACTTAGTTATCATTTATTACTTATTAATTATTGAGTAATACTACTTATTACTGAATGAATAATAAATTACTGCTACCTAAAATACCCATTAATGCAATAAATAGCCTAACATGGAACTGGGTGGTAAGTGAACCACAGGGTGTGGAGGTTCCCGGAACTTTTAAGAACCTGGCTCTCGGGGCGTGCGCCAGCCCTCGGCTTGAGCCACCACCAGTCGCCCGTGCTTTCCCGGGGGCGAGTCCTGCGCCAGCTCTCGGCTTGGGGAATTGAGAGTCACCCAGGCGATCCCTGTGGTGTGGAACCTCCACTGGCTCTCAAACAGTCTCGGGGTGTCTCGGGCTGCTGGCTGGGCCCCTGGAAGAGAGCCAGTCACCAGCTCCATCCCTACTCAGCCGACGCAGACAGGGAAACACAGGGAGTCAGGCTGTGGCTGTCGATTTGGGAGAATTGTGAGTTGCCCTGTGTGTTCAGCCACAGCACAGGGAAAGGTCTGCACCCAAGCCTATGAGAACAGGAAAGTCTGGCTGGGAGTGCGCACCCTCACACCAGAACAGGGCTGAAGCCTGGGAGAAATTCTGCTCTCAGTAGGGTGCGGGAGAGCGATGCCAGTCTGGATCTTGGGGGGGCACTGGCGAGACCAGTTGAGCCCATGGAGGCATGAGAAAGGCCACGCTAACAGCCCCTCAGGCTGCTGCAGCTAGTGAGACCAGAAGAAAAGGTTTCATTAGCTGGGAACCAACCAGAGGAGTAGTGGAAGCAGAGAACACCAAGATAGCTACAGGAGACTACACCACTGAATTTCACAGGTATCCTACCACAGAAGTTCACACCATAAACTCAGGGT
The DNA here is from genome assembly GCF_014824575.4 of Sturnira hondurensis. Classification (NCBI taxonomy): domain Eukaryota; kingdom Metazoa; phylum Chordata; class Mammalia; order Chiroptera; family Phyllostomidae; genus Sturnira; species Sturnira hondurensis. Next base: position 330,035 of record NW_028073975.1, on the reverse strand, counting down.
ACCAGAACAGATCAATTTAAGAAGCTGAGGCCAACAAGAAGAGCATCACAAACAATGGGAAGACAAAGAAACAATCCCCAAATGAAATAAAAGGAGGAAGTCTCAGAAAGAATGTTAGATGAAATAGAAGCAAGTCAACTATCAGATATTGAATTCAAAGCACTGGTTATCAGGAAATTCAAAGAGCTTACAACAAGCTACCAGAAACTACAGGGGAGCTACAATGAACTCTCCGCAAACTATACCAACATGAAAAAGAAAATAGAAACCATCAGCATAGGCCAAGAGGAAATGAAGAATACATTTTCTGAACTGAAGAACACAGTAGATGGTATGAATAGTAGGATTGATGAGGCGGAAGACCGTATAAGCAAGTTCGAAAACAGGGTGGAAAGAATCTCCCAGAAGAACCAGGTAATGGAAAAGAGAATGAGAAAAAATGAGGAGAGTTTAAGACAAATGCAAAACAATATGAAACGTAATAATATCCAAACAATAGGAATACCAGAAGGAGAAGAAGGAGAACAAGGGATGGAAAACCTACTTGAAAGAGTAATAACGGAAAATTTTCCTAAGTTGAGGAGAGAGAAAGTCACACGAATCCAGGAAGAGCAGAGAGTCCCAGGCAGGTGGAACCCAAAGAGACCTACTGCAAGACACATCATCATTAAAATGGCAAACCTCCAAGACAAAGAGAGAATCCTAAAGGCAGCAAGGGAGAAAAAGGAAGTAACATACAAGGGGGTCCCAATAAGGTTGGCTACTGACTTCTCAATGGAAATATTACAAGCAAGAAGAGAATGGCAGGAAATATTCCAAGTAATGAGAAACAGAGGCCTACAACCAAGACTACTTTATCCAGCAAGGCTCTCAATCAAGATAGAAGACCAAATAAAGAGCTTCCAAGACAAAAGAAGTCTAAAAGAATACGCCTCCACCAAACCAGCTCTACAAGAATTACTAAAAGGGCTGCTTTAAGGAAAGGAAGGAAAAGAGAGAGATGGAGAGGAACACAGGTACACAAATGGCAATGAATAAATACCTTTCAATAATAACCTTAAATGTAAATGGATTAAATGCACCAATTAAAAGACATAGAATAGCTGAATGGTTAAGAAAGCATGATCCACACATAAGCTGCCTACAAGAGACCACCACAGACTAAAAGCGAAAGGATGGAAACAAATTTTCCAAGCAAATGGACAAGAAAAAAAGCCAGGGTAGCAATCCTCATATCAGACAAAATAGACTTCAAAAAAAGGGGCTATAAAAAGAGACCCAGAAGGTCACTTCATAATACTCAAGGGAAGAATCCACCAAGAAGACATTAACATCATAAATATATATGCACCCAACATAGGAGCACCCAAATATATAAAGAAAATCCTAGAGGACCTCAAGAAAGATATTGACAGCAACACAATTATAGTAGGGGATTTTAACACCCCACTGTCAAAAATGGACAGATCTTCCAAACAAAATATCAACAAAGATATAGCAGCATTAAACGACACTCTAGAAGAAATGGACCTAATTGATATATATAGAGCCATCCATCCCAAAGAAACTAAATACACTTTCTTTTCAAACGCACATGGAACATTTTCAAAGATAGATCACATGATAGGACACAAAACCAGTCTCAACAACTTCAGGAAAATAGAAATCATACCAAGCATCTTCTCTGATCACAAGGGACTGAAATTGGAAACCAACCCCACAGGAAAAAACCCAAAACACCCAAAATCATGGAGACTGAATGGTAGGCTATTGAACAATGAATGGGTCAAGATTGAAATTAGGGAGGAAATCAAAAAACTCCTTGAAACAAATGAAAATGAACTCACCACAACCCAAAATTTATGGGACACAGTGAAGGCAGTCCTGAGAGGGAAGTTCATAGCGATACAGGCTCACCTAAAGAGGATAGAAACATTTCAAACAAACAACCTAACCCAACGCCTGCAAGAACTCGAGGAACAACAACAAAGACAGCCCAGAGCAAGTAGAAGGAAGGAAATAACCAAGATCAAAGCAGAATTAAATGACATAGAGACTAAAAGCACAATTCTAAAGATCAATGAATCCAGGAGTTGGTTTTTTGAAAAGATAAACAAAATAGACAAACCTTTAAGTAGGCTCATTAAGAAAAGAAGAGAGAGGACACAAATAAACACAATCAGAAATGAAAGAGGAGAGATTACAACTGATACCACAGAAATAGAAAGGATTGTAAGAAATTACTATGCGGAACTGTATGCCAAGAAATTTGAAAACCTGGGTGAAATGGACAAATTTCTAGAAAAATATAATCTTCCAAAACTCAATGAAAAAGAAGCAGAAAACCTGAACAGGCCAATAACAGCAAATGAAATTGAAGAAGTAATCAAAAAACTCCCATCACACAAAAGCCCTGGGCCAGATGGTTTCACAGGAGAATTCTACAAAGCTTTTAAGGAAGAGCTAACCCCTATTCTTCACAGACTATTCCAAAAAATCCAAAAGGAAGGAAAACTCCCCAACTCTTTTTATGAAGCCAGCATCATCCTAATTCCAAAGCCAGATAGAGATACAACAAAGAAAGAAAACTTCAGGCCAATATCGCTGATGAACATAGACGCTAAAATCCTCAATAAAATATTGGCAAATCACATCCAACAATACATCAAAAAGATCATACACCACGACCAAGTGGGATTCATCCCAGGGATGCAAGGATGGTTCAATATTCGTAAATCAGTAAATGTAATATATCACATAAACAAAAGCAAAGACAAAAACCACATGATCATATCAATAGATGCAGAAAAAGCTTTTGATAAGGTACAACACCCATTTATGATAAAGGTACTCAGAAAAATGGGAATAGAGGGAACATTCCTCAATATAATAAAGGCCATATATGAAAGACCTACAGCCAACATCATACTCAATGGGCAAAAACTAAAAGTTTTTCCACTAAGATCAGGAACAACATAAGGTTGCCCACTATCACCACTTCTATTCAATATAGTATTAGAAGTTCTAGCCACAGCAATCAGACAAGAAAAGGAAATAAAAGGCATCCAAATCGGAAAGGAGGAAACAAAACTGGCATTGTTTGCAGATGGCATGATAGTGTACATGGAAAAGCCTATAGCCTCTACCAAAAAACTGCTGGAACTAATAAATGAATTTGGCAAAACAGCAGGATGCAAAGTCAATATCCAGAAATCAAAGGCATTTTTGTATACCAACAATGAAACAGAAGAAGCAGAAATCAGGGAAAAAATCCCATTTGATATAGCTAAAACAAAAATAAAATATCTGGGAATAAACCTAACCAAGGAGGAAAAAGACCTGTTTGCAGAAAACTATACAACAGTGAAGAAAGAAATCAAGGAAGACACAACCAAATCGAAACATATACCATGCTCATGGATAGGAAGAATTAACATCATCAAAATGGCCATACTACCCAAAGCAATTTACAGATTCAATGCAATACCTATTAAAGTTCCAATGGCATATTTCACAGACATAGAAGAAATGCTTCAAAATTTATATGGAACCATAAAAGACCCCGAATAGCACCCACAATTTTGAGAAAGAAGAACAAAGTAGGAGGTATCACAATACCTGATATCAAACTGTATTACAAGTCCACTGTAATCAAAACAGCCTGGTACTAGCATAAAAACAGGCACATGAACCAATGGAATAGAACAGAGAGCCCAGAAATAAACCCAATTCTCTACAGTCAATTAATATTCGACAAAGGGGGCAATAACATAAAATGGAGTAAAGATAGGCTCTTCAACAAATGGTGTTGGGAGAACTGAACAGCCACATGCAAAAAAATGAAACTTGAGCACCAACTTTACACCATACACCAAAATAAATTCAAGTTGGATAAAAGACTTAAATATAAGCTGTGAAACCATTAAAGCCCTAGAGGAGAACATTGGCAGGAAAATCTCAGATATTCCACACAGCAAGATTGTTACTGATACGTCCCCTAGAACAAGGGACATAAAGGAAAGAATAAACAATGGGATCTCATCAAAATTAAAAGCTTCTGCATGGCTAAGGAAAACAGTATCAAGATTAAAAGAGAAGCAACTGTTTGGGAAAACATATTTGCCAATGATACTTCAGACAAAGGTTTAATTTCCAAAATATACAAAGAACTCACTCGACTCCACTCAGAGAAGATGAGCAACCCAATTAAAAAATGGGCAAAGGACTTGAACAGACATTTCTCCAAGGAGGACATACAGAGGATCCAGAGACACATGAAAAGATGCTCGATATCACTAGCTATCAGAGAGATGCAAATTAAAACCACAATGAGATACCACTTTACACCAGTCAGAAGGGCTATCATAAACAAAGAAACAAACAACAAGTGCTGGAGAGGTTGTGGGGAAAAGGGGACCCTAGTTCACTATTGGTGGGAATGCAGACTGGTACAACCATTATGGAAAACAGTATGGAATTTTCTAAGAAAACTAAAAATGAATGTGCCTTTTGACCCAGCAATTCCACTCTTGGGAGTATATCCTAAGAACCCTGAAACACCAATCCAAAAGAACTTATGCACCCGAGGTTCATAGCAGCACAATTCACAATAGCCAAGAGTTGAAAGCAACCTAGATGCCCATCAGTAAATGACTGGATCAAAAAGCTATGGTACATTTACACAAAGGAATTCTATGCTGCAGAAAGGAAAAAGGAACTACTACCCTTTGCAACATCATGGATGGAACTGGAAAGCATTATGCTGAGCGAAATAAGCCAGGCGGTGAAAGACAAATACCATATGATATCACCTTTAACAGGAATCTAAACAACAAAACAAACAAGCAAGCAAAATATGACCAATAACACTCAAATATGGAACAGGCTGACAGGTTCCAGGGAGGAGAGGGGAGAGAATCATAGAGGAAAAGGGGAGGGACTCACATGAATAAGTATAAAGGACACATGGACAATAATTAAGGTGGGGGCGGAAATGAGAGGGAGGTGGGGAGCACTGGGGGGGGCGTGGCAGGGCAGGGAATATAAAACAAAAAACTGTACTTGAATAAGAATTAAATTAAAAAAATAAAAATAATAAAAAAAAGAACCTGGCTCTTCAGAAGAATCACCTGGGGAGCTTTTGAACAACGCAGCCTCTGGAACCCCACCTCAGACTAATAGGATCAGTAATTCCACAGCCTGGCACCCCGAATTCAACATTTATAAAACACTCTTCCCACATGAATTCTTGTCACATTTTTCAAAGCAAAATATTTCTAAGTTGAAATGATGGAATCAGCTATGGTAGTCAATTATAACCTACATGAGATACAAGAACTTCCAGCATCGAGGTAACTGGGACCAGTTGTCTCTTCCTTTCTTATAGATATTTCCTTAGCTTGGAGTTCTACCTACTTATTTATTTAAAAAATAATGGTTAAATGCTTGCCATGCTAGACCTGGAAATATAGTAGTGAACACAATGTAAATAGCCATTTTCTCATGGAGCCTATAAATCTCAGTCAGTTGAGTACTACAAGAGTTCTCTCCAGGACACCTTCCTGAATTTACACCCTTGACTTTCATTTCTTGGAATCTTCTTACTTCTCACCCTTGCTACAGGCAAGCCTATTTAGCTTTCCCAGTCCAAATGATGGAAAGTAACCATTGTCAACAGCACTAAAATTTACATCTCCTCCATTCAAGAGAGTAGTCAATCTCAAAAGAAGCTCACTGGCTGTGGGCGGTGTAGGCAAAGGTGTCCTGAACCAGACACTGTGGTCTGGAGAAGAGGAATCTCATTGCAAGGTCATGGTTGCTCCAGAGGAACTATGTCATCAGAGAGAGGTTGGTGGATTCCATTAGAAAGAGATAATGGACAGACAATTCAATACATTTCCACCACAGTTCTCTGAGGGCAATCCCTGCCCTTCAGTGCTTGAATGCTGTGCCATTCATTTGGGTTACTTAGAGCTTTGTTCTGCTTACTGCCTGAGTTTGGGCTCTGTTCAGATAATTAGGTTATTATAGTCAGTCTTTCATTATCCACTCATAAAACATTTATTAAGCGTTGACCTGGTCCTGGTCCTGAGGATGTGAAGAAATAAACATAAAGTTGTTTCTCTTGGCACCTAGAGTTTAGTGAGAAAGGCAAACATATAGATATATAATGATAATTTAGTGTTGTAGGTAGGGTCATGTACCAAGTATTTCACAAACAAAAGAGTTAGAGAAATCTTCACAGATTTCCTTAAATGGATATTAATGCATACAAAGGACTTTTCCAGCTTAGATTGAGGAGGGAGCCTCCCAAACAAAACACACTATGAAAACAAAGTTAAGGTTTGTATAACAGAAGGAAGTTTCATGGTTGAGAGGTGAAGTAGTAACTGTGGCTAGAAGATTAGTCACTTTATAAGTGACTTCCCAGCCCTACCACTAATGAGCTGGGTACATTTGGTCACATTGCTAAAACTTTCTCTACTTATCTCATAGGAATGTTGTGAGAATTGACTTTTTTAATGCATGTGAAGTGTTTAGAATAGTACTGATGTATCTTGAGTGCTTAAAAATGTTTTATTATTGTTCTCATCATCATTATTTCAAACAAATATGCTACTCCTGAGTGTGTTTATTTTACTTGTGAGAGAGAAGAGCCCATTTTGTTTATCATCATACCACAGCGATCATGACTTGGACTTGGCCCAGAGTACAAAGCAGTAAGTTGAAAGATTGCATGCATTACATTGCTGACAAGGTCATGGTGGATCTCATAGAATTAGCAGAGGAAATTCCAATGTAACCTCACTACCTACAAAATTGCATGCTGCTTTTGAATAGTTGTATATTCTGATCATGAGGTGCCAATTCTACTTTATTTGGGTAAAGACTCTTGCTGGCTACACCTGTCATTCAGCCAACCCCCTATCATGGAAGAACCCAACCACATTCTTCCAGAGAAATTTTCCAAAGCATGTGCAGGCTTGAAAACACACCACATCACATGGACAGCTAAATTTTAACTTTAGAACTATTTCTTACATATTTTTAGGACTTTTGCTTAAAGGATGTAATCAATGTCCCCTAACCCCCTAATTTTTGGTAGGAATTACAGAATTCTTTCTATTTCTTCCTCTCCTTTCTCTTTCTCTTCAATCAGATACCAACAATGAGGAGAGGAACATTTTGAAGCCAAAATCCATCCCAGAGGCACATTCCTTGCTAATTCTATTTACATTTTCTTCTAATTGATATATATAGAGCCCTCTCATTTTCTTCTAGAAAATGTAAATAGAATGTACATTTTCATTAGAATCGCCATGGATTCTAATCTTTTCAGCCTTGCCTCTTCTATACAAATAATGTTCTCCCTGGTAAACCTGCCAGTCACTGTACAAGTGATTGGAAATGCAGATACAAAGGTCATGGTCTTTGTGTGGTAGCAAAGTCAGACGACTAAAGATAGATCCATACAATGGGGTTAGAACCAGCACAACGTTGGCACAAAAGAGGTGCTCAACTCTGCATGTCCAACTAATACCACTTTATTTATTACACTGAACCACATGAAACTAGTGATACTTACCTGGTTTGGCATGGAAAAAAAAGGCAATTGTCTATGAGTCAACCTAAGGCAGGTTCTAATACGACTAAGCATTGGGCTGTGTGAGAGCCCAGTGAAACAGTTACATGGACCAAGGAGCTAGCTACCTTTTTAAAATACAGCATGCTAAAAATAAAAAATAAATAATAAATAAAAAATAAAATACAGCATGCTATTTTTTTATTGGTTAGAAAAGCACCTTATCAGAGAAAAATCTTAAAGAATGAATTCAGTTGTGCATTCTCTGTTTCCACTGACACTTCTCTTTATCAATCCACCATCACCTTCACCTGGCTGACTCCAAGAGCTTCCTACCTGGTCTCTCCACTTACATTCTTCTCCAGCCTCGTTCTGCACAGCACCCACATGAATAATCTTTGAAAATCTCATATGGCGTAATGTTCCTCACTACTTAAAATCTCTCAGTGGTGACCATTTGCACTTGAAATAATATCCAAACCCCATTAAGGTACTCATGTGATCTTGCATCTGTTATCTCTTCTACTCTTCCCATGCCTCTGCCCTACTCTCACTCAAAGACCCCAGGACACAGGCCTTCATTTTCAGTCCCTCCAACAAACTCTTTGCACATATGGTCTGTGACTCAGGCCTCAAAGGACATTTTTCCATTTGAAGGAAAGGAAAAGTTATAAAAATTTCAATTTCATGTCAAAACCTTATTAACCAGGAGTTGTTACCATTATTTATGCTATACCAATAAAAAGCAAAGAAACATGCTGTTTTTATTAATCTTATTGTAACTGTACATTTTCCTTCAGGCATTTTTACTTTTTTTATTTTTACTGAATTTTGGTTTTGATTTAGTTTGGTTTTTACCCAGAATCAAAGTGACAAAGCGCATATAATGAGCTCTGAGCTGGTGTTATTTTCCTGCCCCACTCCACCTGTCTGACCTATGCCCTCATTTGGGCTGCTCCTCACCTTTGCACAAAGATGATAAGCCTCCCAGACATCAGAGCTTTCATTGTATCTCTCTTGACCACTACAACATCATCTGAATCAGTGTGTATTTACGGGAAACAAGAATGGGTTCAACTCCAAACCATGTGTGTGGCCTATTAAGATATCTGAGATAAGGACCTGCCTAACAAGAATATTTAATTAAATGTGCTGGGGAGAGGTGGGTGAACATGCAAGAAATTATATAATAATTGGCCCAGCAAATATTTAGCACCTACAATATACAAATACAAAGCCCCAGGATAGCCAGCAAGGACTAAAGTCTAACAGGGAGGTCAGCAACTATGGAGGAGAAGCATGAGTCTGTGTCATAAGACCTATGTTTGTGTTTTCTTGAGAACCAGATGTGTGGATTTAGTCAAATGTCTTTCTGAATGTGTCTCCTCATCTATGTCACTAACACCTACCTCCAAAAACCCATGTGGGTTGGGAGGATTAAATGTATGTGAAAGAGTTTTCAAAACACCAAAACATTTGCTGTGATGATGCCCATGAAGAGGAGAATGAGGATGATGGAATGCTTGCTACAGAGGAAGTGCTGTGCTAAATATTTGAAATACATTATTTGATACATCTTCACAGTATATCTATGAATTAGATTCTGTCATAATATCCATTTTAGAGGTGAGGTTGACAGAGGTGACAAACATTTCCCACACCTGTCTAATAGTGGAATTGAAATGGGATCTTAACATCTAGTCAATTCCATAGTTAATAGTCAACTACCATGCTATATAACCCATCAAACACCCTTATCTTCAGGAGGTCCTTTTATTAAAAGGTCACTGACCTTGGGTACAGCCTGGATCTCTCACTTATTCCATGTATGACACTGAGCGAGTGCCAATTTCTCTGCATTTTATATGTTAAGTCAGAAGATTGAACTACGGGTTCTCTCAGGATCATGCCCTTTTAGTCAGCGGACATTCTATGATCTTTGGTCCAGTTAACAGGTTAGACAGAGTTAATTAGGTAATTAGCAATTCAAGCTACCTTGGCTACATGACATTAGAATGGAGCAGACTACAGATACCATTGGGACGTGAAAAAGAAAAATCTACAAGGGCTATAGCAGGTGGAGAAAGCTTTCTGGAGAGAATGGGCCTTGGACCACGTATTATTTTTCTCCACAGTCACTATATGTACAAAGATTTTACTTTTACTTAACCTAATGTCATGGCATGGCTTGGAAAAAGTAAGCATTACAGCTCCTTCAGTGGAGAATAGGAATCCTATAAGCCCCAGGAAGGAAGGAAGCAAGGATAAAACTGATGGCCGCTTGCTTACTGCAGACCACCACAGTACAGGGACAGCATTTTGTCACCAGCTGTGAGCCTAAGAGTTGTTTGGAATTGAGTCTTCTTTCCTAGCTGAGGCATGTGGGAGCCTTGTTTATCCACACCATCCTTGCCATTGTGAAAATGATCACATAAACCAGAGGTTCTCTATGGAGGGGAAGTGGTTTTTATCCCTGAGTAACAGTCGACAATATCTGGAAAGACAGTTTGAAGGAAATGACTTGGTTGGGGAGATGAAGGCAGCTTTGTTACTGACATCTAGCAAGAGGGTAGAATCCAGCAATGCTACTGAACATCCTACAACACTCCAGACAACTCTACCCGCCAATCCCCAACCATAATAAATCACCTGGCCAAAAAGGTCAATGATGTTAAAGCTGAGAAACTGATATATGGGAACAGAAATTACAACAAAGAAAAAGGCAGCTAATTCACTAAAAGCAGCTATAAGTAAAAGCATATTATTCCCTATGCCCCCCAACAACAGAAGGGATGGAGAAGAAAACACCTTAAATCACTAGGCCAACTTGCACAAGATTTTTGGGTAAGATGGGAAAAAATTTTAAACTGAATATCAGGCTGATCTTTACACAACTTTTATTTTTAATTAGTTTTTTTAAGACTCACAAGAGTTACAAAAATTATAAAGTTCCCATGTACCCTTCACCTAGCTTCTCCCAATAATACATTACATAACCACAGCACTTAGTCAAAACCAGAAACTTTACCATGATACAATGTTTATAATACAATTAACTCAGGGAGAGACATTATTTGGATTTTATCAGTATTTACATGCAATGCAGTTTATTTGTTTGCTTGTTCCATTTGGTATATAGCTCCATGAAATTTTATCATACATGTAGTCTCAAATAACCATTACCATCACCAAGTAATAGAACTATGTCATCACCAAACGAAACTCCCTCATGTGGCCCCTTGAGTCACGCCCTTCCCACCCCACCAATTTCTGATAAGCACTGATCTGTTCTTCAGCATTATAATTCTGTTACCTCAATAATTTAAGTAGAATCATACAGTATCTAGGTCTTTGATGTTTTTTTTTTCACTTAGCATAATATTCCCAAGAGTTATCCAAATTAATGTATGTATCAATAATTTATTCCTTCTTATCCATAGAATGAATTCACTGCAATCCATTGGAATATAAAGTAGTCCATTGTATAAATGTACCACAGTTTAACCACGTACTTATTGAAGGACATCTAGGTTGTTTTCAGTTTGTACCAATTGTAAACAAAGCTCCTATAACCTTTCGTATTCTGTTTTTTGTGTGAACATAAATTTTAATTTTTCTGAGCCAAATACCCAGGAATATAATTGCTGCATCATTCATTTACCTTTATAAGAAATGACTGAACTGTTTTCCTATGACTCTGTACCATTTTACATTCTCACCAGCAATGCCTGTGAAATTCATTTATAAGACTTGTATTTTAAAATGAAAAGTGCCAGGTTTTCATAACCCAAATAAAACTCTTTATAACTAGAATAACCACACAGCATCTGTCTGCAATCACATTAATGGAACTCACTACCCAGCTGAAAGGGAGGTTTCAAAGAGCACGGGAGGAAGCAGTTATTAAAGAAAATAAAACTATTTATCACTGTGTCGCAACAAGTACAAACTCCTCAGTCAAATATTATATCAGTAAATATCATTTCCTTTGAAAGGGAAATTCCTGTTCCAAGTTTTTATTTCTTAAGGACATAAGCAACTTCTACTTGGAGCCTCTGATCACCATGTGATAACTCATGGCGTTGCTGAAATAAACAAATTCCAACCAAGTGCAAAGAACCTGACTTCTTAGTAAGTCTTGCTGAACTTGTGTAAAAGATTAGTACTTTTAATAAACCCAGAACTAGCTACTAATGATCTGGGTATGACAACAGGTCAATTATTTAACTTCCTCAATTTATTGCAAACTGTAGAGAAAACACTTCCTATATTATACTATTTATGCAACTTGATAACATATGTAAGCCATTTAACACACTCCCTGAGATACAATGAATACTTAATAAATGTTTAATATTATTAGGAGAATATGTCATATAAGAGGGTGGAATAAAAAATGATAAAAGTTTTGATTCCTCCCAGCTGGTGTAGCTCGGTGGATTGAGCACAGGCCTGCGAACCAAAGCATTGCTGGTTTGATTCCCGGTCAGAGCATGTGCCTGGGTTGCAGGCCAGGTCCCCAGTATGGGATGTACTAGAGGCAACCACACATTGATGTTTCCCTCCCTCTCTTTCTCCCTCCCTTCCCCCTCTCTCTAAAATAAATAAATAAAATCTAAAAAATAAAAGTTTTGGTTCTAGATGACTCATTGGATAGAGCATATACAAACAGAAAATGCAGGTGCATTCAATTCAGATGGAATAAAACTAGTTTTGGATATAGAAACCCTCACAATTTAATTGTAAAAACTTAAACTCATAAAGTAATAATGAATTTGAAGAACAAAATGAGTATGTAAATATGATTGATACATATATCTGAGCTCCAGTGCATTCTACAAAATGGAGCTGCCCCAAAGTTGTTTTGCATATTAAAGTTGATTTGAATATTAAAAATGATATTAACTCAAATATTGAGTTAAAAAATTCAATATGGAAACATTGACCTAAAAATCACATCAGATCATATGAGCTTAATAGGTATGTAGAACATTCCCTCCAAAAGCAGCAGAATACACATTCTTTTCTAGTGCACACGGAAAATTCTCCAGGGTAGATCAGATTAGACTAGAAAACAATTCTCAATAAATTTAAGATCAAAATCATTACAAGAATTTTTACCAACCAGAATCGTACAAAACTAAAAATCAGTTAGAAGAAGAAGACAGAAAAATGACACTTGAAGACTGAACAACATGCCACTAAACAACCTATGGATCGATGAAGAAATGAAAGGGGAAATCAAAAACACAACATTCCAAAATCTAGGGGATACAGCAAACACAGTTCTAAGAGGGGAGTTCATAGTGATACAGGCCTTCCTCAAGGAACACGAAAAATCTCAAGTAAACAATCAAACTTTACACATAAAGCAAACTAAAAAAAGAAAAACAAAGCCCGAAGTTAATAGAAGACAAGAAGTACTAAAGATCAAAGCACAGCCCTGGCTGGTGTAGCTCAGTGGATTGAGCTCAGGCCTGCGAACCACACGATCGCGGTTTGATTCCCAGTCAGGGTACATGCCTGGGTTGCAGGCCAGTTCCCAGCAGAGGATGCACCCAAGGCAACCATACATTGATATTTCTCTTCCTCTCTCCTTCCCTTCCCCTCTAAAGATAAATAAATAAAATCTTTTAAAAAGTAAATAAAAATAAAAATGAGAGCATAAATAAATGAAATAGAGCTTAAAAAAAAGATCAATGAAAATAAGAGCTGATTTTCTAAGAAAAGAGTTGCAGTGTTGGCTGGTGTGTCTCAGTGGACTGAGTGCTAGCCTGAAGGCACTGAGTGCAACCAAAGGGTTGCTAGTTCAATTCGCAGTCAGGACGCATGCCTGTGTTGCAGGCCAGGTCCCCAGTAGGGAGCACATGAGAGGCAACTACACATTCATGCTTCTCTCCCTCTTTTTTTTCCCTCCCTTCCCTCTCGCTAAAAGAAAATAAATAAATAAATTTTTAAAATTTTTGTTTAAAAAATTAAATAAGTGAATAAAAAGGAATATAAAACTGACAAACCTTTAGCAAGATCATTAAGAAAAAAGATAGGGGGCCCAAATTAATAAAAGTAGAAATAAAGGAGAAGTTACAACTGATTCCAAAAAATACAAAAGATCATAATAACTACTATGAACACTTATATGCCAACAAACTGAACAACCTACATGAAACCCCATCAGAAAGGTTCACAATACCTCCACTTCCCATTCCTTTGCTGTATAAGTTAGGGCTAGTCGCTTGCCTTCTCTGATTATCAGTTTTCTCCTATAAAGCAATGTAAAATTATGTGGCTTTTCCAACTGTGACTAACATTTGATTATTCTCTTTCTTCACTACATATAAAGGTATCATACAAGAGATTGTAAAAGAGATGGGAAGATTCCATCCTATAAACTGGCCTTATTTTTCTGGACTGTCCCTATATCAACATTTATTGGCCTAAAGCTATTCTAGCACTTGTTCAACATACTATGACCTTCTCTGGACAAGTGGAGACCACGAATAATCCTCTAGATATGTACACACATTCAAGTTCTAGGAGTTGCAATCACTTCAAAATCCTAGTTTCCAAACACGGTTTCTTATTAACATGAATTAAGTGTCCGATTCCAGGACTAGGGTAGCAAAAGTGAACATGGGACATCATTTTTGTGCCAGGAAGTAAGAATGTGCTCAAAAGTCAATGGGAATGTATCAAATGAACAAGAAGTCAGCTTAAAAGTGTTTTCTTTAGTGGTGCGGGGGGGGCTCTGTTTTAATAAATCAGCATGTTACAATATGTGCCCACACCTGACCCCATAAAACCACAGGGTATGTTGAAAGGGTGTCTAAACACTTCTAACTGTGGCCTCCATGTCCTAGAGGCCAAGTGACATTCCACAAGGTTCAGCAAACCTGGGACCATGGACCAACGGTCTCATGAAACCACATGGTAAATCTACAGTATTTTCCAAAACTGAGATGAGACTATACTGGGTATGACAAAGCAAGAGGCAAAAATTCCATGAAGTTTTAAAATAAACCTGCTTTAATGAGTCACTTGAAGCATGACCACCAGGGCAAGCATTTATTTTCCTTGAATATTAGAGAGTCTTTAGGAGAAAAAATTTGAGAACTCCTCTCCACCCACACCATTTTTGAGTTATCTAATCCCTGGCACAATATTTAATCTCTCTGAATCTGATTTCTACTGCCTGGGAAATGGTACTAATAACAAGCTAATGATGACAATAAAGAAATGATAGCATTATGTTTATTTAATTATTATCATTATCATTATCATTATTATTATCACAGTAGTAATAATAGCAACAATAATAAGAAGAAGGTCATTGGCAAACCCAAAATTCAGTCTCATCCCCTTACTCATTTGTTCATGCATTTATTCACTTGTTTATAATAAACATTTACTGAGGACCTAAGTCAGACTCTACAATACAGTGATGCACTGAACAGTCAGAAATCCTGCCCTCCTGGACCTTAGGCTTTAATTTCCTCCTCTGTCTTCTAGCCCTCCTCATCTCTCCTTTGACTAGTTGAACACAAAGTCTTGAATATCCATGTTTCTTTTTCAGGAGTGGATCTCCATTTCTCTTGCCTCTCCATGAAACAAGGCAGTACCCAAGACCACAAGAATAAGTAATTTTGTTGAGTCTGGGAGAACATAAGGCCCTGCTGCCCAACCTGAATCCTGCCCATGGCAGGACCAGAGCCAGCCAATTGCCAGCTGCCGTGGGGACTAGCTGAGTGCTGGGAGCATCTGTGACTAAAGCAGTCCTGCCTGAATGCCTGCATTGAGATAATGAGACTTTCAAAGCCAAAGTGCCAGGAGATAATTAGGGCATTTTTCAAACAAACTTTGTCAAAATGATAAAGCATCACTTCAGAACAGTTGCCCTGGGGAAGATGGGTGTGTAATTCATAGAGTCGCTCCACTCATACAGAGCCAGCCAGGGCCTATCCCAAACCAAATGAACCTCCTGGAAGTCCCTTCATCCAGTGATAAGAATAGCTACAATCACAGGGATTTAAGTAAATAATGTCAGTCTTCAAGGAGCCCAAAGCACTTATATAGGTAGGTAGGTAGGGACTGATTATACCAAGTTAACAGAAGAAGCAAATCCCCTTACACTCAGTCAGACATTCTGTGGGATCCTGTCATTAATGAGAATGGTTATATTTTTCTCTCTGTGGCACAATGGATCCAGTTGGAATAGTTCCCGGGGAGAACTTGACAAATTTTGCACTCTCTGTAAAATCACAATTATCATAGCAGATGTCTGCTTTAAAACCATACTTCCATCTTTATTATCTCTTCTGCGCCTCGCAACACTTTAAAATACAGGCAGAATAGGCATCATTACACCCAACTTAACGGAGAAGGAAACTGGGGTTTGGAGAGGATAAGTGACTTTAATAAAGACGCTCGGCTTTTAAGAAGAAACACATAAAAGAGGCATGATCAGTTCTGTCAACCCCAGGACTAGAACTTTCTCCCTCTTGGTGCTATTTTCAAAGTGCTTCTTTCTTTATTAATAAAGTTTTAGTCCCCAGAAACAGAAAGTAGCATAGACTGTCACAGAATTTCTTTTTAAATGCTTTTCATTGTTACCTAAGAGAGCAATGCTCTAGTTTTGAGGACACGATGATAGGATTGTGCGTAACATGGACCTTTCTGTTGGTTTAAGACATTGCGGAGCTGAAGGACATTCATGTCTTGATTTAAAAGCAGACAAGGAGCCTCCAAGGGGTAGAAGATGCTTCAGAAAACCAAGAGCATGAAAAGTGTGAGGAGGAAACTCAACCTGCTTCTTCAGTCTGTGGATCGTACTTTTGATCCTTTTTCCACTACTTCAGTTACTGAAGTGATACATGCTTATCTCTTTTTCTTCCCTATTTGACTGCCTTCCTACTTTCTTTAAGAAACAGAAGGTATATGCTAAGTGAAATAAGCCAGTCAGAGAGAGCGAAAAATACCATGCGATTTCATATTTATGTAGAATTTAATGAACAAAGAACAAACAAAATAGAAACAGACACATAGACACAGAGAACAGACTGACAGCTGTTAGAGGGGAGAGAGGTTGGGAGGCTGGGTGAAAAAGTAAAGGAACTGAGTGGCACAAATTGGTAGTTACAGAACAGCCACAGAGATGTAGATTGCAGCATAGGGACCATAGCCAATAATATGGAGATGACTACGTATGGGGCCAGGTGGGTACTTGAAGCAGTGGGGAGACCCCTCTGTAAAGGATATGGCTGCCTAACCACCTTGCTGTCTATCTGAAACTACTACAAATTCATACTGAATGTAAACTGAGTTAAAAATAATAAAAAGAAAACAGAATTGTAGTAAAGATGTAGTACTTGGCCATAGAAAGTACTGACCAGCTATCTGCTATAGCTGAATAATATGCTGACTCAGAAATAAAAGAATAATATTATTTACACAGGCCTTAATACATGCTAGGCACTGTCTTAAGCTCTTTACATGAATACATTTAGTTCACAAAAGAAAATCTATGAAGTATTGAGTATTATGAGCATCATCCCTAGTTTAGAAAAAACTGAGGTCAATGCACTTAACCTCACAGAGCTAGAAGGCAGAGTCCTTGATTTTGAACTCCAGAAGTCTGACTCTTTAAAAGAAACTAAACGCTTGGGGCAGGGTGGGAGGGGGGGTTACATTTTGTTTACTTGTTTTGTTTTCAGCATCTCTTCAAGTGTTATTCATCTCTCATCTCCAGGTTATTTAGCATGACAACCAGAAAATAACAAATTTGTTGTAAACCTTCAATAAATTACGTACAGGGAAGAAGGTCCTTGATGTCAGGAGAAACTACTATGACATCTGACGAGCTCAGCTGAGAGGTAGAGGAGCTGGTATTCCAAAAGCTTTACCTTTGGTCGAACCTGTCTGCTCCAGGGATACTGCCTTGAACCTCCTGAGGAACTGAATACGTATATTCAAGTCATGGTAACCCCTACTCTGACATCCTGTGGCAAAATGAGGTAAAAACATGCACTTTGTTTTTCAAAAGCCAATAAATTCCTGGAGAACAATGCCAGCCCTTTGGAAGCTACTCAGTACAGGTTCAGACTGATGTGTAAATAAATGAGTGACTCACTTCCACTGGTAAAAGATGCTAGCTTTTCAAAAAGCCCCATGTGGAATTGATACTCCTGAACCTTGTCCTCACAGGAAGCCATTTTTGTGATCAGAACACTCTTCAGCATTACTTCTGAGATGAGGCACCTCATCTCATTTACCTCATTTCCCCAGGAAGAGCTAGCACATGATCAGGAAGACGAGTTGCTGGGGAGGGATCAGCTGCCAAGAAGCTGGAGCACACGCTTCAGAGTCTGGGAATGATCTCCACACAGTCAACACATACTCAGAATCTGTCAGACTTGCACCCCTTGTTGAAAAGGAATGTTTATTGAGAGACAAGTGTGCTGAGGACCCTCCAGTCCTAATACTTTCTGAGCTTTGCACAAGAAGTGGGGGACAAAGTCACGGCCAGTCACCTGATTTCAAGAGGTTCTGACCCTCAACAAGCAAAAGCTTGTGTGCCTTCCATCTGTGTGAAGGCAAGTACAGGAACTAGTTCTAGGCCGTCCCCCAACCACAGGAGGTCCCTCCAGGGAGGGCATGTTCATGCCTGCTGGCCACCAACACTCTAGAGCTATTTACACACAACCTACACAGAAGCCAACTGTCACACTCGCCTATAAAATGATTTCGGAAGGTTTCTCTCAACTTTTCATAGACTAATAAACTCAAAATATTGTTGGAGTTCTGTCAATTTCAACTTCCCATGTTACATATGAGGAAACTGAGTCCCAGTGAAGGGGCAAAGCAAGCAGTTAGTTGGGCACCAAGCTGGGAGCAGCACCCTAGGCACCTAGTCACTTTTTACCCCTATAAGAGGTACTTCCTTTCTCTACTCCATACCACTTCCTTCTTTATCTACTCCCTCTTTTTTGTCTGATTTTATCACCAACTGAAATGGGACTCAGCCACTTGGTAGGTGTCAGCCAAAAGGACATTCCAAGGAACTTTATTGCCAGCCAGCAAGCAAAGAGGATACTGAGAGTCACTCCCTGAGCAGTGTTTCCCCAAGAACAAAAGACCACATGGTATTACAGGGCTGTGGCTTACATCTTAGCACATTAGGTATGTTTAGGTTGAGCATGTACTGTAAGTGAACATGACTAGACATACATCACATGTACAGAAAACAATGGGCATGCCCTGCCTTGGGTGGAGATTTTTGTATTATAATGAGGGTAATGAGGAAAGTTTGCACTAAACCCATCAAAGTGTCCTCTGGTCAATTTCAGCTGGTTTCCAGAGGTTTTCTAGCAGCTTTTTTTTTCTAATCTTTACCTTCTAGCCCTAAAGGAAAACGTCTCAGACAAGCATCCTTAGGAATCAATCAAACAAACAAGCTTAGCAAGTATTTAGGTAATTACATGGGCTTTCTCCTAGTTCTTAACCCTCTGCACCAAGTGGGTAAGCCACAGTTTTATTCACATTTATCCACTTCTACCATTTTCTCTCTCCCCCTGCCCTGCCTCTTTCTTTCTTTCACACCATTGAGTAAAACAAGAATGAAATTACTGGAAGTCAGTTTCTCCTGGGAGAAGATAGAGCAGAACTCCTAGCCTAGAAAGTCCCAGATGTGCCCCCTTTGTCTGGGGGTTCAAAAGCTGGATTCAAAAGAGCCTCACCACCCATAGTCAAATACCTCTGGTCTCTCCACTTGGGCTTTAACATCAGACGTTGTTTTAATAACACCATTTCTTTTCAAACAAAGAAAACAAAGTGAGCTCAGGGACCTGAGAAAATAACTAACAGACATAGGTGACTGCATACCAAAACAAAACTAAAAATATGTGCAATAACAATAATAACAGCTGTCTCACCTATTGCACACCTCCAGGTAGTAGATGCTGTGTGAAACTCTTCCTACGTGTAATGGAATTCAATCCCTTTCACAAATTTGTGGGAATACTTTCTGTTCACCCCATTTGATAGAATAAGAAAATTGCGGCACAGAGATAACAAGAATCTTGTGCAAGAATACTCAGCTTAGATATTTCTGGCTCCAAAGTTTATGTTATTTCCAGGGTTACAAATAGCCCCCTGGCTGGCAAAACAAAACAAGTGAGAGTGTTTTTAGAGAAATGAGTACCTGTCTTTATAAGTCTATTTGGTACCCAAGCAGGCACAGCTCCCCTGGGCAACCCCCCTCACCTGCCCCCCCCCACAAGCTTGCAACTAGATTGTTGTCTTCTAACCTCACTTATTCTAAAATTCCAGAGCTATCCTGAATTTACATATACCACTTCCAAATACCAAACGTACATATGTTGGATTTGTAAAACTCCCATACAGAAATAATCGAAACTACTGAGGGTTTCTGTAAATACCATAACACTTAGGCTAATTTAATGTAATTCTGGGAATTGTGTTTATTTTTTTCACTCTACAGATGGAAAATTGAAAGCCCAAAGAAGTAAGGTACTTTGCATGATGTTGCATAGCTAACAAATGGTAGAACACAAACATGGCCCTGGGCCCATCTAGCTCCAACATGCATTTTCTTTTTTTCTTCGATTCCCTACTTTAAAACACAAAAACTTGTTTTTTCTAAATCACAAAAGTAACATGTATTTACTTGTAGAAAATTTGAGAAAGACAATACAGACTAGAAAAAATCTTTAATAACAATGAGAATTAATGCCAATAGTTTAGAATTTTTCCTTCCTTCAAGCAGAATATGATTGGCTAATTTTTTACTTGTTATACTGCAAACATCAGCCCGTGCCCTTAAAATGTGTATGAAAAACTTATTTTTAACACTGACATAATATTCAATAATACATTTAAAAATCACTCTTTTTTATTGTTGCACATTTAGGCCCTTTCTAATTTTTAACATGTATAAATCATACTAGAGTAACACCCTGAGTACATAAATCTTGGGCATTCTGATGATTTACTTAGGACTCATTTCTAATTTTTTTAAATATTTTTTATTTAATTATTGTTCAAGTACAGTTTTCTGTCTTTTACTCCTATCCCAGCCCACCTCCCCACAGCGCTCCCCACTTCCCTCCCATTTCCACCCCTGCTAGTTATTGTCCATGTGTCCTTTATACTTGTTCCTGTGAATCTTTCCCCTTTTCCCCTGTAATTCCCTCCCCTCTCCTCTGGTCCCTGCCTGCCTGTTCTCTATTTCATTGTCCTTGGTTATATTTTGCTTGCTTGTTTGTTTTGCTATTTAGGTTCCCGTTAAATGTGAGAAAATATGAGAATGGTTTTATTTCTATTGTTTCATGCCCCCATTTTTACGTTAATATCCCCCACCACCACGCTGTAATCTCTGCCGGTGACTCATTTCTAAACCACTGTATCAAGTTATTATTAATTCTAGACCTTAGGCTCAGAGAACCAAGTGGGAAGAGTTGGGGACTTGGAATCAAGAAATCTGGATTTACTTCTGACTTTGTGACTCACCTCACCTGAGGTCTTCAGCCAGTGTTTTCTCACCTGGCAAATGGGACACTAACACAACCTCCCTCAAAAGATTAATGTGAGGATTAAACCAGATAAAGTGTGACCTGGGCTTGGAAAATCATCACTTGTGTCCTAGTAAATGTCAGTCGCTGTTACACTCAGGTGTGTTGACAGATTTAGCCAGCTTGAGAGAAAAACTGGCTTACCATTGACATGCTTTTTTTGGTAGTTACAAACCTTTCTTTTAAAAAGAAAGTCTTTTTAAAAATTGTAAAGACCCTAGGGAGAAATAGCAGCTGTCAAAAAACAGCATTTCCTAAGTCCACCCAGCATTCCTTCTTTGTAGCTGTCATCCTGGAGATTTTGAAAACTTCTGCTCACATACTCAATTAACAAATCTGAATGTTCCCATTCACAGGTGCGTCAGAGAGGTGGGAACCCCACCCAGCTTGAGCAGAGCAGGAAAGGTACGTGACACAGCCTAGGTCCTCCTCCCTGGGGGCTGGCCACAACATTGTGCCAGACTGCGATTGGCCACAACTCTTTACTTAGGGACTCAATGATGAAGGATGCTGCTAAGAGTCCATCTACAGGGAGAGGAGAAGTGAAGAGATAAAGGTGGTCCAGCCTCCATCAGCGCAGAAGAGATTCAGGACAGGCAGAGGTGAGAGGCTGGGAATGTGCTCACCGTCAGGTTCGTGAAGAGATAGATAATTGGGCTAAAAAAGAAGTATTCTGTGCAGGCATCTTATTGCAATGGAATAAAGGGGGAAGAGGGGTTAGTTTATTGTCTAATCGGAGGGGAGGGTTAGAAGTTTCAGGAGTCAGCCCAGAAATCTCAAGGGTTCTCGGTGACGATGAAGATTGAAGAAAAGCATGCAGGCAATGGAAGCCTTGTAGGAAAGAGTCAGCTCTACATACTGGAGCAGCATCAGGCAAACCACAAACCAGCAGCAAATGGGAAAGCAGAAGGCTCTGGAAAGCAGGTGGCAGATGGGAATGGTGGCGTGCCCAAAAAGAGCCTCAACTTGTACAGCTGGCAGGAGATCCAGAGACACAATCAGGAGGCCGACCAGTGGCTGGTGATCAACCGCAAGGTCTACGATGTTACTGGCTGGGCAGACCGCCATCCGGGTGGGCGCCGGGTCCTCACCCACTACGCTGGGGAAGACGCCACGGTAAGGAGCGGAAAGCTCTGCCCTCTCTCTCTGTTCCAGCTGCTGGATGGCTGGAGCCTTGGCTCTCTTCCCAAAAGCAAGTTAGTACGTGCTCAAGCCAGTGATTCATCTGTTAGGCATCAAAATGTTAATCACAGTGATGAAAACCTTCGATTGCATAGGCTTTTAGGCTTCGCAGAGCTCTTTTCCTTCCTTGTAGCTCATTCAGTGTCACACAGGTAATACAAGCCACTTTTATGGGAGGAGAAATTAGAATCAGAGAGCATAACTAACTGGCCAAAGTCACCCTGCAGCAGAGCTCAGATTCAAAACCTTTATATTACTGAACTTCCAGTCTTTCCTTTTTTTCTTTTTTTTTTCACTACTTCTCCTTATCACTCTCCCTCACCAAAACAGCAAAGGAAAAAATATACTGCGACATTTATCGGACGTCTAGAATACCTTAGACACGTTCAAATGCACCACTTCACTTAAACCTTACTGTGAGGACGGTGGATATCATCCCCGTGTTGGCGATGAGAAAGTTAATGTTCAAAGAGGCAAATAATACACACAGCCAGCAAGTAACATTGTCAAACTTTGAAATCAGATAGGTTTCTAACCTTTTTAGTTGAGTTCTTACAAATAAAATTTCCATTTAACATCTGATAGGGTTTCTCAAACTGTTAAATCATTTAGGAAGTCCATTCAAAATACCTTACAAGGAAGTTTGTTTTATGCCAATTATGAATTTCATTATTCACATTACATAGATGAAGAAATAAGATTAAAAAATTTGACTAACCCCGAATCAAACAGTTATTATGTGGAGCAGAAATTGAACCCCAGGCTTTTTTTTTTTACTTTGTTCTTTCGTTGTTTCACAATTTAGTACATAAATTCTCCAACTTGTTTCAAGTATAAAATTGAAAACATTGTTTAACTAAGAATCACTCTATAAATAGTGCTAGTAATAACAAAATATGCAAGTGTATGGCAAACTTGCAGAGTTAAGCAATATTTTATCTTTTGACACTATCAAAATATTTTCCCCAATTCTCATTTTTTCCTCAATTTCTCATCTCCCTCCTCCAACCAGGTTCTTCTTCTACCATCTTCCTATTTTGATTCCGCAGTCAGGTGAATACATTTCTGAACATACCTTGCTACTTCCTCTACACTTCCATCAGACTTAATATTTTTTAAACAAAGGTCAACTTTTCCTTGAGAAAATGAACATGTGCTTGTAGTAAGGGGTGGGATTATCCTGGTGTTGGGGAGATAGATGCTGGGTAGGAATTCACATGGATGAGGGTAGAAGAAGCGAGGTAGAAAGCACGTGTGCAAGAACAAAAGAAAGGGAATGAAAAATAAAATAAATACTACAGATCCCTATCTAACCCATCCCCTCAGTCTCACAACCCAGAATATGGATGATGCTTTCCTAACACAAGTCATAGGGTTTAGCTCAGAGGATGTGTTGGCAAAGATGTGGGTCTCAGCCACCCTGAAAACCACACAGATAGACTCTAAGCTTAAGACAACTTGGGTGGTAAATTTGTAATTTGCTGATAGTTTTTACCTCCCAGAAGTCAGGAAAGACCATGATTCTGCATCCAGTTCTAGTCAATGAGGAGGAATTGATTAATCAAATAGAAACCTTCAGAACCCTAGGGGAAAATATCCACATCACCTTAGGATTCACATCCTGAGAATGAAAATCCAGAGCATGGTCAGTCAGTCATGTACCTTAGATGTTAGAAAATGAAATCCAAATTTTTTCAGAGGAAAGACTCTCCAAAGAGAGATGGCCCAAGAAGATTAGGAGGGTGCCAGGAAATTTCTGACAACTGTAATACTTCATGCCTTATCAGAGTACAGAAAGTCTGGGCTTTGTGATCATTGTATGAACCTAGAAAAGCTGTTGGAACACTCTGAGCCTCTGTCTCACCCTCTGCAGAATGAGAATGACGTTACCCATCTAACTGGTTTATGGTAAATGGGACTGATGCTCATAACATGCTTAGGGTAATGCCAGACACTTTAATAAATTTTCATTCAATTGTAGCTATTACTATCCATATCTTCGACACAGCCTCAAAGATGTGATTATTACTTCCTGTTTACCACCAGCTTAGAAATCCTGATTACATTTGATATCATCTGATTTAGAGCAGGGGGTTCAAGGTGGAGGGCACCATGGTGTCTCTAGGGAAAGAGGGAAGACCATAAAGTCAGAGGACTTGATGTCCAATACTCTACAACTTAAGAGGTCTTTGTAGGTTATGTCCTGAAAGGGAAATATGGTCTCTTTGTGGGGGCCCTTTCCAACAGCTATACCAGTCCAGAGGAGTCACTCTTTTATTATTTACAGTGACTCTTTTCCAAGCCTCCATCTTTCTCATAAAAGGTGAATACGGATACCTAAGTAGTCTTTCCCACAGCCTCATCTATCTACTCATTCATCCATTCAGTTTTGTAGTCAGTCTTTCCAAGATCCTTCTTAGTGGTGCAGCCTAGTGATTCAGAGTATAGGTTTCGGGACAAACCAAGTCTGATTTGCCTTTGGATTCCACCACTGACTAGCAGTGTCCTGAGGAGGCTGCTGAAGTTCTTGTAGCCTGGCCCTCTTACCTGCAAAGTGTAGATAACAATACTTTCATATTAGCATTGTTGTGAAAGTCAGTGGAGATAAAGTAAAATGTTCCCTATGGTGTGTGGCACAGATTCACTGCTCAAAAAATGGCAACTCTTTGGCTTTTTTATTTAGTTCTTCTAAGATAGGCTACAAGTGTCTCAAAAAAAAAAAAAAAACCTCTACCACGAAAAATAAGTCCATAAAACAAAATTGGCACATCAACTACTGTTATTGTATATGTGAGTTACCTGGATGTTTCAAACTATATAATTTAAAACTAATAGCACAGTGCAGATAACTAGAACCCAGATTCTGGTCTGCTCACCTGGAAAAGCTCATCTAGGAAAAGCCAGAAATAACCTGTAAGTCCAAGAAGAACTAATCATATAGATCACAATTTATCTGTCTGTTGGGTTATTTTGTAATCATTAAGATGAGTATTACAAGGCATATGATAACAGGAAATGCATATGAACAAATAGCCACAAGTGTTAAGACAACCTTGTGTTTCAGGCTCCACCAAAAAAATAAGTGCAGTCTTGTGGTGCATGCACATGTATGACATGTCCAGAACAAAGAGAGCAGGTGTATCATCCTGTGTGTTGGTCATCCCATTCCTTATCTCTGGACACCTCATTCTGAGAGAGACATTGAGAAACTCAAGTTCTTTCTCATGAGTGTCAAAGGGATTCGTGACAGGGAAAGGATGGCAAAAGCTTAGAGGAAATACAGGTGAGTCTATTTCAACTATGTGGAGGCCTGCAGTGTGGAAGAGGAGAGCACTCCCAGTGGCTTGGGATGAGCGGAGTCCACAGAGGTGAGACCAGGGCTTAGGGAAGAGCATGTGCACCAAGGTGGAATACAAATAGGACTCAGAGCATGATTAAGAGCTCAGCCAGCATGGGCATCACACACTTCCTTTGTCTTAGCACAATAAGGTCAGTGACTGTCATGGAACGAGAATGAGAAGAGGAGAAAGAGGAAGAGGAGATCAATAAAGGGAATGGATAAGAGAAGCAGGAAATGGAGAACCGGTCTTGATGCTGAGCTAAGGACTCTGCATTTGGCTCTCCCTGTGTGTCTTCCTCTCCTTCCACTACATGTAATCACACTTCTCTAGCACAGCATACCCCTCAACCCACAACCATGACAACAAAATCAAGCAGGGCCTTAAAGCTGTTGGTGAAAGGAGAGTAATAATCAGTAATAATTGCATTTTCTCTGGGTTGTCAAAATGTCTTGAATAACCCAGCTCTCATTTAAATAATGGGTAGAGGAGTGGAGAGAGAAATGGCTAAGTGATAAGTGAAATGGGTGAAAACTACCAGCCCAGCAGTTGTGTGAAGGAGGAAATTGAGAAAAGTTGATCAAAATGAAGAAAGGAGTCCAGGTAACATCCTGGAGACTTGAACAATGCATTGGCAATAGGAATAAAAAAAGAGGAGATGAGTGTCATGGGTACCTAGGACTGGTGAGTAACTGGATAAGTAAATAGGATGAAGGAGTCTAAACTGACTTATGGACATCTGGCTTAGATAATCAGGTATGAAATCCATTATGGGACAGGGGAGCCAGGAGGATGAACAGGTTTGATGGGGAGAGTGGAGAGAAAAAGATAGTTTGGGTTGGAGTTCAGCTGAAAATATCATAGAATGAATCTCAATATAAGGAAGAGCTTTCAAATGATGAAAGTTCTCAAACAATAGAATGAGTTGCAGTGGAAAAAATAACCCTCTGCTTACCCCTGAGTGTGAAGAGGAATCTATATAACTTTATGTGATGCTTTCTACTCCAAAGTGGCTCTCTCCCAGGAAAGGGGGGAAAACTGCATTCTCCCCCCAAATCGGCCTGTTCAAAATATGAGGTGACAAGTTCCATAGTGTAATGGTTAACACTCTGGACTCTGAAAATAGGAGGTGACATGTTCTAGCCATTGCTTTGCAGCAGATGAGATCTGAGTGAGAAGGGAGAGCAGAAAAGAAGTCACCCAAAGGAGGTGGGAATGGGTGTCAGTGGATGGGTATTGACTATTCCAGTGAGCCTTTCTGAGGTGAGTAAATGCACGTTCTAATTACTCTGTTTTGTGACTCATACTTATACTTGCCATTTGTTTTTACTTTTCTGAATTTTGGAAATTTTCAACCTACCTCAGATGAACTAAATAAGATAAAAATGAGTCATTTATTGATGTCTAATTCCAAAGCCTAAGCTCTTACCCACTAGGCTAAATCCTCAATAGGTTTTGGAATGACTGAATAAATGAATAGAGGAATTAATGAGCCCATGGGCCAGACGAGGTAGTATTATTACACACATTTAGGGAAAAAAAACAAAGCTTGATAAATTGACTAATTTGACCAATATAAAACAGCCTGCTCCCCTGCCACCCTGCACTGTGTCTTCATCTGAATGAGGAAGGCACACTCCTTGGGTGTTGCAGCTGAAAAGTTGGCAAGCAGGAATGCCTGCTGGATTTCAGCCCGTACACGCCCTCCTGGCTGGGTGCCTTGGCTCAGGGCACAACCTGGGTCTAGTAGTGAAGCTGCAAAGGCAGGATTTTGTCTCAGACCTTATGTACTTTTCTCTTCCACTAAGAGTCGTGCTGCTTTTACAGTAAAGCACATCTCCACATCTCCCATTGAAAAGCAGCAAAAAATTAGCAGGATTCCCAAGCCAGTTGTGAAAATCATATTTTTCTGGTGTGATACTGTTTGGGAAACAATCAATTTTGAGTTGAGCTATGATAGAAATTTATAAATGGGTTAAGGAGTAGAGATGATGGCTGAGAAGAAAATCATGAGTGTAACATGAAAATGACAGAGGCTAAAGCAGCAGAACGGTCAGAAAATGAGATGCTGAGCATAGGTAGGAGACAATGATGCTAAAGATCTATGTTCTCTGAGTTTGACGCTGGTGAAAAACCCTATATTTATTCATTCATACACCATCTCCCTTGTTCACTAGATATCCATGAACATATGCCATGCTTCGGGCATACTCACAGATGGCACGTGTAATGTAATCAATAGGGCATAGTCCCAGTCTTCAAAAAACTTGAAGACCACCAGAGAAGGGGTGAAGATACAGATTCCTTACAACATAGTTTGAAAATTCTAGAAGCCAAGTATCACAGAAGCCCAGAGGAGATCATGCATAACTTTCCTGAGTGGGTTAGGGCAGGCAATATTTCATCTGTATTTTGAAGGGTGAAGAAAAGCTTTTGTGTAGAAAAAAGTGGAGGAAGGCAAAGAGAACAGTGTGTACAAAGCTTCATGTACATGAAGAAGCATGGTGCTGAAAGTTTATTGAATCTGGAGAGATCCAGTGAATAAAACGATGCAAAGCCAAGCCTCAGAAGATAGGCTGAAATCAGAGGCAAAGTCATTCACATAATTACACCCTAAGGTGGGGATACACCATTACTATCTGCTCAGTAAATATATACTGATCTTAGCACCATCCCCAAACAATCTGGTGTTGCTCCTTTCTTGAGAGGCCCTTAAAAAAATGATACATGTTAAGGCTGGAATAGACCTTTACAGCTTCATGGCTTTAAAGTCACACAGCCCTGAATTCAAATCCTGATTCTATTATATACTGTGGCATTTTGAACAAGAAGTTTCTCCCCTCTGAGAAACAGAAACAATGGAACCTCACAGAACGAAAGTGATGATTACAAATTGGCCCATAAATCACCTTGTACGTAGGATACGCTCAATAAATGCTGACAGTATCCCTTCTCCCCTTCATCTTCTCCCCTTTCCTTCCTTCAGCAGGGACATACTTGCCCAAGAATGTTGATAACAGAACTTGTTTCTGCAAGAGGGGATTTCAAAACTGACTCAGTTTTCAGTCTCATAGGAAATTCTTCTAAATCAAATATTCTAAGACTATCTAAATGTTTTATTGTACTGCCCATAGATCCAATGAAGAGTTCCACAAACAGGGCAATGCCTACTATCCTAGAACACTTTTTAGGAGGCCTGCAGTATTTGTTATCACAGATAATAGTGACCTATGAAACTTGCTGGGAATCAGAAGAAACAATGAACCCTGAAGAATGTCATTATCAGCACACTGTTCCAAGACTCTGAATGGCTCCTTGGACTAAGACAAAATTGCAATAGCTTACCTTTCCTTTACTTCTTTTTTTTAAAGATTTTTATTTATTTATCTTTAGAGGGGAAGGGAAGGAGAGAAGTATCAATGTATGGTTGCCTCTTGTGTGTCCCCTGCTGGGAACTGGCCTGCAACCCAGGCATGTGCCCTGACTGGGAATTGAACCGCGATCGCGTGGTTCTCAGGCCCGAGCTCAATCCACTGGGCTACACCAGCCAGGGCTCCTTTACTTCTGATCTTTATCAATCAGGATGCTTTCCATCCTAAGTTGCTCCCCAACAACAAGCAGAACATGATTTTTCAATATGGATCATCCTGAAATACTTTAATCACCTCCTTAATCGTTGAATGACTCTCTTCCTGGTTTTGGAAACTAAGTTTCAGAATTGTCAAATGTGACAATTGAAAAACACCTTTGAAATCATACAGGCCAGCATTTTCCAAGGGGTCAGAGGAAGTTTGGAGATGCAGAATGGACAGTAGAGCCTGAGCTGGTTCTAGCAGATGCAAATCTCTTCACATCACTGAATCTAGGTTAAGTAAGTCCAAAGAATTGGCATTGCACCTTTCCAATTAATCTCCCTATATGAGCACCTTCTTATAAGTAGGCCCATGTGTAGTTCTTGGCCATATCCATAGTTGCTTTACTATTTCAAGATGGGGAAGTTATCATATTCACTAAAATAACTCAGAGCTGGCACAACATTAGGCATTAGGGTACAGGAATGAAATCTCTGGATTTTCTTACACAGAAGCTAGGCAGTAAGTCCTTATTGCTGGAGTTATACATATAAGAAAGATAACTAAAATATGAGAGTCAGACTTTAATTAATTCACTTCACCCGATAACAACTTTATGAATTGAATAGCTTTTGTCATCACCTTCACGTTAGAAAAGAGAAGCACAACCAGGTCAAGAGACTTGTGCACAATTACACAGCCAGGATTTAGATTTAGGATGGCTGCTCTAGCATCTACTTAATCAGTACTATGCAATGCCAGAACTCAGAGTAATGTGTACGCTGTCCATGTATCCAAGTTACAATCTCAGTTATATATCTTAATTTTTTAATTATGCCCATCCCCAAAGCCATAATAGCATCTTCCTCTTGGAGAATCTCCCTTCTTCTAAAACTATTTAAATCCCCAAGAGAAGAGAGTATCTTTCATTTCCAAATAAAGACAAGATATAGGAACCACTGACACTGCTTGTAGCCACTTAGAATTTCTACTTGGGTAAGGATCTGAGATGGAAAAGTAGAGTTGATCAACTCAGTTCTCTGCCTGGTTGTCACAAGCCCCTGCAAATACTGCTTTAGTGTTTTCTAGGAGAAATGATAAACAGCCAAGAGTGTGATACTCCAAGACAACCCAGGACTCAATGGCTGTGCTCCCACACTCTCTTCTACATTTATCTTGAGGAACTATCATCAACTTTATTCTGTCTTTTTTTTTTAAATAACTTAATTCAAGGTCCTCATTCCCCTGGTCTTTTGCTAAGAACCCACAGGCAGACTTTGATGGGAGACATGATCTGCATAGCCAGTCTTGGTTGCTGTATGCCTCAGACAGTGTTAACAACTTTCCCCCAAGGCATGGTGTTGGACTTTAAACATTTATCATGGCCCATAAACTTAAGTTGCTATTTCTTCTGGTTCTCAATAAAATAAATAGAGGTCTCTCTAGTTTAGGGGGATAACCTGGCTGGATCGGACTTCCCTAGTGAATCAGTGAATTCAGTAGGTGGATCTCCAGCTTTCATTGAGAATTTTCAAGGGTAATTTTGCTTGGTCAACTTGAAATATCAATTAGAATTTGGAAGCAAATTCTCTTAACAGAGTCTGTGCTGGCTCCCCAGATGAGCACAGAGTAAGGTCAGAAAGGGGACTAATCTGTGGATAAGCAGGTCTCTTCTAAGCTTCTGAAAATTCTCTGGTTTACAGGATGTCTTCAGAGCCATGCACCCCGAGCTTAACTTTGCACGACTGTACCTTAAGCCACTGCTCATTGGAGAGCTTGCTTCAGAAGAGCCCAGCCACGAGAGAAACAAAAATGTGAGTGAGGTCGCAAGACTCAGGAATATGTGGATGTGAAGGAATTAAGTAAAAAGCCATAAATATATGACACATAGACACAGACAACAGTCTAGTGTTAAAGGAAAGGGGGTAGGGGTAAATAGATGTGGGCCAGCAAAGGTGAGATAAATGAGGATGGAAAGACACTTTGCTTTGGGTGGTGAGTGCATGATGAAGTGTGCCGATGGTGTTTTGTTGAGATGTACACTTGAAACCTGTATGGTTTTATGAACCAATTTCACCCCCAATAAATTTGGTTAAAAAATAAGTAAATAAAAATAGCAAAAGAAAAGAATATGTGGAGCAGTGGGGCCAAGGTATATTTCAGGTCCAACTTAGGTTTTGTGAGAAACCAGCATCATGCCTGGGCGGCCTGCAGTAGCATGAATGAGTGGATTCCACATATCTACAAACAGTGGCATCTTCCCACTTGGAACGCTGAAGCCTCTGTGAATCAAATGAGCTGAATTTTGGCCCTGCACCAAACAGTTATGCCGCGTCTCTAAACACCTTCTTCATGCCTGGCAACTTATACATATAATTTTTTCAGTGACTTCTTGTAATTATTTATTCAATGTCTGTGTTTGTGCTTTCTGGAAAACATATTTCCATGACAGCAGAGATGGTCTCTATTGGGCTTCTCCATGTGTCCTCAGGACTCATCTGCACAGTAGAAGCGTCTCACAAATAGTTGATGAATGAAAGATATGACTGTATTCTAACTACAGCCCTCTTGACATTTGGGGAAATTAGAGTCCAGGGACAATAAATTACTCCCTGAAAGCCCCACTGCTGGTGTGTTGAAGAACTGGGACTCCAAGTTATTTCTCTGGCCCCAATCCTTCAGGTATTTTGAGGAAGGACATCATTCTTTCTCTCTATAAGACTTTGGCTACCTGAACACTTCCCTCCAGAGGATGAGACCTCTATAAAATTCAACATTCACTAGGATGATTTTATGTAGGGCTTAAAGAGATCTTCGCTAATATTAGGCATTTTGATTTTTTTTCAATTTATTTTTTAAACAACTTACATTTGTATAATTCTTCAAAAATAATTTGTACAAAGTGCTGATTCATCTATCAGCATGAGGCAGATAGAGTGAGGGTTATATTTCTACTTTAAGAAATGAAGAAACAAACTCACAGAGGACGAGGGAATCTGAGGATACAGAACCAGTTACGTGCGGACCAGAGACAAACAAAGCTCACCCCTTCTGTGGTGATGCTCATCTTGCATGGCTGTGTGCCAGAAGCATGGCTCTGTGTTTGGAAGGATGGAGTCTGAGGCTGGAGAGCTTGGACTCACAACCCAGGCCAGTTACCAAACTGCTCTGCTGCTAACCTTCTCTCTCAGTAAAATAACAACAATAGAACCAATGTCATAAGATTTATTGGGAGATTATTGAAAGAGCTAAAGGCACTTAAATGCCTACACCAGTATCCAGAACACAGTAAATGCTCAATAAATTTTATATTTTTATTATTGTTCAAGTTCAGTTGCCTCCATTAAACTTTGGATGCTATTGCTATCATGAACTCCATGGGGGCACAAGTAATTGCCCAACCCCAGAGAAGCCCATGTCATTTAGGGCAGGGGGCCCAAGGTTAAAAAAAGGAAGATCATGCAAACTTTAATTGTTTTTCTTAAAAATACTCTTTAAGGAAAAGAAAACCCCACTGATGGCTAAAAGCTTTAAAATAATCATTCATTGTCTAAAAGAGTGTTGGTTTCTGGAGGTAATGATCTACCATAAATTTTCTTTAGTACACCAATGTGAATATATGCACATGTATTTACATATATACATATGTATACAAAACTAATGAAAATTTATGGCTACCCCCAGAGTTCAATACTCTTTTAGACAATAAATGACTATATTATATTTACCCAGATACATATGTAGACAATTAGTATTTGGGCACAAAACTGGATGTCAGGAAACATGATTTCAAGTCTGGCATCTGTCACTGACTTGCTGACGATTTCAGACCAGTCAATCCTCTGGACTTTGGTGACTTTGTCTCTGTACAATAAATGGGTGGGAAAACATGACCAGTCCATGAGCCATTCTAGAGATGACCTATTAAAAGTACCTATGGCCTCCAGAATTTTAAGGTTGATGAAAGCTTGAAAGATGAGCTCATCTGGACTTTTCCCAGGCAGTAGATTGATTAAAAGTTGCATCAGTGAATATTTAAATAAAATTTTTGACTTCTAGAATTATATTCATAGCTCTTCTCTTATTTCAAATTTCTCTCATTTCTTACATGTAAACAATCCTGTTCTCTTCTTATACTCTGATTGCTTTCTCCTGGTCCTGTTTTCAACCCCATTATAGTCATTAAGCTAAGAGAGAGTTGTTCCGAACCTTTGCACTGACTCTCCAGAATGACATGACAAGCTTATGAACTGATGCTAGACTTATGCATACACACATACACATATGCTCAGTACATACACACCAAACCGGGACCCTCCAACCAGCAGATGCTCTAATGCCACCAGAGACCCTGTCTTGTTCCTGGGGATCCATTGAGTACAGCTTACAGAAATTTATACATTGAGCTAATCTAAGTGGCCTGTATTTGTTTATGTATATCATCTTCTATGAGCCAGCCCTTTGCACAAGTAAACCGACAATGGCAGCAATCACTTTGGAAACTGTACCAGCGTTTATGGTAATACAGATCTGTACAGATAACAAAGTTCTCCAAAGTATAGCCAGAAATCAATACCTGAAAAAATAGCAATGGTTTGAAACACAACTGTTAGACTTCTGTATATCTTTACTGACCATGACCACTCCTCAAAGAAATGACATAAAGTTTTGTAACAGTTTGAGGACAGCTGACAAACCACTACTCACCTTTCTTTTTTCTAGTGACAAAAACTAATATTTTAAATGTTTTATTTATTTGTTTTTGTTGTTGTTAATCCCCCTATTAAATTTCTTAATGCTAGTAAATTTTTATTCATAAAATTAAGGTGTTAATAAGTTAATAAAACAAATTATTAATTATGATCACTTGCATACGCTTTCCCCTGAAAGAACTGATTTCTTCCTTGAATATTTCACAGTCCCAGTTGGTGGAAGACTTCCAAGAACTGCGGAGGACATTAGAGACAATGAACATGTTCAATGCCAACCTGGGGTTCTTTTTCCTCCACCTCATCCAGATCCTGCTTTTGGAAGCCCTGGCTTGGCTAATGCTTTGGTATTTTGGCAATGGCTGGCCAATTACAATATGTATTTCCTTTCTTCTTACAGTTTCTCAGGTAAGCAGATATCCTAACCTCAGGCAATGAATGGCTTTGGGGGAAGGCTCAGAATTTCTTCTTCTCTCCTTAGATTAGTGTCAGCTGCTGCTTGATACTTCTTGGCAACCTACTCATCAGTGTCTGACACCAGCAGGTTATCAAACCTTGCTGGACCCAACTTCTTGTCTGTAAAATGGAGATAACAAGTTTTGTGGAAATATATTGAGGAGGACTAAACAAGCTAATGTGTAAAACACCTAGCACAGTGACTGGCATGATGTACATATTCAATTTATGACCATTGCTACTCTTTGCCCAATTTTGTCCACAAGAGTTCCGTAACTGAAAGTTCTGTTTTCAGCCATGTAACACTCATTTTTACCTTTCATTTATTAACCAACCAGCTTGTATGAATACATTAGGCCATGAATTCTTTGAGAGCAAAAAATATATCTGATATGAGAAAAAATCTGGATTCCTCCATAAATGACAATCAGTACTTGGCACATAGATCTGACAAATCTTTGTTCAGTAAAGTGTGAGTCTCTGAACGTAGCCTTCTATGAGCATATCACTGTTGTGGAAACAAAGGGAAATGCACCTGACTGCTGCCCTTGGGAAATGAGCGATCCAGTGAGGGAGATGGTCATTCAAATATCCAAACATACAACATGACAGAATTACACTGAAGCCAAGGAGAGAAATAAGCATGTGCTGTTAGGGAAGAAAGAGGCACTTAATTTTGATTGGAACAATTGGGGAAGAGTTTATGGAGAATTAACATCAGTGTTAATTCCAGAATTTTTTTATGTTAACTGTCTTCTTTTCTTCTTATTGTTGTTCAAGTATAGTTTTCTACCTTCCCCCCACTCCTTCCCACCCCCCAGCCCTTCCTGCCTCCCTCCCTCAGTTCCACACCCCCTTGTTGTTATCCATATGTCCTTTATAATTTTTCCTGTAAACTCTTCACCCCTTTCCCCCATTATCCCCTTCCCTCTTCCCTCTGATCACTGTCAGCCTGTTCTCAATTTCACTGTCTTTTTCTATACTTTGCTTGCTTGTTTAGTTTGTTGATTAGGTTCTTGTTAATGGTGAGATCATATGGTATTTGTCTTTCACTGCCTGGCTTATTTCACTTAGCATAATGCTCTCCAGTTGCATCCACGCTGTCACAAAGGATAGGAGCTCCTTCTTTCTTTCTGCTGCATAGAATTCCATTGTGTAAATGTAACATAGTTTTTTTATCCATTCATTTACTGATAGGCACTTGGGTTGCCTTTTGCCCTGGCAATTCTACTGCTAGAATTATATCCCAAGAACCCTAAAACACCAATCCAAAAGAATCTATGCACTCCAATGTTCATAGCAGCACAATTTACAATATGTTAACTATTTTCTTAAAAGACAACTTTCACTATCGCTTGAAAAGTGATTTTGGAAGCAAAAGAGGAAGCAAACATTTGTTTGGTACTTAGCATAAGCTGGGCACTTTACATGCATTTACATCGCACAACAGCCTGAAAAATAAAGTGTCGTTATCCCTGCTTATCAGATGAAGAACTGAGGTTCGGAGCTAAGGGTAACTCACCAAGAGTCGTGCAGCTCAAAAGTGGTGAAGGACAGTTTAGAACGCAAATCTCCCTGACTCCAAAGGCCATGCTGTTTCTACTCTGGAACATTTTCACAGTGGCAAAGAGAGCATGGCATGGTGAGAGAACCACCTGCACAAAGGCTGGGAGAGAATACCACACATGTGGGACATAGAAAGTGCAGTTGGCTTGTGATCAGACAAGATCTCCCA
This sequence comes from Sturnira hondurensis, assembly GCF_014824575.4. Lineage (NCBI taxonomy): Eukaryota > Metazoa > Chordata > Mammalia > Chiroptera > Phyllostomidae > Sturnira > Sturnira hondurensis. The sequence continues at coordinate 293,878 of NW_028073975.1, read as the reverse complement.
CTGTTCCTCTCAAGCGGGCTTTGAATCAACTAGTGGCCTCATTTTTCATTTCTTCTTGCCTTCCCATCTCCTCTAACAACTGCATCTCTTCTAGGCCCAGAGTTCATTTTTGCAGCATGATACGGGCCATCTTTCCATATTTAAGAAGTCCAAATGGAACCGCCTGATGCACAGATTTGTGATGTGTCATCTTAAGGTACAGGATGTTCAGGGAGGATGATGGGATTGTCACAGGTCATTTTCTAAGGCAGTGGTTCTCACTTGTGCACTCATATCAGTAAGAAATGTTTGTGCATATCCCACAGAGAAATGTAAATATACTAAAAATGTAACTGCTATATAGATATGCTCATATATAATATTATATTGTAATATATATTAAGATTAGAATTTTAAAGTTTTATGAGGAAAGGGTTTATTTTTATTTAAGAAGTTCTAACATTTTTTTTTACCCCTGTAAACTATTTGGCCTAATCCCCATCACCTTGTTAAGGAACTACCTCTCAGAAGAATTGTACCTTTAAAAATGAAGATATGACCTTTAAAATCATGAATGAGACTATTCTTAGGAGGGCTCTGACCATTTATTGTGGGTTATTTAGGGGGACCCAGCAAGACTGAGTAGCCCTGCAAGGGTGGGGCTGTGAAGAAATAAAGGGAAAAGTGCAGGAGAACAGGTAAAAGTGAAGAGAAAGGGCAAGAGTGTAAAGGGAAGCTCAAATAAATCTGTTCAAGAGCTAAAGGTTGCAAAACCCAGACTGCTGGAGAAAAGCAGGTGGGCAGAATTGCAGTTGGTTTTATCCCCATTAACATAAGCTCCAGAAGGGCAGACAACAGTTTTCTATGCACCACTGCAGTGTAGCACCTAACAGAGTGCCCAGCACATAGTAGGCCTTCAACAAGCATGTGTTGAATAAGTGAATGAGCCAACCAAGGAGTGCTAAGAATGACTTCTATTCCTGACTCTGATAATGTTCACTCTGTGACCTTGAGGGAGTCACATTCTACCTCTGGCCCTCAAGTGTTGCCATCTGTAATAGAAGTTAAACTGGACCTCTGCTTTTCTATGACATTCTAGGAATTGATGACTATACACCCTGGCCCAATAGAATATGAAATTCCTCTGAGCCTCCCACTAAGCCAAATCTTTACACTCAAGCCAGGTCCTCTTAGGAAAAACTCTTGAACACCAGCTCAGAGCCTAACTGCTTTTTCTTATTGAAGTGATTATATATTGACTTGGAAGATACTGGGTTAGAATCACCATCTAAATCGAACCCTACCTGCTTTCAGCTGAGCAAACTGAAGCTTAAATATATTAAAATAACAGAGAGTTGGATCAGGATTCATATTAGAAACATGTCCTCCAAATGGTTAGAATAAATAATGACATTTTACATGACAAGTTTAACAAGAAAATTTCTGTAAGCACACTCTTCTCCCCTTTATTCACCAGGGTTACCTGAAGTGTTTTTAAATTCACTCAGAAATCTTCAACACAGAAATAAGGAAGCAGTGGTTTCTTATGACAATGTGAGAGTCAGGTGATGGACCCTCTCGCTCTCTCTCCCCTACTCTGAGGAAGTCAGAGGAAAAGTCATCTGCTCTAGAGATGATTGGCAATTTATTTGGTGCCAGTGTGTGGAATATTTCAAATCAGCCTCACCTTTGCTCATACTTTTTAAAAAACTACTGCTTTCCCATTGGTCCAAATTTATAAAGAGCTTTCTTGCTATAAATTTTGTCTCCAGAAATATTTTTTAAATTAGATAGATGATAGATGATGATGATGATAGATAGATAGATAGATAGATAGATAGATAGGTTTTAGAGAAAGAGGAAGGGGAAGAGAGAGGGAAAGGAGGAAAGAGAGAGAGGAACATTGATGTGAGAAAGAAATGTTGATCGGTTGCCTCCAATATGTGCCCCAATCAGGAATGAACCTAGGCATGTGCCTTGAGAATCAAACCCACAACCTTTTGGTGTATGGGCTGATGCTCTGAGCAACTGAGCCACACTGGCCAAGGCCAGAAAAAAATTGGAATACAATCTTGATGACTTCTGACCAGAGTAAATAAATGGGAAATGTCTGTAAAAGCAAATCAAGTGCACTCTGTCCCTTTGCAAGCAAAACTAGTGATTCATGAGCAAAATTAATATACTGAAAGCTTCAACTATGTGCAGGACAGACAGTTTCCTGTGGGGAGGAAAAGTGGGTGGGAGGGAGGTAGTAAAGAAAATTATCCTATAAACAGCAAACATCTCCACCTTGTACATGCATGACCACTTTAAACTTCAAAACTTGATTTCACATTAATTTACCCTCCTCTCCACCAGGAAAAGGCACAGATATGGACAAATATTGAGATCCTTTGGAATTTTAATCTACTAACTATGCAATAACATATGTATTCTTGTTTTTGCAATGTTCACATAAGAAAAGGGCCCTTTTGAAAACAAACCATGAAATGTCTACATACATTTTGGACTTCTCTGCAATGTGAAAATCAAAATGGATTCCCTGTAGGATATTTTCTACCCACTTCCTCCTGTGTGCATCATTTTGTAAACTATACGCATCAAATGTTATTATACGGATAAAGAAGGAGAATAGTTGAAATTAAGACCCGCTTTGAAAATGTGGCCCATATTGTTTCCATGACTACATCTTAAAACAGTTTGGGTACAGGAAGAAGGTAAAGCCAGTTATTTTCTGTAATTCCTCCAGTAACTGCAAGCATTTTACAGATAAGAAAATTGCCCAAGGCCACACCCAAGTGGCAAATCTTTACATCCACGATGGTTTCAGTCCAAGCCTGGATGCTGCCCTAAGAAAGAACCTAGTGTGGAAATGAGGAATGATTTAGGGTGGTTTCCTAAATGGAACTTGGTACAGGGTAGCCTGTTTTTGCAGGTACTTGATAATCCTCACTTCCCCATGGGTCACTCTCTCCCTTGGCTCTGGTACTGGTGGCTTCCAAACAGAGGATCCAGGGAGCAGCCAGCTGCATTAGATCACACCCTGACCACTCTGACCACACTGTTCTAAGGTACTTGACCTTGAGCAGATGCTCTCTGACCGGAATGAATCAAAACCTGTCTCTTATATTACCAATTTCCAGAGACAGTCATTGATTTAAGGGTATAGTCAGGTAGTAGAAGAGGCCAAGATATTGGCTCCAAGAGGATTAATTGAAAAAGAAAACCATTGTTTATCACAGTGTCCTTGTTTAGTTGTCTGTTGCTCCCAATAGATTAAGTTCCATGAGTGTGAGAATGCCATTTTATCATGTCTATCTCTACATGCCAAATATTGCCTAGGTCAATATCTGACAAACAGCACATACTTCAAAGTAAATCATGAATGGGTGAATAAATGAGTGGATATACAATTATAAGAGTGATTGGGTGGTATTTGACAGGAGAGATGCAGTCCATTAGAGCCCCAGAAGGAAGACTAGAAATTGATGAGTCCATGTTATGTTTCAATGTCACGAGATATCCAAAAGGAAATATTGAAAAGTGATATTGGCCATTTAAGTATGACATTCAGGAGAGAGAGCTGGACTAGAGAAAGAGGGAGAGTTCATTGGGAGGACACTGGGGGGAGGCAAGTATTAGAAGTAAGAAGACTGATCCTGATAGACTGAGGGTTTAGGGAAGATTGCTAAGAGAAAACTGCAATGAAGACTATGGGAAGACAGTGTTAACACAGATTTTTCAAACAAACCCATCTCCTGTACCATACATGTACAGGATGTATACCAACATAGTACATAGAAATATAATGAAAGTCACATTAAAATGTCATAGGTCATTATAAATCTTCTAGTAGCTACATTTTGGAAGGCAACTTCATTACTTTATATATTCAAATATTATCATTTTAACAATAAATCAGTCTAAAATATTAAGATATTTTTACTTGTTTTTTAATCTTGAATCTTCAAAATTCAGCTCATCTTAATTTGGTCACATTTCCAATGTTCAATAGACATATGTGGCTATGACTACCATACTACACAATAAAGATCTAAAACACATATAGACAGTGATTGAGAGATGTCAAATACACAATAAAAACTGACTGCTGCTTATTCTTCTGTAAATAATTAACACCATAGGGGAAAGAGAGGATATTAACTATCTCAATGTGCCAACATTTTGCATACAACATCTCATATCCTCCCAAATGGAAGAGAGGTAAATATTATTGTATTATACATACTAGAGATGAAATTGAGCTTTAAAGAGGTTGGGTAATCTGCCCAAACAACACAGCAATATTTATTCATCTGATATATGAAACTAGGTTGGTGTGCCTCTAAATTCTTTGCTCTGTTAAGCCCTTCAGACTTTAATTAAGAGAGATAAAATCACAAACAACCTACTAATCAGGGATGATTCGAGCATGGGACTGGCTAAAATATTTTTATATTATTTTAAAGAGAGAAAGAAAGGGCATCAAAGAGAGAGAAACATTTATTTTTTTGTTTCACTTATTTATGCATTTATTGGTTGATTCTTGTATGTGCCCTGACCAGGGATGGAACTCACAACCTTGGCTTATCTCTAACCAACTGGGCTATGTGGCCAAGACTAAAATATTTTCATTCTCATTTATTTTCATATGAGAGCACTGAAGCCTGGACATATAATGATCTGAGCCAAGCTCCCCTAGAAGATCACTTCAGATCCATGATTGTTTGAACTATTCATTGAAGTAGGATTTCTGGGGCTATCCCCCACCTAAGAACTAATTAAAATCTTAAAGCTGAGGTTTCTTTTAAAAAAAATAGTAAAAATACTCTCTGCCCCACCGACCTCCAGAATTTTTTAAAGATAAGAATCAAGAAGGAAAAATATTTAATTTCAACAGGTTCTTATTATCAGGAGTTGTTGGAGCCTGAACTTACGTTCCTGAATCTCGTAATTATTGGTTCCTAGGCTTTGAGAGCTGCTCTCCAGTGAGTAGTTCTGTGACTAAGTAATGGGTGCAAGTTTGAGAAACTCAGATGTCTTATTTTGACTTGGGAGATGCATGCAGCAAACTCTGACCAGGGAGGATATTTCAAAAGAGAAACCTCACCTCAGCTAATGAACCCCCTCTTCTCCTCAGGGCCTGTCGGCAAACTGGTGGAATTACCGGCACTTCCAACATCACGTAAAACCAAATATTTACCCAAAAGATCCAGATATTGATATGGGCCCACTTTTCCTCCTTGGAGATTTGCAACCTGTCAAGGTACGTTTAGAAATCCTGACCACCAGAAGTTCTTAGAAGTGGTTCTTAGGAAGGACTATTGCCTCATCTCGGAAAAATCAAACTGGAGCTCTCAGCGTTATGCATGTCCTGAGAACATCTCTCTTTTTTAGGTCCAGAATATAGATTTGAAATAACTGAACCTAGGGTTCTAAAATGAGAAGAAGTGGAGTGCATGAGTCTTTGTCCTAAAAAGTTATTCAGTATAACCTCCTAGCATAAGAAATATAACCCATATCACTCTGTTTGAGCAACCCTGGTGACCAGCAGATCCCTGCATAGTTCCTGCCACTAGCTCTGAGGCTCTGCCAATGTTAGATAGTAAAACTAGGTGTCTGAGATTGGCAATGACTGCAAAGACACAGAGACATCCACTCAGGGAAGACAGGTCAGTACATTCAATATGCACTAAAGGACAAATATCTAAGTTTAGTTAGTTCAGCTAATTCTAGCTCAGTTAGAAGAAACTGTGCTGCTATTTATAGTTCACATTGGGCTGGGTTCATTTCTACATGAATCACAGCCCAAATGCTTCCTAGACACTTTGAGATCCTACTCCTAATTTGTACCTCTTAAATGGCAGGAAAAGAAAGGGAAAAGTCAGCTCCAGAATGTCTCACTTGTTGTAAAGGATGAGCACCACGTTTCTTAGGAGGAAGTCTTCTTTCAACAAAGGAGGTCTAAAGTCAGGTACTTAGGAAGAAGCTGCTATCTTCTTCTAAAAGTATTTAGGAGGTTTATAAAAATAAGAATGTAGTTTTGTCTGTTGCTTTCTGGGCCTTGTGGTACATAAACCAAAAATTGTGCAACTCTTTGAAAATAGGTTTTCCCAGCTTTGGGAAACTACTCTTCCCTGACTAGATTAGGAAACAAATTCTCTCGCCTAGATTTTGAAAAACAAAATCCTTGGCTGTGACAGTGAAGCATTTGCTTTTGACCATGGCTCCACCAACAAACTGGACTTCCCTGATGTTTGTGAACTTCACGCCCATCCCTAAAATTGTGACACTTGATTTCTCTAATCATCCCCCTGACAAAGCAAAATTTGTCTCAATGAAGTTTATGAAGCAGTTTGACCTTCTCCAGAATTACCTTCTCTAAAGCTTTACAAATGATGGAGGACATCTCTCCAAGTTTCACAGCTGCTCTTGGGACATATCCTTTGGGATCTATATACATGGTTTCAAAGCTAATGCACAAAAAAATTACTTAAAATTATTTAAACCCTAAAATTTAGTTGTTTCACATTTAAAGTAGTTTCAATGAGTCCTGAACATTTGCTTTCTTTCAATAAATCTTCTATAACTGTAAATTGATATTATTACCTCATCATCACGATATTTCTTTTTATTTGTGATAATACAAGATGGAAGGATCAATCCTACCCTCCTAATAAGAGAGTATTATCAACCCTACCCTCCTATACTTAGATAGGTGGGAAAGTATTAAAGGAATGGGGAAAGCAAGAGTCAAGCACTGCCTATAGGGTGTCAAACTCATTTGTACCAGGGGCCACATCAGCCCCACAGTTGCCTTCAAAGGGCTGAATGTAATTTCAGGGCTGTATAAATGTAACTACTCCTTAACTAAGGGCAAGGAGCTCAGCACTGCCACCGGGTAGAAACAAGGTGCTGGGGTGGATAAAATAAGGTGGAAGGCCGGATTCAACCAACAGGCCTTGTGTTTGCCATTGTGGCCTATAGTATAACTGAATGAATATACAGCAAAAATATAGACTGGGATGTGAATTACCATTAATGTATTCATTTCTCCAGTTAAACATTTATTGACTGCCTGCTAGTTACTGGAGGTATAACCATTACTGCTATGCCTGTTCTCAAGGTATTTACTGTCTTCCTACACTAAGAACAAATTAAATTAATGAAGGAGACCCCTAGAAAAGTAACCAAATGCCCAGTACTGAGGCCATATAAATATCACTGTGCTTTACAAATAGTAAATTGCAGCATGCGATCCATGATCAGAATACAAATGAAGAAGGATGAGAGAGAGAGGAGGTGCCATGCCTATATCTGTAATCACATGACCACTCAATAAATATCTGTTGAATGAATGCATATAGATGAAGACTAGGCTTCATATAGAATTATAAACATTGTAGTTAAAGAAAAGCTAGAAAAACCCATTAGAAATGTGCCTTTTCAATCACCACTCCACTCTACATAAGGACAAAAAAATCTTAAAATAGCTTCAAATAAAAAAAAACATGATTATAATCGCCATAGTCAAATGGAATAAACTATCCATGCAAGAATTGCCCACACTTAGTTAAAGCAAAAAGATGCCACTATATTTCTTCCCATGCCAGTTCTGCTTCTTCTAGTGCCTCAAGTTCAACAGCCAATGAACTCTGATCAGATGGCTCTTTCCACAGAGATTTTAGACACACACAAACACACAGATATCCTCGACTATAATGGCCAGAAGTATTGTCTCTTTCTTATGTTATATTCTCTCTCCATTCAGTACGGCAAGAAGAAAATCAAGTACATTGACTATGAGAAGCAGCACCTGTACTTCTACATGAGTGAGTATCCACGGAGCCACATTCTTTATCATTCCACGTCCTTGAAGTAAGCAGTAATTAAGCCAGAAGGCATGACTGCAATCCTCTCACAGAGAGGATTCCCATGTCATCTTGTAACTCAGAAAAGCAGCATGTCTTATTTCAGACTTACTGGGGTAGAAACCTGAAAAGGAAATAGAGACACAAAAAGGAATTTCTAATAGGCATCTAATCACTCTGGGTATTGGGCCAGGAAGGAGATGCTCCAAGAAGGATGGAAGACAGGATGTCAATCAAGAGGTATTGCATCTGGGATTCTAAATATAGAAAAACTAAAAACCTACCAATAAGAAAAGAATATTGGCCTTTGGGTAGGGAGGACAGAGATAGGAAAAGAATGCCAAGGCATTGACAGTATGATGCCAGAAAAAGTGGAGGCCCAGGAATAAATGGCACCTATAGAGCTTCTGCATGAAAGAAAGCTGGCTGTTTCCTTGGCTTACATATAGTTGTAGAAGATACTTTAGTAAACAGAGACAGACAGATGATGATAGGTAGATATATAGATGATAGATAGGTAGATGATAGATAGATAGATAGATAATAGATAGATAGATAGATAGATAGATAGATAGATAGATAGATAATAAGTCTAAATGTGGGGTGTGGGTCCAGACTCAAAGAAAAATAAGGTAACTAAATAAAACTAATACTAATAAAAAAACACCAGAAGAAAAATGCTTTGCTCTTAACCAAAATCACACCCATGACTCATTACAAAAAAAGTTTCCTGGAACCCCAAAATGTATTCATCTAAAATATTTGAGAAATAAACCAAAAGCTGGGAAGGTTCCAAACGTTTCTTGTAGATTAGTGGTTCTCGACCAGAAATAGTGTTGCTCCCAATGGAATATTTGGTAATCTCTAGAGACGCAGTTGGTTACCACCATGGAGGGAGAGAGGTCATACTGGATCCAGGAAGTATAAGCTTGGAATGCTGTTAAACATCCTACACTACACAGGACAACCCCCAACAATAAAGAATTATCTGGCCCCAAATGCGAACAGTTCCAAGTCTGAGAGACTCTGTTGCAGATTATCTGATTCGCCCAGGTATTGGTTGCCAGTGGCCATCTGTAACAGACCTGATCAGAGGGCCTGTGGGCCAATTGTTAGAGACATAGGGATTAATTCCACTGCTGTCCCTTCCATTGCTGGAATTCTGTAGCCCATCCTAGGGTGATCACCTGCTCTTTCTCTTGCACAACTAAAAAGAGAAATAAAATTTGTGTCCCACTTTGAAAGGTAGCTCATTCCCAACCTAGCTAGATGTGTGTTTACATAAGAAAAAGCTTTTGGGGGTGGGCAGAGCTGGGAATATAAGACAGAAAGCTGTACTTGAACAAGAATTAAATTTTAAAAATTATTTTTAGAAAAGAAAAAGCTTTTGGAGTTTCTTTTCTGAATTCTCTTCCTATCTTTTTTTTTTTAATTCAGAGGTTGGTTTTACTAGTTCCAATGACTGTTAAAATCTTAAAACAAATGTTCCATACAGAAAATGGCATTTGCTAGAGTGTTTCTTGTAGAGGATTTTGCTGATTTCCTAAAATTTTGAGCTACATTTATTATGGGAGGTTAACTTTTCATCCTGATTCAGTTATAGTGAACTCAGCCAGCATGTCAACTGTATATTCTCTGGGAGTCAGGAAAAGTTCTTATAATACTTTTCTCCATACCTAAGTCATGTCACAGAAATACAGGGCAGTTACAGTGGAAACAGTTTAAGCAAGACCTGTCTTTGGAAGTTGCTATCACACTTTTTCTCTGTCAATGCTTTGCTTTTCGTCTCAGAGATGTTCGTTAATGTTATTACCTGTTAAAGGGGTTGTACCTTCTATTGTAAAATAATGCTCTGCCCAAAGTGCTTGTGGTTATAGTTCCTTCTTCCTTTAAAATTAATATTACTCTTCTGTTTTCTTTACTTTCATATTTCTTTTTTTAAATTTATTTTAATTGTTGTTCAAGTACAGTTTTCTGTCTTTCACTCCCATCCCATCCCACCTCCCTTCCAATTCCACCCACCCCCCTTAGTTTTTGTCCATGTGTCCTCTACACTTGCATGCAGCAATATGCCCTTAGCTTTTGAAGAATTAATGAATGGTGTGGACTCACTGCAAAATCCACACCCTCCACACATATACAAGCCACACTGGCCTCCAGAGCTGTTTCATTATGTACTTCCTCTTCAAATGCCAGCTTAGCAACTCAGGCACAAATAAATCAGACTCAAAATGTCAAAGAGATACAGAGCTGGACATTTGTTAAAGACAGCAAGATGGATTTTATTCAGGATATTGCAGTAAGGACTTCAGTATAAAGTGACCTTAACTCTATTGGGAGACTTTTTAAACATGAGAGCATGCTAAAGGAAATTGCTGAAAGATGTTGAGGGGAGAGGAAATTGGTCAATGTGATTAAACCATCTGTGTCTGCTAGCTGGCACATGTGGAAGTTGGGCTCCTACCTTCCCACAGAGACTGGGAGACAGGGCCCTAGCCTTCATGATCATATTTCAAAGGGATAATTCCCAGGTCCCTGAGAAAGATATTTCTGGGTGATAGAAGAAACATTTCAAAGGGACAGAGAAAGAATTTACAATAGTAAGATTTCTAACATAAACATTCTAAGAAAAGAAAAGTCATCCCAGGGATGTGGCTCTGAGCTGCTGGGAATTATGCTAGTGTTTGTTCAAGTCTCTTAGTATGTGGGATGGATGAACTCACTTGTGCTGAGAGCTGGCAGAGTTTGAGAGTTTGCAGGCCAACACAAAGCCTAGTCTAGAAGAGGACTCAGAGTACCTGGCTGAAGTGCAGTCAAAGATAGGTCTGTCAACACGCAGAGGGTCTCCATAAGACTTGTTTGTGCTTTAGCCTCATTGATCCTGGGGAGAGAAGCAGGTCAACAATTCTCTGGCCGGGAAAGTACACCTTCTTTATTTCTTCCATCTTGACGTATTATGATAGGGCCCAATCTTAAAAGGTTGTGACAAATGGAAGAATTCCATAGTCTTTGAGATAACTTGAAAGTTCAACCCAGAAGCTCTTCAGGGATGCCTTCATCAAGAATGACTCAAATCCTGAAAATTCCCCTAGTCTCCTTGAAGGAGCTTGCACCAAATTCCTGGTTCAGTATCAAAGACTCAAAACTCCCAGCTTTGGGTTTCAACCTTGCCACCCTGCTCAGAGGCAACATTGCAGGTGGCATGTTAAGAAGAGAGACTCCTGCGACGTGCACTGAGGTCAGGTTCTAGTCATTTACTCACCACCTTTTTTTGCTGTGTTTTTTTTTCAGTTGGGCTTCCCCTCCTTATGCCTATATATTTCAACCTACAATCCATGCAAGTGATGTACCTCCGAAGGTATTGGGGGGTGAGTAACTTCACTCATTTCAGAAGCCAAACCAGGTAGAACACAGGAGTGAAAATGCTTCTTCCCTTCTACATAGAGCTTCCTCGAATAACAAGACATAAGATTTAGCCACTACGTGTAGGGACCCTAGGCCAATGAAAGGGAAGTGAAATTGTGTTCAAAGCATCTAACTTTCAACCATTTCTGTCTGCAGGATATTGCCTGGGTCAGCAGTTTTTACATCCGCTATTTCATCACATTTGGCCCTTTCTACGGAATCTTCGGAACCATGTTGCTCATATATTTGGTCAAGTAAGAAAGCAAGAATGTCCACTTTTTTTTCCCATAACCCTAGACAGTTCTCTTATCATCCTTATCTAATCTATTTGTGATTAGCATAGGATTATGACAACATGCCCCATTCTCTGTAACTGGGATATTTCCAAGACAATGTAAACATAAATAAATAAATAAGTTGAAATAGTTAAGTAAGAAGAACTCCCTAGAAAAAATTTTTTGCTCAATCTACTCTTTTTTTCCCACTTGCTTAATTCTCTATTGCGGTATTTCACCTGATCCTCAAATCTTTTAAAACTGTAATCCAATTAGACATCACAATCTTTGCCAAAGATAATGGAAGGGAAGACATTTTTAGAGTTATTTTAGCACTAGAGATTTTCCCACAACCAAAATGACTTCCCACTGAATAGTCCTCTTCAACTTCCCAATTGATTCCCCCCTCATGATTTTACTTTATTATTCTATATCCTACATAATAATAAAGATAATGCTAGTTAATATGCATTAGGCACTTTGCTAAAGGCTTAACGTGCATTATCTTATAATGCATGTTAATGCAATCCTCCTATAATCCTATAATGTAGGTAGTGTCATCTTTATTTTTTTTGCTAAGGAAGCTGAAGCACAGTGAGAGTAAATCACTTGCCCAAGGCTATAGAGCTAATAAGGTCCAATGGCAGTACAGTAGAACTTGAACCCAGCTCTACCTGATGACAAAACCCTGGCTGTCATTCACTTTGCATATGCCCTTAAGTCATCCTAGTATCTTTTGATCCTTGCATCAGTGCTACAGCAAACTTTCCGGCACTGCTTCTGCACGCTACCCAGCAAGGCCGGTCATGTGACCAAATAAAGGGCCTCCAAAGAGGAAAACAAAGGACCACTGTTTTATTAAAATCTTTGAGTATCTTGCACTTCCTCCAATGCTCAGCCAGCTCTGCCAGCAATTATGCAAGCCCAGTAATTGCAACTGTAACACCCCAAAGAGTCATCCCTTCCTCCTTTTATTCTCCAAAAGGTTTCTTGAAAGTCCCTGGATTGCATATGTTACACAGATGAGCCACATACCAATGAAAATGAGCAGAGAGGAGAACAGAGACTGGCTCAGTACTCAGGTAATAATGAAGTTCTTGGGAGAGGATCCTTCAAAGCATTTTAAGCCCAGGCAGTTTGATTTCAGAGTCTTTGAACAACCTGTCAGTAAACTACAGTCCAAGGGTCAAGTCCAGCCCACTACTTATTTCTATAAATAAAGCATTCTTGGAACACAACCATGTTCATATGTTTTTATATTATCTATGGATGCTTTCATGCTACAACAGCAGAATTAAGAAGCTGGGACAGAATTACAATATTTGCTGCTTGTCACTTTACAGCAAAGATATGCTGACCCCTATTCCCACATGACACAGTCTTTCAAGTGAATCTGAGATGCCTAGAATTACAGAATGAATTTGACACCCAGAAGGCCACTGGAATGCACCTCGTTTCTTTGTACAGGTAGAGAGGCTCAGCGAGGAGACATGACATGCTCTCCACCGATGGTGTGAGTGGTTTCAGAGCTGTGACCGGTGCAGCACACCCTGCTTCCTCAGCCTTCCACTAGCTGTGCCGTGACTGACTGGAGAACCCAGGCATCACCTACTTCCTTCTCCAAGCCCATTTCCAAATTCAGTGGACCTTCCATAGGGTATAGTGTGATGGTTCTCACAGTGTTTCGGTCACAGAACCACTTTACACACTTAAAAGTTACTGGGAGCCTCAAAAAGCTTGTGTGTTTACAAGTTATTTATATTCACGAATATTTACAGCATTTGAAATTAAAACTGAGACACATTAAAACATTATGGGTCAATTATTAATATATTATGAATTAAAATTAGGATCAAACCAATTCATGTTAGCCTCAGAGTGATGGTGCTGTCCCATGTTAGTAGCCTCTGGGAAAAATCCACTATACAAGCACGAAGCAATGAGAACGAAAAGGCAAAAAATGTCTTAGAAGTATTACTGGACTACTTCTGACCTTGCAGATCTCCTGAATAGTGTCCTAGGGAACCCCAAATTTCTCTGAAGAATACTTGAGAAACACTGACATAGAACAACCCAAAATAATATTTAAAAAGGCAACAACCCCAACTAGAATTAAGCCTTAGAAAGGCATTGAACAAAATAACACTCATAAGGGATCTTATTCTCGGCAGTCTGGAGAAGCCTGCAAACTCCTCAGGATGATACTTTGTCAATCCATAAAGCATCAGATGGTAAAGGAAAGTACTTACATTGAATGCACTTCTATGCACAGAAACCCTTGGGAAAAATCCTTAAGTGCCTTATTCCCCATTTGGAGGCCCTTCAAGTCCACTCCATGGAAATGGTATTCTAAGCCCTATAGTCTCTATCAAAATCCTATACTCTCACTTCCATTTGCCAAGGTCCTCATTTGTGACACCTTAGTCTTCTGTATCCAAAGACTGATGATGACTTAGCCCCCTCAAGTTCTATACACTTTTTCATATCTATTGCCTTGTATATACTTCTTAGAAAATGTCTTATTGCCAGTTTAAATTGTAAGTTATTTATCTAAGAGCATCTATCTTTTTTATTCCTCATAATTTCTTACACAAAAGAGGTACTCAATGAGCACTTGTTGAATGATTTAAAAAAAAGAACAATGAAACATTTTTTCTGTTTGACACTTGAGCTTATTTGTATCTGACACAAGATTTTTCTTTTCAGGTCTTGGCCACCTGTAATGTTGAACAGTCCTTCTTCAATGACTGGTTCACTGGGCACCTGAACTTCCAAATAGAGCACCAGTGAGTGATTGAAACAGTCCATAATAGGGGGTGTGGGTTCTGACATATGTGCAGTCCAGAGCAAAGCCACAGACTTGGGATCTCTGAGGGGAAAAAAACTGAACCAGAATTCACTAAAGGCTTCTAGCTTTCTACTAACACCAAGGAAAGAAAGAAAAGAAGGAGTTATTACAATTGTTAGTAAATAGAGCGAAATCTTGTAAAAATACCAGTAATTTGGTTTCTAGATCCTTATGGATTTAGAAAGTGTTGATTGTTTTCTTTGCATTTGGCTTGTTGGGAAAACCCAAGAAAAATCACAACACTTGGGTAACCAAGTAGTATTGAAACTTGTTTGTTTGTTTGTTTGTTTAATTTATTGGAGTGACATTGGTTAACAAAAACCATACAGGTTTCAAGCATACAACTCAACAAAACATCACCTGTCCACTGCATCATGCACTCATCACCCAAAGTCTCTTTCTGCCCCCATTTCCCACCCCCCCTTTGCCCACTTCAACCTATCCCCACCCCCTTCTCCTCTAGCTAACACCACATTGTTGTCTCTGTCTTGTGTTATGTATATATGTTTTTATTTTGATCAATCCCTTCACCTCCTTTGATTCAGCTCTCCAAGCCCCCTCCCTTCTGACAGCTGACAGTCTGTTCCATGTATCCATTCCTCTATTTCTATTTTGTTTCTCAGTTTATTCTGTTCATTAGATTCCAAAATGCCTATATGTCTACATCTTTAGGTGACAAAAATAAACCTAATGAAGTTCAGTCTCAGCTGCAATTTCCAAATGGTATCTGGAAATACTTTACCAATGGGTCAGTTAGGCAGATATGTCCTAAAGAAAGAGCAAATTATAACCATTTCAAAGTTAATATCTCCAGAATATTCAGGGGAGAGACTTTCCCCTGAATATCATTTTGTCTAAGCCATTTTTATGATAGTTAGAGAAGAAAAGAGATGTTGTGCCTATTCATAAGATTTTCTCATCATTACTTTCACGTTAGTCCTTTGAAATTCCAGCAAAACAAGACAGAATTTTTATTTACATTTCATCAAAGAGGAGGTAAAAACCAAGAAAGTCATCTGGCTAGTTAGTAAAGCCCTTGGATAGAAGGGTTTTACTCACTTCTTATCTTTTCTCACTTCTTATCCCTATCCTAGAACTTTTACCCCTATCCTAGAATTTTTTTCCCAGGCCATGACTAGAATTTACTGAATACTCATCTATTCACATTGGAGAAGTCAGATGGATAGAGAGAGACAGACACACAAAGAGACAAAGGAGGAGAGTAGATATCTCCAGCCCTCTACGTAATTCAGAGTGCTAGAAAACTCCATACTTTCACATGAGCTGGCCAAATACTAAACATTTCTGATGGAGCTAATATTTATTTTCTTAACTTTTCCCAAACATTGCCACCCACAGGGCTCACAGAAAGTTAAGAGATAAGAACATTTGGCAAGAGTTTTTAACTTCCAAGAGCAGAAGTATTGTGCAAGGTCAAGGTTGGGTCTGAATTGCTGACGTCATTTTATTTAGTAGTGGAGAAAGAAAACTTTTTCATGTTTCTCTGTCAGTCTAGGTTTTATATGTCTCCTTTCTGTTTCCCTAGTCTGTTCCCCACTATGCCTCGCCATAATTATCACAAGGCGGCACCTCTGGTGAGGTCCCTGTGTGCCAAACACGGATTGCAGTATGTGAATAAGCCCATGTTGAAGGCGTTTGGAGATATTGTCAGGTAATAACAGAGTCTCCTCAACTCACAGCTCTCATTTTCCTTCACTACTTATCCCCATACTATTCACTGGCTTGTGACTCATTCACCCAATAACCATTTATTAAGAGGCTCCTGGATGCCCAGCATGGACATGAATAGCAGCAACAAGAGCAATGATAATAATAATTCTTAACATCTATCTTCTGCCTTCTAGGTACTTCTTGGTGAAAATGCCTTTCTGTCCAACTAAATTTCAAGCTTTGTAAAACCAGGGCTGTGTATTATTTGTCTTTGTATCCCCTAGAGGGCCTTTGAGGGTTCAAGAACTTAACTGGGAGGGATTCTCAGATCATCTGGTCCAGGGTTACAAGCAAAGATGCTGGCAAGGTCCAGCGGGACATAAATGTACGAATCAGGCAGGGGTGACTGATCCCCTATGGACGGACCCCGAGGGTAACTGACCAAGAATGGCGAGAACTGAAAATTCATACTCATCCCAAAGCTGTCACAGTTCCCTAGAGACCACTGTGCTGATCAAACTAACAGCCAGCAATCTGGATTTATTGCCTTCTTTTTCTTTTAGAGTTGGGAGGAAAACAAACAAACAAAAACACAGGATCTTGAATGAGGAAAACAAGGCCAGGCCAGTTCCAAACTGACCCCTGACTAGTATTCTAGTTTTGGACTCTATCACTGTCTTCCCTCTCTGCCCTCCAGATATCCAGCCTCCCTTCATTTGTTACATTAATCCCTGCCCCTTGCCATTTAATTTTCTTTGTCCCCTGTTCTTCTGCCTTGAATGTTCTTCCAACCTGCCACCTGCCTTATCACCTTATCAATCTCCATTTACTCTCCAACTCGCTTCTCAAATGTCTTGTCCTCCTCAATCTTCCCCGATCCCCATGACTAGGCCCCATGCGTTTGCAGCACCTGATTCTCTTCATTTGTGACCTTTGTCATAATCATGACTAAATAACATGTTGGGTAATAAATTTTAGTATCTTACTAAGCCAGGAACTTCATGTGGAGAGGACTCACCTCTCTCTGATTCATTGCTGTATCCCCAGAGCCCAGAACAGTATCTTTAACATTATAAAATAGGGTGGGTAGGTAAATACTGGATGGGCTGGTATATAGTTCCATGCTTTATTCTGTAAAATCTCAGTGAAGCTTTTTTTAATACTAGAAAAAAAGTATGGGTGATGGTTTGGGATTCAGAGGAGAATAAATGAAAGAAAAATTCAATCTTCTCCATAAGGGAAAGGTGGCCTCACTTGCAAATAAATAAATAAATAAATAAATAAATATACTTGACTTCTTCCACTGGGCAATTGAGAAAGACATTTTTCACATATGGCTGAAAATGACAATATAGTCTTGCACCAAGTGAAAGAGCAAATGTTTCATGGAGTAGCAACCCTCACCTGAGAGTCTCACCTCCTGATGATCCTGTTCACTCTTTCCACAGGGCCTTGAAGAAATCCGCAGCCCTCTGGGTGGATGCGTACTATGAAACATGATGCAGATACAACATGCATGCAGTTGTATCTCTCAAAGGTGCTGGTGAAAGTGCAAGAACTATTCCCACTTACCTGTCAATGCCACTGGCATACCCTTGGAATGTGAACTCTGAAGACACATGATAACCCCTTTCCTGAAGGTTTCCTCTGCAAACAACAAGCAAAGGGAACGCAAGATGGCTTTGGCCAGGCTAACAAATGGGAGATGGAAGCCTCATGTTTTTATTTTTTCAAAAGGGTCTTGAACTTAGTCCTACCAACAGACCTTAGTCGAATCATCTCAGTCACTGGGCATGAGCACAGGAGTCATGGAGAAGTTTCACTGATGATGTGAACATAGAAAGGAGTGGGCCAAGTAGAGACCCTGGATGGAGCACTTTTTGAAAAACAAAGCAGTTACTCTTAGAAGAAAATAGTGTATTTAAGAAATTTCTGTTGAAGCACAAATGTTTTGCTTATTCCTTTTATAAGTGTTTGAACTTTTTCTTTAAATGTTGAGTGTCATTAACATTAAAATCTCTATAAATATTCAATATTCATTTCAGATTTTCATTATTGCACTGTATATGTATAATAGGTATGTATATATTTCTTTCAAGTTATAAAACTTCTGAAAGGTACTCCTATATTCCATCCCAACAGCAACTGATAATCCAAGCTAGGGTTCTATGCTAAAGGTGACTTGTGCTCTGCCTGAGAATAGACTGTCACTGAGTCTAAGGTTTGCCTAAACCCTACCCACCAAACATAACTGCCAAACCTCATCATTAGGTGACTCTACTGAAAGAAAGGGATTTGTTTTCTGTAAGGTAGACCCTGGGCTGGTTCACCAAATTAAGGCATGGCACCAAATTAAGCATGCCTTAGGAAAAGACAGTTTCAAAGTTAGAACGATGAGTTAGCATTCTCAGAAGCTAGCATACTGATATTCAGTGTGTCTGTGCTTTTGTTCATGGAGGGCAGCTAACAGATGATCCTGACTGTGGGGAGAGAAAGCAAACTGCACAGCCTCCATCCCTTACTCTGTGAAAGTCAGCATTAGGGGTTTATCTGTTGCCTGAAATTCCACCAGGAAGAATTTTGTTCCCTTCTCCCAAACTCTGCAAGATATTTGGGGTTCTTTATGTGTCTTATTTTAATCCCTTGGGTTCTGGAGACCCTGTGGCAGAAAAAGAAAGTGTGGTGACTTGAAAGAAGTCCCTGGGGCTGAAGCTGAGGGAGCACAGGCCAGAGTGGTACAAGGTGGGGCAATGAAGGAAAATACATTAAATTATTCATACATCCAAGGAGTTTAGTCATGAATGCCAAAGCTAAGAAAACAAGAACAGGTTGTCTAGAAGGATTGGGCATTGAAATGGTAGTAATATTCAGTAGGAAAGTTGTGTAGGAGATGAAGAGAAAGAAAAGTTTGGTTGACTTCACGATTCTTCATAATGCAAGCCCTGAGTAGATCTGACAAGAGCCAAAATTTCTCCTGTGGGTGGACCTATAAATGATTTCTCCTGCCGAAATCAGGGTTGCAAATGGAAGTGGAGGAGAGTGATTGGCTTTCTCTGTCTCCTCTGGTCCAACTCCTAACAATACTCAAGCATCATTTGTTCTCCTAGTCACTAGACCCTCAAGGTCAAAACTAGCCCATGTTGCGTGCAGTTCTCCAAATTGAGTTGGTTACTGTGAAACTGAACAAATCTGGGAGATTTACACAGATTACTTAAGGGAACCATGTAAAATCTATTCAAAAAATGTTCTAGGTAAGAACAAAAGTTTATAATGGAGTAAATTTTAACTTTCTTAGTGCTAGTCAATATGATAGTCCTTTTCCTGAATTCCATCTCTCAATTAATTTTTCTTTCTCACCCTGCAGTGACTCATATTTGTACTTGTGAGGCATGTGACTACATTTCTATTACTTGTTCAATAAGCTTCCCAGAGAAGGAGCTCAAAGACCTGTTACTTTGACAATTTCCCAGCTCTCTGACCACTAAATTAGAGTTTAGATGATCCAGTCTGCAGGTCATTCCATTTCTGCCCTCCTTATTGTAGGGCTCTAATGACTCCTACTTTATTTTACAGTCCTACCTAAAACATTCAATGGATTCCCATGGCCCTTGGAATAAAGATCAGCCTGGAAGACTGCCAACAGACTTTGCCTGCATGGCCCTTTCCCGTGTACCCTGTACCACCTTGTACCACTCTGGCCTGTGCTCCCTCTGCTGCAGCCCCAATGGCTTCTTTTGAGTTGTCACAGTCCCTTCTGCCACAGGGTCTTGGCTACTAGATCCAGTGTCTGAACCTCTGTGTCACTCTCCCTGCTCTCACTCCTCACATAGCTAGATGTCACTCACTTGCAGATCCTAGGGAAAATCTCCACTCAGTCATGGCCTCCTAGGATATGCTCTATAGCAATTTCTACAGGTATAATTTTACATTCATTTGCATGATGCCTTAATTAATTTGTCCTCCCTGCTAGCCTTCAATATCCATGAAAGTAGGGACTACCCAACATGGTAAAGTCACTCAATAAAGATGTACAGAAGGAAGGGAGGGAGGGAGGGAGGAAGGAAAGAGTGGGAGAAAGGAAGGAGGGGAAAAAAGGAAGGAAAGGAGGAAGGGAAGGAAGAAATATATGTAAATGTAACTCTAACTAGATAGAAAGATACGTTTTATCTAATATGGGAGAGGCAATTTTATACTCTAACTCTAAACTATTAAAATTCTTACCAGTACTTAAGAGTACCTACCAAGCAATTAGTACTGAACTGTACCCTTCATGGGCATTATTTTATTTAATCCTCTAACAATCCCATGATGTAAGTCCTATAATTAACCTCACTTTATAGATGAAAAACTTGGGGCTTAGGGAGTCCAAGCAACTTGCCTGATGTCCCAGGTAGGAAGTGGTAGAGTTTCAGATCTAGGGATATCTGACTTCATAACAGACACTCATTAATTTCCATGCCAGAAAATTCAAAATAAAGGGGAAATAAGTGATATTTGAAGACATGGCAGTTGGCACTTCTGGAATATCTCTAATAGTTTCCCAGAAGCTGATGGAATAAGAATTGCTACCTGCACAAGAGAGAGTGCTCTGGGAATGGAAAAATGGAGGAGTATGTGACAGGCATAGTGGTAACCTGGAAAGGGTCCCTGTTGACAAACATCTACTAACCCACCCTAAAAGAGCAACCAACTCAGAGAAATTTCACTTGGGAGTAGTGAAGCTGAGACTGAACTTTTAACCACCTTAAACATTGAAGAACAGGATGAAAACATGGATTTGAGATGTGGTGACTTAGTGTGATTTCAACCCACAGAAAATTCACCACCTCTGTCTTCACATAGACTGAACCCTATTTTCTTTAAAGCTGTATTCATCCTGGAAAAATTTTCCTATGAGAAATTGTGTGTATTTTCAGTTAGACATTAAGTAAGGGTGATTGAATTAGAAGTCAGGTACTTGGATTCTAATTTCAGCTCCCTAATTGAATACTCTGCAATAAAATTGGCCAGGTCACTCATACACTTCATACCTGAATGTGCAAAACAGGTGTGGAGCATAATATTACCTGGCCTACATGCATGATAGCATGGTCAGGACAATGAAATGAAGTAAGGCAAATGAAATAGTTTCACAAGGCAGGAACACCCATCTGACGCTGGTTATTATTATTATAATGAGGGTTCCTCCCATCCTGGACCCACCAAAAAAACCGAAAGAGGCCAGAGAGTCACACAGACCCACAGGTTGAAAAGGCAGTGAATCATTTTAACAATGACAGTATGAGAGGCTTTCCCCAGATGAGAGGCTTATCACAAGCGAGAAAATGACTTCTCCTGTTCCAACAAGTAACACCTGGGAGTCACCCTCCATGTCTGACTGTATTGAATCCCCTGAGACCATCACTCAGAGCTCAGGCTGAAGGAATAATAGGAAGCCAAGGGTCCTAGTTATCCAAACTTCTGGTTAACTATGAGTACACAATTCTCTTTGTTGAAAAGTATGCCAAATGTAAGTATACAAATTAAGCAATAACTATTGGGCAAATCAGTATGCTATAAACAACTTTCTTGACTATTTCTTTGCTAATTATCTAATCATATGCCCTAAAGATGGAGAAAGTAGAGGAGAATGAACTTAAACTCTACAAAAGGCAGGAATATACTCAGGCATTTTTTTCTTTCTCAACATCATTTATGAAAGTTTGCTAACAGACAGCAAAAGTGAAAATCAGCATAGCCATCACCTAAATTTCAACTTGAACATCTTATGAAACTTTTTCATTTAATATCCATCCATCTACCTATATCTCTATCCATTAATTCCCTCTTATTTTTTATGCATTTTAAAATAAATTTCTAGGGGCTAACTTTTAAAAATAAACCTCCCATTATGCAAACAACAAAAT
The DNA here is from genome assembly GCF_014824575.4 of Sturnira hondurensis. Taxonomy (NCBI): domain Eukaryota; kingdom Metazoa; phylum Chordata; class Mammalia; order Chiroptera; family Phyllostomidae; genus Sturnira; species Sturnira hondurensis. The sequence continues at coordinate 271,923 of NW_028073975.1, read as the reverse complement.
ATATTTCTTCTCTTCAGTAAAGAATTGGTGAAAATTGTGTAGCTATTTCATCTTTGGAGAATTTTAAGGGAATTTTGCTCTTTCGAGGGACTGTAATATAGTTAAATCCCTGCAAAATCAATCATTACTCAAAACAGAATAAACCTTCTCATACATACATTAATCTTTCATTGTCTTTTGTTTATGCATATATATATTTATCTTCATTATTCTCCTTCATTTGTCACTTACCACCTGTCATTTATGATGTGAGCAAGAGAGGCAGGAGGCAGCCTCTTGGAGCTCACAATCTACTGGAGAAGACGGTCAGTAAACAAGTAAATGGAAGAAGAAAACAGATGATTACAGGTAAAGAAAATAAAAGGGTGTCATGAGAGAGAATAATAAGCGGGGGAGTAGTTTGGATAAGGGGGTCAGGGACAGGGAAATGTGAGAAGAATGTGGAGGAGCCTGCCCTGAGATCCAGATGAGCAGGCAACAGAAGCTAGGCCCTGAGGCTGCAACTAGGCTGTGTTCAAAGAACAGAGCGGGAGGTATGTATGACTAGCAACCTGCAAGAAGCAGGTTGAAGTAAGCCTTCCCAGTCTTAACTGACCAGGTTAATTCTCCCTTTATAAGCTCTTGTGGCCTGTGCACCTCACTGAGTCAATTTACTTCTGCCTGCACGCCCACTAGTGGGCCTGCTGTCCGCACAGTCCCCGGGGGCTGGAGACAGAGACATCAGTCACAATAGTGCTGTGGTTACCAGAGGGAGAGGAGGGGTCAGGGAGGGGTCAGAGGGTAAAGGGGGCCAAACAGTTGGTGATGGAAGGAGATTTGACTTTAGGTGGTGAACACACACAATGCAAAATACAGATGATGTATTGTGCATTTCAAACCTGTATAATCTTAGTAACCAATCTCACCCCAATAAATTTAACAAAATTAAATTAAAATAGCAGTCACATCCATGGCACTGAGAGCCTTTCTGCCATTAGAGTGCTGCAGGTGTTCTGGACAGTGGAGTGAGCCCTTCCGAGCTGAGGCTTTGCAGGATGGAAACCCCATTCAGTGTGTCCTCACCTCCACTCCTTACCTGGCATGCACTGGGCCACAGATTGAAAGATTGAGTCTACAACACCTTTTGTAACAAAATCTCTCAGTGTATAGAAATCATGAGGCATCAATCATTTCGGACAACAGAAAAATCCAGTAAAATTGTATCACCATACTGTTCATAGAACTATTTAAAGGATCGGGGTGATATCATGAGCTTAGAAACAGACTCTATCAAAGATATTTTAGGAATTGGGGGTCACAGCATAGTATTAGCTGACACGAAGGCCGTGACAAAAAAAGAATCAGAGCCATGTGTCCAGGTAAGCATCACCTTCTTGTGTAGCAGGGTGGAGTGGTCATAAACAGGTAGACACTTCAGGTGAAAAGGATCAATGTACCTTACTTATGCTGTCTCCATAACAGACTATAGACTGCCAGAAAGGAAGGGATTTGGAGACCACCTACTCCCACTCTCTCAAAGCTGTTGACTGCCTGTGGGGTACCTGCAGGAGGCTGTCCAGGACTCACCTGACCTCCACCTGCTGGACTCCAGCTAGCCTTCCCCTCAGGTAGTTTAAGCAGCTAAGGGGCCAGCTGGAATTGGAGCTTGGCTTTTGGGGGTTCTGTTTGCCTTTGCAGCAAGCTCCCCCACATCACCGCCTGACCCACGCTACTAAGGGGGCTCCATGGGATTGTTTTCTGTGTGATTCAGCTATCGAGTTCTCCAAAGAGGCATAAGGAATCCAGTCTTTGTCTCCTTAGACCTCTCTGTACCCCTGTTAGCAGCTTTTCACCATTTTCAGTTTTGACAAGGTCCTTCACAAAAGCTTTTGAAATCCCTTTTATGTTTCAGTTATACCTAGGATTGTTTCTGGGGGGGATTTTTTTATAATGTCTTATCTGATTCATCTACACTTTATTATAACCTACTCAGTCTTCTCGATCACAGTTAAATGGAACCACCATTCACACAATTGATCGGAGCAAAAATGTAGGAGTCAAACTTCATTTCTCTCTTCCTTTTACTTCCTAAATTCAAACCAAAAGCAATCTCTTTAAAGGCTACCTTCTCAAAATAGTACAATTAAGTACCATTATCTCCATTTCCCTTATACTAACCTTGTCAAGCCACTATTATCTCTCAATCAGAAAACCACAGAATCTCATATATGGTCTCTCAGTTTCCATTCTTGCTCTTATAACCTATACCTCGATCAGCAGCAGGAACCATCTGTCCAGTACAACGGTCTCCTTTCACTTCCCCCACTAACCACAATGGCTCCCTATCATACCCTGAGGCCTTGTATGATAATATCCTTACTGGGTCTCTGACACAAAGTGTGACATGTTCCCCTCCACTCCCTCCAGGCTGCTTTCTTGTGCTCAGAAGACACAAGCCACACTCCTTCCAGATACTGTCTTTTCCCTTGGTTGGGTTTGCTCTCCCCACAGTGCCATCTCTGTAAAGAAGTGTCTCCTGACTGAGGCAGTCTCCTCTCAGGCAACTTTACTCCACAGCATTTTATTTTCCTCATAGCAGAAATATTAGGGAAGAAATATAATATTTGCTTGCTAGGGAGGGGTTTTTTGTTTACATTCTGTTCTCCACACACACCAGGATGCAAATTCCATGGCTCATATCCATATGTCCCTGTTTCCTATGAGTCCCAAGTGCCTAGAACAGTGCCTTACGCATAGTAGGTCCTAATAATATCTAGTGCCTTAACATAGAACATTTAACATAGAATCACTGAATGTATCTGTTTCCTCATGAACACAGAAGATTTGGATTCTGTTCAAACTTTGGGTCTGGCTCAGCCTGATGACTGAGATCTTAAATTCTGGATTCAAACGGACTTATTTAAATTCCATGTTCTTCTTGTACTATTCGTGTAGTCATGGCTGACTCACTTTGCATCTCTGAGCCTCAGCTTCTTTATCTATAACATGCAGATAATAGCAGTACTTATGTCATAGGATCATGTGCAGATTAAACAAGACAATACATGTGAAACCTGTCAGCCCTGTGCCTTGAAATGGCAAACCCTCAGTAAACATTTTTACTATTACTGGCATTGGTTTTGTGCTTCTAGTAGTCACCACTATAAAATAGAAGGAGTAATTCCTCCACTAAGACCTTGCCTTTCATTCACATACATTCATTTATTTATTCCATGAAGATTTGGATACAAACTAGTTCCAGACATGGTACTAGGTATGATCTACACAAATACAAAAAAGTATCCTTGCCTACAAGGAGCTCACCATCCAGAGCAAACAAATGATTCAAATTAGTAATTAGCACATAGGTACACATAGACTATGGGAAGAAAGAGAAAAAGATATAAGTCACAAGGTCTGGGGCGGGGGCTGGGGGGGGGAATGATACCCATTTCCCTAAACCAAGAGTCAAAGGACAAGTACATGCATGTGCATATACTCTTCCAACACCACTGAGGCAGCCACGTCTGGTTCATTAGCCCTATTTTACAGATGGAGAAACTGAAATTTGGAGTAAGCAGAAAGCCAGTATGCAAAACCAGGTTTGTAAAATCACGATCAACCCCAGGTTGGCACAGATGGTCCCTAAGCTCATGGAAGTAAACAAGACAAACTCTCTAAAGGACAGAAAGTTGGAAAAAAAATGTTTTTAATGGTCTCAACTGGGACTCAATACCATATACTCAACCCAACCCCACAGTGTCTGAGATTCTCATGGGAATAGGTCTTAATTCCACAGCCATCAGAAATAAATGCCCCATTTGTAGTCAAAGCAAAAATATCACCTTGCAGCAAGTATAGAAAGGGATTTCTAGCATAAATGCAACTTTTTAAAAAAGTAACCCTTGGTATATTTTTCTAAGCAGATGTTTGCTGCAGTGTCTGGAAGGCCAATCCAAGCCTGGAAGCCAGAGAAATACACCAGGAATTTTATCTTTGCAGACTCCAGAAAATCCTCCTCCAGAAACTCAAAACCAGTAGCAGAAGCTGCTGAAGTGTGAGTAGGGAGAACTTGGGACATGCTGTACCTAAAACAATGCCTCAGATACTGTCAAGGCTTTGTAGAAGTATTGCAGCTGGAATTATTCATCTGTTACCAGCTAACACTTTGGGAAAAGTAGAAGTCAGGCCTAGACTCAAGCTTTACTTTACTTGAGGATATCTCTAAGTAGAATGGAGGTGGCCAGGGGCCAGGGTAGGGAAATGAGATCTTTGTCAGAGGGTACAAACTTCCGGTTATAAGATGGGTTAAGTTCTAGAGATCTAATGTACAGCATGGTGACTGTAGTTAACAGTACTGTATTGTACACTTGAAAGTTAGAGTAGAGTTTAAATGTTCTCCCCTGACAACAACATGGTTACTGTGTTGGGTGAAGGATGTGATAACTAACCTTAATATGGTAAATATTTTGCAATATATCCATGTACCAGATTATCACAATGCACACCTTATGCTTTCACAATGTTAACTGTCAATAGCACATCAATAAAGCTGGGTGGAAACAATATCTCAAAAAAAACAGGAAAAGTTTGTTGCAGTTTAATATAGAAAATGCTGTGAATTGGAGCAACACCCCTTCATTGTATATGTGAGTCCCTATTGCCTCTTGCCCTTAGTTTATTCAAAGCACTTTCTCCTCTTGAAGTTGCCTTCCTCAACCATACAGATCACTACCTTACAATCCCAATTTTAAAGTTACTTGTTTCAAGGAAGGTTTCTTTTTTTCTATTCATAATTTTATTTTATTTTTATGTTTTTTATTTTAATTGTTGTTCAAGTACAGCTTTCTGCCTTTTATCAACATCCCAGCCCATCCCCCACCAGGTCTCCCCATCTCCCTCCCATTTCCATCCCCCCTTGTTATTGTCCATGTGTCCTTTATACTTGTTTCTTCAAACCCTTTCCCATTTCCCCTGAAATTCCCTTCTCTCTTCCCTCTGGTCACTGTCAGCCTGTTCTCAACTTCAGTGTCTTTGGTTATATTTTGCTTGCTTGTTTTTTTTTGTTGTTGATTAGATTCCCATTAAAGGTAAGATCATGTGGTATTTGTCTTTCACCGCCTGGCTTATTTCACTTAGCATAATGCTTTCCAGTTCCATCCATGCTGTCACAAAGGGTAGGGACTTCTTCTTTCTTTCTGCTGCACAGTATTCCATTGTGTAAATGTATCATAGTTTTTTGATCCATTCATTCGCTGATGGACACCTAGGTTGCAGCACTTGGCTGTATTATAAATTGTGCTGTTCATGAACATTGGGCTGCATAGGTTCTTTTGGATTGGTGTTTCAGGGCTCTTAGGGTATAGTTCCAGCAGTGGAATTGCTGGGTCAAAAGGCAGTTCCATTTTTAGTTTTCTGAGGAAATTCCATACTGTTTTCCATAGTGGTTGTACCAGTCTGCAATCCCACCAACAGTGCGCTAGGGATCCTCAAGGCAGGTTTCTATAACAAGGTTCTTTTAACAACATGAAATCATTCTCTAAACTAAAGTGAAGCAGCATTTGGTTTTTACAGAGCCTTTTGGACACTATTAACTCTGACTTTCGTCTCAGAGAATCACCATGACAAAGGAACTTGAGGACTATGGGTATAACTACAATAATTCACCATTTTCCCCCTAAACATTGTTTTTCACAACTGAGATGCTCAATTTTTTTTCCTTAGAACTTAATTGACCTCTTTTAACCCTAAAATAGTAATACCCCTTGTCTCCTTAATATCTTATGAAGGAGGTGTATCTTTGTTTTCACAAACTGGCAGCATTTTGACTTGCTGAGAGCAAGTCAAATATACTTGCTGATTTTGACTTGCTGAAAAAATATACAGTGAGTATGTGCAACCAACAAATAAAATATCACCAATACCATTAAAGTCCTGGTATTATATATAATGTAATCAATCAGTCAATATGATCTTTTCCTCAGCATTATGTTTCTAAGCTTTGGGTTAAGAAATGTAGCTCTCATGATTTACTTTCACTGATGCATAAGATTCTGTTTCTTTCTAAACCATTCTTTATTTTATCATTTGTTGCTTAATTTCTTTTCAGTTTTTGTCTATTGCATAACTTCATGGCTTGGTTCACATTTTTAAAACCCAATTTGACAGTCTTTGAATTTTAATGATAGGCTTAAACCATTTTTTTCCTTGCTAATTTATTAGATTTATTTATGCCTTCTCAGGTGATTTCTATTTGTCTTTTTCTATTATTCTTTTCATCACCTTTATGTGTGTTTTTGATATTGAATGAACTTAAAATTTTATTTATTCCCCCAAACTTAAAAAAGTTCATTTTTATCTCTTGTAATTATTGAAAATATATACACATAAGTAACAGTGTAAAGCACAAGAATTTTAGAGCATCATAAACCTAATGAACACCCCAATCTTACATACTAGCATCAGTTGATATTTTCAGTCTGTTGCTTCCCTGTGGACAATATTATTATTTCATACTACCTCTACTTATTCCAGTTTTCCCACTGGTTTACCAATCCCTAAGTTCATCATCTCTTTTGACTTTCTTTGGAGATCATACTCCTCTTTTCTGAGTAACAGTCTTTAGAAGAATTTTTAGTGCTCAACTCTTTATGGTCCACTCTCTTCATTTTTTTGTATGAAAATGTTTTTATAGTCTATATTTTTATTAGATTCTTATTTTTAAATATAAAATTTTCATAATAATTAAAATTATAGTACAAGGAACACCCATTATTTTTCTTGTCATTTTGCTTTCTCTCCAGGCAGACAAGTTTCAGGAGTCTGAACCAGGATTAAACTGATAAATGACTGAGAAAAACTATAGGTTGTTGAAAGGGTCCAAAGCCATATTTGAATATTACTTTACAAATGTGAACACCTGTTTAATATGGTGAGAACAGGTTTTAATCTATGTTTCTCAGACTCACACGTACTAGAGGCCAGTCTTCTGTGAAATCTTCATTTACAAAATGAATCCATGGCTCTCATATTACTTTTGATGTATTGGTTTCTTATCAAGAAAATAGAACTATTTGCAAAGCAGTAAACCTTGATATGAATGTTTGCCTGAAAATCTAATTTTAAAAAAGAAAGGGACATAAAATGCCAAAGCCTTTTTTTAGAAAGGCTTTTTTTAGCCTTTTAAAGAAATCACAAAGATTTTCCTTCTTTTCTTTGTCCTCCTCTTCGTCCTTTCTAGATTTTTGGTAGCCATGACACAAGGAAATAGCACTGAAGTGACTGAATTCTTTCTGCTTGGATTTGGTGCCCAACTCAGATTTCGGTATGCCCTCTTTGTTGTATTTCTGGTCATCTATGTTACCTCCATGGTGGGCAATATTGGAATGATTCTGCTCATCAAGACAGATTCCAGACTTCGAACACCTATGTACTTCTTCCTACAACATTTAGCTTTTGTTGATATCTGCTACACCTCTGCCATCACTCCTAAGATGCTACAAGACTTTATAGTAGAAAATATATCAATATCATTCAGGGGCTGTGTTACACAATTACTGGTTTATGCAACATTCGCAACCAGTGATTGTTACCTTCTGGCAGCTATGGCCGTGGACCGTTATGTAGCCATCTGTAACCCACTTCATTATCCCATTGTCATGTCCCAAAGAGTCTGCATCCACCTGGTAACTGGTTCATACATCATCGGCTCCATAAATGCTTCTGTGCACACAGGTTTTACGTTTTCACTGTCCTTCTGCAGTTCCAACACCATCAATCACTTCTTCTGTGATGTTCCCCCAATTCTTGCTCTTTCATGCTCCAACACTGACATCAACATTATGGTGCTCGCTGTCTTTGTGGGATTTAACTTGATGTTCACTGTGCTCGTTGTCATCTTTTCCTATACCTATATCATAGCCACCATCCTAAAGATGTCTTCTACCACAGGGAGAAAAAAAGCCTTCTCTACATGTGCCTCCCACCTGACAGCAGTCACCATTTTCTATGGAACCCTGTCATATATGTACCTACAACCTCACCCTGACAATTTCCAGGAGAATATGAAAGCAGCTTCTGTCTGTTATGGTGTTGTGATTCCCATGTTGAACCCCCTGATCTATAGTTTGAGGAATAAGGAAGTAAAGGAAGCTCTAAAAGTGATGGGGAAAAAATTCTAGATTGGACCCAAACTGTTCAGATTCAGCACATCAAGATATCCGAACAAGACGTTTGATCACTGTATAATGTTTCTGAAATTGAAAACACATTTACATCTTAAAGCAAGGCTATCTCTTTTAATAGATAAGTGCTTAGAATGTGAGAAATATAGAAACATCTCATGGGACTAATTTTCCCTTGAGTTTAGTTTGAGAAACATAACTCATACTACCCATGAAGAAGGGCTTTATTGAAATTATTTAAAATATTAAGACGTATGCATGCACTTTACAAAGCACTTAAATGTTTTAAATATTTTAGCTATGTTCTTAAAGACAGGAAAACTCCAGTTGTGTAAATAATTAATGTTAAAACTAAAGTTCATTATTTCCCATTACTTTTAACAACTTCCCTAAATCATTTACAAAGCAGCTCCTCATATGTTCTGTTTCAATTATTGCATAAACCCAAATATAAAATAAACTTATTTGAAAAGCACCTTATGACTCAGGCTATTATACTTTCTACTTAAAATTCCTCTGCTCATTACATTCTCTATCACTTAAAAACACAACTCTTATGTGATGTCATCATGTATTTTGACATTAGTTACCCTCTTTAATCTGAATTCATCTCTTTATTACATAAAATAAGAAAACTTCTGGAAACATTTTATAGCTCTTTTTCCACTACAGATAGAGAATCTAGAATGTAGATGTATTTAAATACCAAAACAATGGTCATTCATTTATGAAAGGAATATGAATCATTTTAGTCTAGGCAAGTGACTTTAAATTATAAGAATTCAATGAGAAGTTGAAGGGAGGCAAAGAGCCCATTGAATCAGGAAGACAGACTGTTGACAGAAGACCTTTAGTAGGTAGACTGAAGATAGAAACCCTCCTATGAATCTGGAGATACCATCCTAACTAGATGAAAGAGCAAGTTTCACATCCAATAACACCAACCAGTCTAATGAACTGGCCAGAAAAATGTACAGTTAGGTAACAGCCCAGGGGAATTGGACAAAAGAAGAAGGTATATTTTTCAAACACACTATCCTACTTAAATTCTAACAGAAGAGAAAAAATGAACCTGAAGTCAGTGTAAGATGACCAAAGACACTGAAATAGAGAACAGGCGGACAGTGACCAGAGGGGAGAAGGGAAGGAATTTCAGGGGGAAAAGGGGAAGGATTTACAGGAACTAGTATAAAGGATACATGGACAACAACTAAGGGGGGGTGGAAATGGGAGGGAGGTGGGGAGTACTGGCGGGGGTGAGCTGGGATAGGAGTAAAAGACAGAAAACTGTACTTGAACGACAATTAAATTCTAAAAAATGAGGGAGAAAAGAGTATATGTGTGGTTGTCACCCTACCCTCCTAGACCCCTTCTCCTGCCTTGATAGACAAAGTGACACTGAGCAGCATAGTAGACATGTCAGACTGTGAGGCAACTAGCATATGGGAAAGACTAAGTGAATCACAAAAGCGTGAGTCTCAATTTCCAAAGATTATTGTGATGGAAAAAATAAGCCAAAGTTGGGTTTTCTTCCACTAGCAGCAAAACCCATTCCTACCTGAGACATTGGTCAGACAGCAAGTAATGCTGACTTTCAATTCACCAGCATTCTGACAATGTCTCCTTCATGAATATGTTGGTTAACCAAAAAGCTACAAACTTGACCTAGCTTTCTCCTTTCACTGATGAAATTAAAGCTTTAACCTCAGCAGCTTTATAGCCAAATAACTCAAAGTCTCTTATTCCACAAATTGTTATCTAAAATACGAGGTCTGCCCAGGAACTGCCCAGCTACATACTATGAAAAATAGAGAATTTTATTGAAGAAGATACAAGAAACATTGTACATAGGACAATGACACCTGAGTTCCCTCAAAGTAGGCACCTTGGGACCTCACACGGTTCTCCCAATTGCCATCAGCTGTCCCATTGCATTTTCCTGAATCAATGGTTTGAAATCTCTTTCCTTTCAAAGGTGATTTTAGTTTGGGGAAAAGCCAGAAGCTGCAGGGTACCAAACCTGGGCTACAGGGAAGCTGAGTCACCTGGGTGATTTGATGCTTTGCCAAAAAACTCTGCATGAGATGTGATACATGAGCGGGTGCATTGTCCTGATGAAGCTGCCAATCACTCATTGCATTGTCCCAAAAAGCTATCTGAATCATCTTAATAGTTTCCATGGAGGAGTGTTCAAGATTAACAAAAAATTTGATGCAGATTTGTTGCCCTACTCACTCAGTCATTTTGAATGCAGCAACCACACTGTACAATGCTCACTCAAAGGCATCTACTGCCTCCACTGAATAATAAAGTTATCGTTGTTCATGCAGGAACATTCCAGTCCACACCGCTTGGCTGCCAGTTTTCATCAATGTTGCTCAAACCTTTTTCTTTATATTAAAAATGGCTGGAGAGACAGACAGACCTTGGTATTCTGACAGTGTAAGGTGCAACTGGAAGAAAGTTATCTTAATCCAGGGCTGATTTTAAATATATATATTTTTTTAGAAAAAAAGAGAATCAAAAGTGATTTTTTTTCTTTAAATAAATAAACAATGTTAAAGTGATAATATAAAATATGCTCAAACAGCAGTAACTTTGTCACAGTAGGGACCATATGCCCTTAATTTAGATTAGCTTTGAATTTATTTATTTACTTATTTTTAGAGAGCCATGCTGTTTGCTGATTACGGTGCTTAGGTCAATTTTATAGACCTAACACAGATTCTTAGATGCTCAACCTAATTCAACACAAGAAAAAATTTTAAAGGAGTTTTTCTTTAAGAAGGCATCACACAGAGTCCCTCATGACAGTAACATAAATTAAATGTATCCTCTATAGAAAGCTTAAATGTTCTTCAGCAGAAAATAACTAGTGAACATTGTTTATTCTAATTCCATCTCAGCCCCAGAAATCTCAGGTTCTCAAGGGAGCAAGTATTGATCCCTCAGGCCCCAGCTATAAACTCCCCAATTAGGAAGGAACCACACAGAGAGACCTTGGTGGGCAGTCAGCCTGCATCAGTTGCAGAAAGAGAATCTGGAGGCAACTCTGGTGTAAGTAGAACAGTCAATCCCATTTCTCAAATGGCCATATATCATCCCAGGGCATACAGGAAATCAGGGAGCAACAGAGTCAGAGCCAAAGATCTAGCAAGTTGCACCCCAAGACCAGGAAGCATCACTTCATCCCTGATGACGTAAAGGAAATTGAGTGAGGGGACTAACTTGGCTAAGGGCAGTCTGGAAAAGGTATGAATAAATACCTGATTGAAAAACTGGATGGATGGATGGATGGATGGATGGATGGATGGATGGATGGATGGATATTATGTGCCTTTAGGTGTATCAGTTGCATGTGTTATTGTAACCAATTTTGAGTGCAGATTCAATGCCTGGCCCTGTGCTGAGAAGTTTACATAAATCACCTCACTTTGTCATATCATTACAAAGCAGACTTTACTTCATCTTCATCCTTTTTAAAACAATTAAGCTATTTTAAAAGAAAAGATGAAGAAGTTTATAAGTTAAGGCATTCTCTCCCCCACTCCCTTGCCCAAGGATAACCATTAAAAGTTTACTGTGGCCCTGACTGGTGTAGCTCAGTGAATTGAGCACAAGCCTGAGAACCAGAGGGTCGAGGTTCACCTCCCACTCTGGGAACATGCCTGGTTTGCAGGCCAGTTCCCAGCAGGGGACACATGAGAGGCAACCATACATTGATACTTCTCTCCCTCTCTCTTTCCCTTCTCCTCAAAAGATAAATAAATAAAATCTTAAAAAAAAGAGTCAAGAAAAAAAATTAGTGTGAATCCTTCCTGAGCTTTTACATGGGTAAATAAAGAAAATGAGAAAAAAGAGAGTATGGGAGTGAAAGAAAGTTTTATTTTTAAAGGGGTCCACATTTTATGTATCATTCTCCAATTTGCTTGGCTCATTTGACAATACGACATGAGCACCTTTTCAGAAGAGTATATATTTACCTCACTCTTTTTGGAGTATGTATTGATCAATAATAAGAATCTATTCTGATTTATTTAACTCTCTTTACAAAGTTTTGGTATTGCAAACAGTGTTACAATGACAATCACAACCTCCTAAGTAATTCTGCAATCCCATTTTACAGCAGTTGGAACTGAGGCAAAAGGGAAGTGCGTCCTTTATCTCCATGAAGGAATGGGACTGGAATTCAAACCCAGGTCAGCCTGTTTCCTTTCCTCTGCACTGTGCTCAGTATAAATAAAACTTCAGAAGCACCAGAGTTCAGTCAAGGTCCAGAATGCTCAAAATACTCAGGCACTTGACACACATGCTTCCCTGTGTGTGAGAAAGAGATGTCTCTTGTACAGGTTTTCCATAGCTTTTGAAAAAGGTCCCCCAGGAGGATAGTGATGGACGGAGACTTGACTTGGGGTAGTGGACACACAATGCAGTGTACAGATGATGCACTGTGGAATTGTGCACCTGGAACTTACATAATTTTGTTAACTAGTGTCACCCCAATAAATTGAACTAAAAGGAAATAATTGATTTATTGAAAAGAAAAAAGTCTCCCAATATATCATACATTTCATTTTAACTCATAATGATTAAGTTAATGTAGTAAATGTTATCATCCTGTGAAGATTCTTGTTTAAGTGACCCATGACCAATTCTAGCTTCCTCTGACAAGTACTTTTACCCACAGAACAAAAGCCTCCCTGAAAAGGCTGACTTTACTCTATTTTAATTTGCAAATACACTCAAGGAGGAAACTTACACAAACTCATTGGCTCTTAGCCTTCACTACAATGTCAAAAAAACTGAAAAAAAAACCTCTTCTTGTTTTATCCCTACAGAGTTGTCACATGATATTTTGTTTATTTTTTCAAGATATTTGAAAGAATCAAATTGTCCACATTAACTGAAGATTAATTTGCTATATTTCCCACCACTGAGGTACATTCTTATCTATAACTGACCTTGTCATCCATGGAGTCACAGCTCTGCCTGGCATTACTGACATCTGAGTAAAGGAGCCCCCTACTGGTGTGCTGAGAATGTGGTTTTTCCTTTGTGAGGAATTTCTGTTATTGCCCATTTCAGGTTTATAAAAATACATTTAAAATAATGTAACAACCATTCATGTAGCCACTATCCAACTTCTGGAACTTGCTTTTTATTAGTTAGCATTTCATTTGAGATAGTTATCCACATATATCATGTAACACCAATTTACTGAGTTTCCAGTGATTTGTTTATATTTTCCTACAATGAACAATGCTGCTATGAATACCCTATGTATGCATATTTTTATGTACACATACCCATACATATACTTACATGTCTGTGTGTGTACCCTTGTTTTTATGGTAAAAAAATTTCCAGTATATGTACCTTGTATGAAAATTCTGGACCATAGGAAGGCATATATTTAATTTTACTAATTATCCCAAACTTGACTCCAATATGGCTGTGTTAATTTACCTTCCCACCAGAAATATGTGACCCCACAGTCTCACCAAAACTTTACATTTTAGACTGAGTATAAAATTATATTTCTATACAGCATGAACATGCAATTACCTGATTGATAGTGAGTTGTGTATATTTTTATTGACTACTTGGGTTATCTCTTCTAAATTATTCTGATCATATTTTTAATAAATTTTCCTCTTGGAGTAATTTATAGAAATTATTTATATATACTGGATACTAATTATTTTAATATCTATATGTGTTATAAACAAATTTACCTGAGTAAATTTCCAGCCAATATCCAATCTTCTTTTTTATAATGTTGTTACTTTAAATTTAGATGTAGCTGAATTTTCAGTGTTTTTTGTGTGCATTCATATCTTGTTTAAATATTTTTTGCATACCTAAGCCATAGATATTCTATTTTACTTTCAGAGTTTTACAGTTTAAATCTTTAATTTATTTGGAATTGATTTTTGTAAAATGTAACATAGGAATACAGTATTATTATTTCTTTTTTTGTATATAATTTTTTTATTTTTTATTTATTTTTATTTTTTTATTTATTTTTATTTTTATTTTTATTTTTATTTTTCAATTTAATTATTGTTCAAGTACAGTTTTCTGTCTTTTATTCCCATTTCAGCCCACCCACCCCCAGTGCTCCCCACCTCCCTCTCATTTCCACCCCCCTTAGTTGTTGTCCATGTGTCTNATATTTTCCTACAATGAACAATGCTGCTATGAATACCCTATGTATGCATATTTTTATGTACACATACCCATACATATACTTACATGTCTGTGTGTGTACCCTTGTTTTCATGGTAAAAAAATTTCCAGTATATGTACCTTGTATGAAAATTCTAGACCATAGGAAGGCATATATTTAATTTTACTAATTATCCCAAACTTGACTCCAATATGGCTGTGTTAATCTACCTTCCCACCAGAAATATGTGACCCCACAGTCTCACCGAAACTTTACATTTTAGACTGAGTATAAAATTATATTTCTTAAGGGTGGGGGGTGGAAAGGGGAGGGAGGCGGGGAGCATGGGGTGGGGGGCGGGCAGGGTTGGGATTATAAGACAGAAACCTGTACTTGAACAAGAATTAAATAAAAATTATATTTAAAAAAAAAATTATATTTCTATACAGCATAAACATGCAATTACCTGATTGATAGTCAGTTATGTATATTTTATTGACTACTTGGGTTATCTCTTCTAAATTATTCTGATCATATTTTTAATAAATTTTCCTCTTGGGGTAATTTATAGAAATTATTTATATATACTGGATACTAATTCTTTTAATATCTATATGTGTTATAAACAAATTTACCTGAGTAAATTTTCAGCCAATATCCAATCTTCTTTTTTATAATGTTGTTACTTTAAATTTAGATGTAGCTGAATTTTCAGTGTTTTTTGTGTGCATTCATATCTTGTTTAAATATTTTTTGCATACCTAAGCCATAGATATTCTGCTGTTTTACTTTCAGAGTTTTACAGTTTAAATCTTTAATTCACTTGGAATTGATTTTTATAAAATGTAACGTAGGAACACAATATTATTATTTCCATTTTTGTATATAATTTTTTTATTTTTTATTTTTATTTTTATTTTTCAATTTAATTATTGTTCAAGTATGGTTTTCTGTCTTTTATTCCCATCTCAGCTCCCCGCCCCCAGTGCTCCCCACCTCCCTCTCATTTCCACCCCCCTTAGTTGTTGTCCATGTGTCTTTTTACTAGTTCCTGTAAATCCTTATGTATAGACATGGGTAGCACCACTGTTTAATGGGCCATAATTTATTGGTGTGTATTTATTGTTTTCATACATTAAGCTTCCAGACACTTGTGGGCTGTTTAAAAGTAATTTTTCTCAGTCCCATTGATCTATGTATCTGCCCTCACAGTGGTACCACACTGTCATCAGTAACACTTTATGGTAAGTTCTGATAACTGGTACAATAAGTTCTCACCTTGTTTTTCTTTAAAATTATCTTATTTGTTTCTAGCTCTTTTCTCCCCCATATAAATTTTGTAAGTTTGTGAAGGTGCACATAAAATTCTCTCAAGCATTTGATTGAAATGACACTGAATGTATAAATTAGTATTGGGAAAAATATATAAGACTGCTACAACGTGGTCATAATTGCAGATGGAGAATATATCTTCCCCTGCTTCTGATGTTTCTTTCCTGCAAAGGGACCTCCATTTATGTAATCTGGGCTCCCTCTTCTCATTCTGTCCCCTCGGTTCCCAGAAGGCTGTAGTAAAGTAGCTGACTGGCCAATCTGAGAACAATCTGTCATGCTCTGCTCTGTCCTTATCCTCTCAGGATTAGCCAGCCTGGTGAAGCCTGTGTTCCCCTGCATTCCAGAGGCATTTATCCCATAATGTGCAAGAGGTCTCCCCATTCACAGCCACCGAAACTGCATGAAAAAGCCTGTCTAGTTATAATGTTCACAGGCAGCAAATAACTTCACTAACGAGGTCTTCCCCCAAGTGTCTAAATGTAACGTTATGGTCTCCATGTAAAAACTGTCTTTATTCCTCAACTTGGTCAAATCCTGGGAAAAGAAGAGCATAGCTCTTTCCCAGAAATTCCTTTGAGGCTCCAGCAATCATATCTTTCATACATGGACGGGTTTGATTGTAAATGTGCACTTTCAGCTGTTTGCATCTCCATCCACAAGTGACACTGGTTTCGATTTTCTTTCCTCAAATTGTACTTACTTTGTTGTCAAGTTCACATTGACTTCATGAAATGAGTTGGGAATGTCTCTTTTGCCAGTTATGGAAAAAGATTGCATATTAGAATTAGTTGTATCCATAAAATGTTTGGTGAAACTTTCCTGTAACATAGTTGGGCCAAGTATTTGTGTGAGTGAATTTTAAAATAATAGGTCAAATCACTTAATGGTTTAAAAATATTTAAATATTTTGTACACAGAGAGACAAACTGACTACACTCTCTGTGCTTTAGTCTGTTTTCTTTATCAAAGAATAAATATTGGAAAACACAGTAACATTTTTTAAATTATGTGAATGATATAACATATTTATGGTGCAACAAATACCAGTCCCATCACTCCAGTATAATAAAGAAAAGAATTTTAATATTGCTTTTTGTACTCCTAGGGTAAAGAACTAAGGAAAAAAATAAACTCTGTTCAATTCTTTTTTCAAAAAAATGAACAATAAGGCAAAAATGATGAATTGTTATTTCAAATTTAAGGATTTCAGCTCTATAAAGCATATTATAAACAAAATTAATAGAAGATAGAATATGAGAAAGTCTTTCTCAAGTCAACAGCTAACAGGAAATTCAAATCTGGAATAAAGAGTCAAATCTAAGACAAAGAACATCTAAAAATCAACTTAAAACAAACATTGACAAAAATGTGGGCAGGCAATTAACAGAAAAATAGAATCTCAAGATTCTTTAGAAGAATATTAATTAGATGATGATCAAGTTCATTTAAAATTAAGGGAGGAAACATATAAAAATGTGATATCACTGTACAGCTATTTTCCTAGCCTAAAATAATTAGATAAATGCTCAGGGGAATTTAGGAGATTGGAACCCCCTACAATGTACAATTGGAAGGAATTTATATGTGCATACATTATGGGAAGAAGTCTGGAAAATCTTGGTTAAATTAAATGTGTGCATACATTCAGACTCAAAAATTTTGTCCCTTGAAATACACTGTAGGAGAAAATTTGACACTGAGTCATTTGCAGTGGAGACAAGCCGTAGGCAATCTGCTATCCAGCACTAGAAAAGCACATTGGTAGATGATGATGGTCAGATGTCATAGAACATGATACTCAATATGTAGTCCAGGGACTGGCACCAGTCCTTGGACTTGGTTTCCACTCTATGATGAATAACTATAGAAAATGAGGTTGAACATTTAAAACTATTGTAGAATGTTGACAATGCTGAGACTTTTTTGTAGGTTTTTACAAAATATTGGTCCACAACAGATAGGCAATGTTAAAAAGAAAGTGATCCTTTACCATAAATACTTTGATAAACACTTCCACAAAAGACTCCACATGTCCATGAATACTTGATTGCAGAAAAGAGTTACTAAGAAGGGGAAAAAGATGAAATGAGAATACAGAGATAAGTTGGAAGGAGAGCATATAGAACTCAACAGGTGCGTCAAAGTTTCAGATATAATGATTAATATTTAGGCACATTGAGGTTTCCAATTAAAATATTGAGAGTATAAAAGAAAGTATAATCAAATGAAAGTGTACTAGTATGTTTTATAATCCCCTAATTGATATATTTATGAAATGCCAATCAATTTGCATCCTGAGGATACAGTTACCGGTCCATGGCAATTTCTCCCAACTGTAGATGAAATTATCTAGGTCAGATGGCAAGACTCAGTCAAGTCAATAATGTCATAGAAAATATTCTCTGATCCCCACTATGAAGCCAAACATTATGTTACTTCCAATTCCAGAATTGGTTAAAAGATCACAATGATCTTAGCTTTCTCTGCTTCTCTTTTCTGTGTAACTTTTCAGCTGATACTCTGTTGGTCATGGAACAAAACAATGGCACTCAGACAACAGAATTCATTCTCCTGGGATTTGCTGGTCAGCACAAGTCTTGGCCTGTCCTCTTCACAGCATTTCTGGTGATCTATGTGACCACCCTAGTGGGTAATATTGGGATGATCCTACTCATCAAGATTGATTCCTGCCTTCATACCCCTATGTATGTTTTCCTCCAACACTTGGCATTTGTTGATCTCTGCTACTCATCTGCTATCACTCCCAAGATGTTGCAAAACTTTGTAAGAACAGAAAAGTCCATCTCATTCATAGGATGTATGGTGCAATTACTAGTCTACGGTACTTTTGCAACAAGCGACTGCTATATCCTTGCTGCAATGGCGGTGGACCGTTATGTGGCCATCTGTAACCCACTCCACTACCCAATAGTCATGACCCAGAATGTCTGCATTTACCTCTTAGCTGGCTCATACTTCATGGGTTTCCTAAATGCCTCTGTAAATACAAGTCTTACTTTCTCACTGAACTTTTGCAAATCCAATAAAATTAACCACTTTTTCTGTGATGAACCCCCAATTCTTGCCCTGTCGTGTTCCAACATTGATTTGAACATCATGCTCCTAACGGTCTTCGTGGGGTTTAACTTGACGTCCACGGTATTGGTTGTCATCTTTTCCTACCTGTGTATTCTGGCTGCCATCCTGAAGATGTCTTCCGCTGCAGGGAGAAGAAAAGCCTTCTCCACGTGTGCCTCCCACCTGACAGCCGTCACCATTTTCTATGGGACCCTCTCTTACATGTATCTGCACCATGGAACCAACGAGTCTCAAGAACAAGAAAAAATGGCTTCTGTGTTTTATGGCATCGTGATCCCCATGTTAAACCCCCTCATCTACAGCCTGAGAAACCAAGATGTGAAAGGAGCCTTGAAAGGGATCGGAAAGAAGTGTTTCTAGTTTGATCCCGAATTTCTCATTTCCTTTGCTTGTCAACAACCAGACCGACAGTGCTAATTTTCAAGAAAAAAAAAAGTCAAACAACATGGAAAAGTTGCTAAGTTTTACCAATATTAAGCTGCAAATTAAAGTCACAATGAGATCACCACTTTCTACCCATATACCGGCAAAAACTGCAAAAGGATGATAATGCCTATTAATTGCTGTGATGTGAGGAAAACGATGCTTTCATATATCATTAATGGAAAATTGAAGTGTTACTTCACTTTAGTGAATCTGACAAAAACAAAAACTATCTCTTTAAAACAAAAACAGTCTTCAATCCAGGATTTAGGCCTTGTAAATTAATCAACAAATAAAAGTTCCAATCCATAAAAACATATATCAAATGATGCTTCCTATAGCATTCTTAAGGAAAACAAGACAAAAGAAAGTGAATATTCCTCAACAGAAAGATAAATCTATATTGTTTTCAGTCCAAAATCTGTATTTATTGTGGCAGAACAAATTTCCAAAAATTCAAGGGCTTAAACAAATACAATTAGATTGAAGGTGGGAGGTAGAGGTGGAGGTGGGTGGGGTAGGGGAAAGTGGTGGTGGGGAAATAGAGACAACTGTACTTGAACAACAATTAAAAAAATAAAAAATTTAAAAACATATATACAATTATCATCTTACAGTTTTATGGGTCAGGAATCTATACACTGCTAAACTGCACCCTCTGAGACATTACAGTCAAGGTGTCAACCAGGATAGGAGCTCATCTGACTGGGGATGACTTGGGATGGCCTTGTTTCCAAACTCCTCCATGTTATTGGGAGAGTTCATCTCCTTGTAGTTTTAGGACTGGGATTCCTGCCTTCTTTCCAACTGTCAGCCACGGGCTGCTCCCAGCTTTTAGAGGAAACCCATAGTTCTTTGCCACACGGCTGTCTCCATATGCCCTTCATAACATGGTAGCTTACTTCTTCAAAACCAGAAAGCTATAAATGGCTGATCATACATATGCCACATGAACAACACCTTCCATACGCCCAAATCGCACTAGAACTTCAACCATCACTGTTTTCCTGAACGGTTTTCAGTTCAACACTTGTTTCCCACCAACACTCTACCCCTGGAAATAATTTCTTCTTTCACTAAAGACCCATAGCACTTCATTTGCATCAATAAATATTATTCATCATTTTCTATCTAAATTATTTATTTACATAAAAGACCTTCACTACTACCCATAAAGCTCTTGAGTTACATTGTTTTCTATGACCTTTTAACATCTGGTGTAGAGCCTTAGACACAGTAAGTATTCTGTAAGTATTTAATGAATAAATAAATAATGGCAAAAAAACCAATAATATAGACAGTTTCCCGAATGCAAGTTGTGTGATTATGTAGCCTGTACTAGTGGTCTCTAAATACCAATCTGTGGACAGTAGCATCTGAATGACCAGGAAAAGGTTATTTTTTAAAGTGAAAATAACTATAGCCCAGTCCTGGAGATGTTGGTTCAGGGGCATTAGATGGAGCCTAGTATCTACAAATATCTGTATTTGCAGAATGATGCTTTAATTGCATGTGCCACTGGAAAGTAGCATAGAAGAGCACAAGGTTTAGAATCTTTTAGAATTTGGTTTATGTCCCAAACAACCCTTCCACTCACGAGCAGTGTTCCTTTGTAAGTAATTAAGCTTTCAAAACTTGTTTCTCATAACAATACATATCTCACGAGATTTTTCAACTTGTTTTTCAGTCATAAATAGATGGACAGATAAGATAATGAATAGAAATCATAGTACCTGGCACTAATAAACTCTCACTAAAGGCTAATAGTAATGGTCACTCACAAGAATTATTTCAACATGGGTGTGATTAATATTATTAGAATGCCCTCCTGGATGGTATAGCTCAGTGGACTGAGTGTTGGCTGTGAACCAAAGTGTTGTCAGTTTGATTCCCAGTCAGGGCACATGCCTGGGTTGCAGGTCAAGTCCCCAGTAGGGGGCATGTGAGAGGCAACCACACATTGATATTTCTCCCCTCTCTTTATAAATAAATAAATAAAATCTTTAAAAAAAAGAATGCCCTCATCACACATTGCGCATGCGCGCACACACAAGGTCAGTAAGAAGTCTTCCAAAGTTTGCAACATGGAAACTTTCCCCTCTGGGAAGCTCATCTCTTCTTTAGAAGAAAATTAACTAATAAATCTTGTTTTCTTTGATTCTGTCTCAGCACATAGCACCACAGGTACTCAAGGGAACAGTTACTAATCCCATAGACCTCAGCTATATACTGTTTTCTGTGGATAAATCATTGGGAGGGCAATCAGTCTTCACTAGCCTGGGAAGAAAATCTAAAGACAAAACTCCTGTCTACAAGGCAAATTGCATTTTTCCTATTCAGCTTAGCATTATTCCAGTGTTTGAAGACAACTGCAAAGTCCATAGACTTAGGACCAATATTCCAGCATAATTAACTCCAAGGCTTGGTACAGTCATCTTATCTTCAGCAAAATAAAACTATAAATGGAGAAAGGGAATTACAATGGTATGGAGAAGCTATAAAATGGCCCAGGAGATGAGGGCAGACATATCAATCATAATGTCCTCAACTGAACATAAACAACCTTCACAGAATATAAGCAGTAATTAGACAAGGCCACTCCATGACTGAGATGGAAGAGGACAGAGCAAAGGCCACTCTGTGAGGATGCCTGGAACAAAACAGGGACAAAGACTCTTGGCAACTGAAAAAAATTTACTAAAATTAGTAAATACTCCTTCTTTACCCACTTCATTTTTCTCCCCTCTTAGGTACAAATGACCAAAATATCCAATCACTGAATTCCCAATAACACTCAAAAGAGAACTCGCCTTCACCTCCTAAATCATTCTCAGAATCACCCAGCACAAACCTAAGTCCTAGAAGAGGCCTTCCAAGTCCCTCTTGTCCAACACTCATCCCTGCAGCGTATGCTCTCCCATACTGCAGCACATCGACCAGCCTAACTTCCTTTGATTACGTAGGTGCTCCTGGTGCTTGTTGGCTATGGAGCATCGATGTGTACATTGTGCCAAGGACATCTAGTACCTCTGAGGAACCTTACCTGGTTTTGTCATTTGCTTTTTCATTGCAAAAAATTAAAATGCACCCATTGTTTTTTCAATATAACTATAAAAGGATTCTCTTTTGGGGGGAGAGTACAAATTATCTTAATATTACCCAATGTATATTTTTAAAATTTTTAAAGATTTATTTATTTATTTATTTATCTATAGAGGGGAAGGGAAGGAGAGAAATATCAATGTATGGTTGCCTCTCGTGAGTCCCCTGCTGGGAACTGGCCTGCAACCCAGGCATGTGCCCTGACTGGGAATCAAACCGTGATCATGTGGTTCGCAGGTCCGCGCTCAATCCACTGAGCTATGCCAGCCAGGGCTATATTTAAAATTTTTGCTATAAAAACAAAACATTGCATAGAATTCTCTGTGTTTTAGGTAAATTTTTCCCAATCTCATTTTATCAAAGTTAAAACTGAGGTTCAGGGAAATTACATTTCTTGCCCAAGATCATATACCTATTAAATGGTAGTCCCAAGACTCAAATATAGATATAACTTCAAAACCTATCTATTTTTCATTGCTAGTAGTATAAAATAAAACTTAATAGTGCCTTAGATATAGTATAATTTGGACAATTTCAAAACTCTTGCACTATTTATCCAGTTAAAAATCTCTTCTAGAACTTCTACTTCTTGCCAAGATGGAAGAACCAGAGTTGGATTTACCCTCCTGTCTGAAACAAGAAAAAATGGACAAAACATATGAAATACTAGTTTGCAAAACACTATACATCAGATAAGTAAAGAACAATGACTCCTGAGAGGCATAAAATATAATTTTCCTAGCTTTCTGTCTTAAGAAATTTCCAAACTGCCATCCAGGGAGAGAGAGCACTCAAGAAGAGTTTAGTAAAATTTCTAAAAAGAAATGGAGATGAAAATCTGGAAAGACCAAAGCAGCTAGAATTTGCACAAGAAAATTTTAAAGAAAGAGAATTGTGCAGAGAGAAAACTTCAAGAACTGTAGAGGATCCCCTCAATTATTTAGCTAAGTACTGATCTGTACACATACACAAAGAAGCTAGGAAAGAAAATACTGAAAAGGTTATGAACAACAATGTTTAATGCTCACATTATGCTGAAAATAGTACCTATTCTCAACAGCCAGACTGAAAAACCTCAACATTCATAATGCATTGAGTAGCATACACAGAAAGCACTTGCCTCAGTAGGATCAGTTTCCGAGCAACTTCACTGTGCTCCAGAACAAAACTCAAGGGTATTTATAAGAATACAAAAATACCTAGCACCAAACATGATAACATCCACAACACCTGGCTGCCCACCAGAATCACCACACCTGCAAAAAGCAGGAAAGCATTTTGAGACTACAATGAGAAGAAAAATCAAAGGTCAAAACGAACCAAGAGCTGCCAAAGATGTCATAGTTAGCAATCAAAAACACTAAACAATTAGCATAACTATGTTCCATGTATTCAAAAAAGATAGGTGGAGTTGTGAAAGCTTAGACAACTATAGTATCTGATAGCAAAAGAAAAAAAATTGCACTGGGTGAGATTAACTACAGATTAGACATTCCAAAAGAAGTGATTAGCGACCTTGAAGACACAGCAATATAAACTGTCCAGAACAAGAGAAAGGTGAATCAAAAAGATAATTGAATGACACATCAGTGAGCTGTGGAGCAACTTCAAGAAGGCTCATAGAACGTAATTGGAGTTCCTGAGAAACAGGAGAAACAGGGTTGACGTAAATTCTTTTGAAAAATAATGCTGAAAAATTTGTACATCTGATAAAACTATAAATCCACAAGAAACTCCAAGCCCCCCCCCAAAAAAAAACAGGCAAAAACTACACCAAAATACATCCTAATCAAATTGCTCAAAACAGGAATAAAAGGAAAATCTTCAGTACAACCAGAAGAAAAAGACACATTGTGATAGCAGAAGAAAAGAATATAAACATATTTATTGTCAAAAGCAATGGGAGTGAAGAGACAATGGACTACCACCTTAAAGTGGTTGAAGAAATAATGCTTTTGTAATAGACCAAATAATTGTATGCACACACACACATATAGACACATACATGCAATGAATTCTTCTGACTTTACAATGCACTTGAGAAGTGCCAATATAATGTTAAATGGCGTCTCACCTTTTATTAAGGTGTTGTCCAAGTGACTTATTTCAGAATTGTGAAAGATGAAATAAGATGATGTACAGTGTTTTCATTTTCCCGTCATACCTAAAACAAATCTAGTGATTCTTGCGTACCATCTTGCTCTCCTCTCCGCAAGATTCAAAACTGCTAGAAAAAAAAGAGACCAAATTTTATTTTTTTGTTACAAACTAACTCACTTCAAGGAAGCTACTTGCATGCAGTTTGACTTGAAGTAAAGTTGTCATCTATTTTATTGCTGAAAGGTTACTTGGCTGTGGATATCTACATATCAAGGAATTTGAAAGAATCAGGGATGCCAATAATAACAGGTTTATATTCTGTCCCATATGCCAAGGTTATATTCTGGCTTTATCTTGAGGATAGATGATCAATCCTAAGATTATTGATGTTAAAAAAGATAAGACCTCTAATGATTCACCAAATGAACATACTCTTTTCTAATCTACACAAAATTTCTTAAGCTACCCACAAACATCATAGGAAGGAGATTATGAGTATGGTCACATTCAGGAGCTTAGCATTTTCTAGCACATGAAGGTTTAAATTAATATAAAAATAATAAATATTTCCAAATAGCCCCAGGTTTGGGCTTCACTGGCTGCTATAACTATTAAAACTGTTCTCTGGCAAAATCATTTGATGAGAGAATCCTTGAATCATAACAGCATCATTCCATGAACGCACGCCATAGGTGTTCTGCTTTCATGTAAGAAAGTTTATTATAAGCCTATAAAGAGAATCAGGATTATTATTAGATAAGCATTCATATAGATAGGCTTTCCATGTGCCAGCATATAGAAACACATTAGCTCATTGAACCTTGACAAAATAATCCCCATTTTCAGATTCTGAAAAACCGATAGTCCCTATTCCCATGTTCTGGGACTCAGACCAGTGACACGACCTGCTCATGCCACAGAACAGAGCCATGGATCCAGGGTTTTAATTTAGTTCCAGAGCCTGCACGCTTGACCAAAACAATACACCTTTTCTTTTTTTACTTAAGGAAAAGTAACTAAAGATTTTTTTTCTAAATTACATGTCTATTTTCCCCCACACTTTCTATTGAGGTATAATTTACCCAGAGAAAAATGAGCCATTCTTAGTACATTTCTTAGTCATATCTCTACAAGTTGGCATCCCATGAGCAGCCAGCTTGGAATTCACAGAATTTTTAATAGAGCCATTGTTACCAGGTGGCCTACCTCTTCACTATCCTTCTGCAGGTTCAGTGCCATCAATCACTTTTTTGTATGGTGAACCCCCCAGGGCTTGACATCAGCACGACAATCACAGCCAGCATGGACTTTAACTTGAGTCCTGCAATGGTTATCACGCTGGGTCATGGTATTCTTTTATGGACATGTCCAAGCTGTTATTCTAAGGATGCCCACAAGGGGAAGAAAAGACTTCCCTGCAGTGGCACCAGGTCTTCCATAGGGCACTCTCTATGTGTACTTTCAGCCTGGTCCTAACAAGCCCAGGAGAATATGAAAGTAAACTCTGTGTTTTAAAGATTTGTGATGCTCATGTTGAAACCTTGGTCTAAACCCCCAAAACAAGGAAGTGATGAATGCACCAATCATGATGGCAAAGAGCTGTTTGTGAACTGGATCTCATTTTCTACTAGGCGCAAAGAAATATCCAAGCAAAAGTTTTTTACAAGATGTTATTTTTCCAGAGCAATTTTTTTCAATAGCCTCAAAAACATGTTGCACTTCTTAAATCCCTAGATTACATTAAAGGTTATCAAATTTTCACAGAAATGGATTTAGCTAGAGAGGCAACAGCCTTTCTGCCTGATGAACAGGCCTCGCTTGCTAATGAATGCTCTTTATAAAATGTATGAAAAATCAGCAATCAATATGCTACAGCAACATCATTCAAAGAGTATTGGAAAATCAACTAGTGCAATATTAATCTCAAAGAAGCAACATCAACTTGTGAGAAAAGTTAGGATAGAAAAAGGAACTTCTTAGGACTTCCGCCAAGATGGAGGCATAGGTGGAAACACTGTGCCTTCTCCCACAACCAAGTTTGAACACAACAAAGGTTTGGAGAACTAGGACACACCCAAAGACCAGAAAACGGAATTATACAGAAGTCCGACAACTACGAAACGTTCAACGGGGACAGTAAGAGAGGCGGAGCCAGCAGCGGAGCTGGGTCGGGCAGGACAGATCCCCCGATCTAGGTGCTCAGGCAGCCTGGAACCAGTCGGGGTGTGGGGCAGACTGACCGCGGTCGCACATTCGTGCACAGTGAGACGGACCACACAGGCCCCAGGGGGCGAACCCAGTGGTGGAGGGCTAACGGCGGTGGCACACTCGCATGCAGTGGAGTGGAACAAAATGCATGGGCCTGGTGATTGTGGTGGCTGCGGCGCCGGGCCAAGGCAGCAGGCGGCAGACAGGAAGTCATTGTCCCTCTTTGACCCCGCCCCCACATACAATGTCACAACCCAGTGACTTAGTTGCCCTGTTCTAGTGAACACTTTAGGGCTCTGATCCTGCTACAGAACAGGCACGAACAGCCCAAAAGATGGTGCAAGAAGAACTCAAAGTCCCAGAGCCAATAACTCTAAGTGACCGAGAAATTGCCAGCCTCTCAGAAGTACAATTCAAGACACTATTTATCAGGATGCTCACAGAACTGGTAGACTATAGTCACAAATTAGAGGAACATAGTCACAAATTAGAGGAACATATGAAGGCTAAACTAATTGAAATGAAGGGAGATGCACAGGAAACCAATAGTGATGGAAAGGAAACTGGGACTCAAATCAATGGAATGGACCAGAAGGAAGAACAAAACATCCCACCAGAAAGGAATGAAGAAATGAGAATTCAAAAAAATGAGGAGAGGCTTAGGAACCTCCAGGACATCTTTAAACGTTCCAACATCCGAATTATAGGGGTACCAGAAGGGGGAAAGAAACAGCCACGAGTGGAAAACTTATTTGAACAAATAATAAAGGAGAACTTCCCCAGTCTGGCAAAGGAAATAGACTTCCAGGAAATCCAGGAAGCTCAGAGAGTGCCAAAGAAGTTGGACCCAAGAAGGAACACACCAAGGCACATCATAATTACATTAGCCAAGACCAAAATGAAGGAGAGAATCCTAGAAGCATCAAGGGATAAGGGGACAGTCACCTACAAAGGAGTACCCATCAGACTGTCAGCGGATTTCTCAAAAGGGACCTTACAGGCAAGAAGGGGCTGGAAAGAAGTATTCCAAGTCATGAAATCCAAAGACCTACAGCCAAGATTGCTTTATCCAGCAAAACTTTCATTTAGAATGGAAGGACAGATAAAGTGCTTCTCAGATAAGGTCAAGTTCAAGGAGTTCATCATCACCAAGCCCTTATTATATGAAATGCTAAAGGGACTTATCTAAGAAAAAGAAGATGAAAAATATTAACAGTGAAAGGACAGCAAACACACAGTTATTAACAACCACACCTAAAACAAAAGCAAACCAAGAGGACAGCTAGATCAGGAGTGGAACCATAGAAATGAAGAACACATGGAGGGTTAGCAACAGGGGGGTGGGAGGGGGAGAAGGGGGGAGAAGGCACAGAAAATAGCATAGATGGTAGGTAGAAAATAGATAGGGGGGAGGGCAAGAATAGTGGGGGAAATATAGAATCTAAAGAACTTGAGACACGTGGTTATAAACTAAGTGGGGGAATGGTTGGGGAGGGAGTGTGCGGGTGGAGGGGAATGAAGGGGGGGGGAATAGAACAACTGTAATGGTATAATCAATAAAATATATTTAAAAAAAAGAAAAAGGAACTTCTTGCGCACTGGGAAAGTAAGAGTCCATACAGGCATTTGAGGTATATTGGGGGAAGGAGGAGGGCAAGAAGAATAAGATATAATATTAAGCAAATTCTTATAATGGTCCATCACTGAACAGAACTTCTAGGAGTAGTCAGCAACAGGAAACACTCCAGATCCTGTAAATATAAAACACTAATATTATCCCATCACCCAGTGGTGCCCAGGTGCCCTCTTCTAAGATCTGAAGCCATTAGAGACAGGAGACTACCTGAGATGCTGGCAGCCATGGCCAGCAGCGACCTCCACACTGAAGGCTACCATCTGGTTCTCCCTTCTAACATCAAGTTCAGCAGCATCCTAGCCAGTCCTGGGCTGGCAAAACAGGGAAAACTTCTCTTGTTTCAACATTGCAGTATCAGACAGATGGGTCAATGCAGGGAAGTCTCAGCAAAATTTGTCTTTCCAGCATTTTCCAAAATGAAGTCCCATGAACTTACTCTTACAAGGATACTCAACGTGAAAAGAATTCCAAGGCCAAGTCATGGTGAAATCCTGAATTAATCAATATCAGATCTGTTTGCTAATGGGCTTCTCAGAAGAAAATTACCTAGCAGTATGCCTTGTGATTCCCTAGGAGGGAAAGAGTGTGGCACACTTCCCAGACACGTGCTACTACAGGGCACTCTTTAGTCTATGTGCTCTGTTGTCTTAACTCTAAAATGCACGTTTTTGTACTGTGTTACTATTTCTGATCTTTGGGTTACCTTAAAATCCACATGTACATTTAACAAAGCAATTAAATTATTAAGTTGATGGTGAACCTCTTAATTAATATATAACCAATATAATATTATAAATACATTTTTAACAGCTGAAAACCCATTTTCACTGTAGTTCAGTTTAAAAATTACCTGTTTATTTTTTTTTAAAGCTGGCTAAACAAAGGTGAAGGGATTAGCCTACGAATAGTTTATATATGTATGCATAACTCATAGACACAAACAATAGTGTGGGCACAGCCAGCAAGAAGGGGAGAAGTGACGGGTGGAGGCAGGCAAAGGAGGGGAAAATGGGGACATCTGTGATAGTGTCAACAGTAAGTTTTTACTTATAGTGTCAACTTTTAGTTTTTTAAAAGTCAACTAAGTGCTTTTATAAAAGTAACTAGAGAGAGTAGACTATTGCAGTACTTACTAGAAAACTTCATTTGAAGAATATCTTCAGCTCTAAATAGAATACCAGATTTGTATATTAAAAAAGCAATATTATATTCAATCATTACCGCAACTGCCTTACAGATTCCTCATAGAAAGCATGTTGTTTCCCATGGTTTAGTTACTGTGGATGTTAAATGCTTTTATTTCTTTAAAAAGCATCCAATGATTCAGACTGGCTATTTCACACAATGCACCTATTTTCGTAAATTCCCAGTCCTTAAAAACATTTATTATTGTCATTATTTACTCACTTTAATATGAGTCACATTTCTCCATCATCTAAGGGAAATGAATCGTGTAAACACTTTCAGGAATCTCAGTTCACATTCACCCAAAGAAGAGAAGTGAATACCAGTCCCAAAAATGGTTAGTCATTGCTACCCATCAGCTTCCCCTGACCCTACCACCCCTAGCAGGATACCACCGAAGGCTTTAAAATAGCTAAAATATTAGTATCTGAGTTAGTTTGCTAGGGCTTCTGTAATCAAATACTGCAAACTGGGTGGTTTAAACAACAGGAATGTATTGTCTCACAACCCTGGAGAAATCCAGAGTTTGCATGTTTCTGGAGTTTTCAAAGACAGCTTGCTAAGGGCTCCTTCAGGTCAAGAAAGCTATCTCCACAGGGCTTCTTCAGTCAAGAAGATGAGAATACAGTGTAGCGTTGCCTCCCTACTACTCTCACCATCAGTATCAGAGACCCTGTGGGTCAGCCCAGCAAAACATGGGAAAGTCTTCAAAGATGCATCCTCTTTAACTTGACATCAACTGGTGAATACACCAGAAAAGACCTGGAGATCTTTTAATACATAGAGTTGACTGACTGAGGAAGGGCCCTCTGCTTGGCTAGTTTTTGTATCAAATGCTCCCCTTTAGCTCACATTTGAATCACCATTTTTTCTTTAATTTCTGCACCAAAGATGTGTACAGTGTCCAAAATACACAAAATATTTCTGCATATGCCATCTTATCTGACCCTCACAGCAACTCTGAGTCTGTCCATGTCATTGACCCCTTCTACAAATAAAGAAATTGATACTCAGCGTAGCAAAATGGCTTTCCAAAACCCTCAGCTAGAGAATCACAGGCCAAGATGGGCATTTAGGTTTTCTGGATTCTTCTGTTTTCTTTCCACTAAAATCCACTCTACATTCCTAAGACTCTTTCCACCATTGTATCTCTGATTCTCAACATTCCCTTCCAACTCTAGTGTCTAGGATTATATTACATAAATATTACTTGATATCCAAATTCATTTTTCAATTTTACTAAACATTCTGTAATCAATTTTCAGAAACGTATCTCTTCAATGGATGTTTTTGGGACGAATGCTCAGTGTCAGATTCGGGTTTAAGTGGAGGCACAAAAACAAACAAGACAGACATGACTTCTTCCTTCACAAAGCTTACAGTCTAGCATTGGTGGCACAACCAGTCCAGAACTTAGCTGAAGATGCCAGAAGCTTGGACTGAAGAGGATGTGGTTCAACTGTTCTCCAATATACAGTAAGGGACCTTTGATTAAAAAAAAATTAAAAATGTCAGAGTTTAATTCCTGAAGTTCATTAGAAAGATTCTTGGTTGTTTGGAGAGATGGTTCAAGAGGCTAAAGTGAATCGTCTTTCAGGAAGACAATCTAGCATTTTGTTTGAAACAATTGAGTAAGCATGTGATGATTAGCTAATTTTATCTTCCATTTTTGACATGTCAAATTATCAGACTGAGCCAGACATGGGAGCTTCTGGAGTCTGTTTTCATAACAACTTATTGAAAACAACAGTGAGAGCCAGAGTCAGTCTGACTAATGCCTTTTAACCACTGTCTACGCTGGAGAACAGGCCCCAGGCCATCAGTGTCTGGAGCCTCATCCAGTCTCCTATCTCTAAATCTTACGGTCTTTGCATTCTCATGTGGAACAGAGGGCCTGTAATAACCTAGCAAAAATAACTGTAAGGAGAACTCTTTGAGAAAATGTAGTCAAATGCATTGTGAAGAATTTCTATAGAGAGCCTGTCTTAACATTTTTTTTAGTTCAAAGAGCTACCATCTTTAGAGCAATAAGGGATTTTTGTTATCTGGTTTGAAGACTAAATTTGCTTCTGCAAGAGTCCCTCGTGTTTGGAGGGAGCTCTTTAGTTAGGACATTGAGCTTTGCAGACATTAGGTGAGGATTGATTTATTCGTTTGTTGTTTGCTTTTGAGAGGAAGATCTGAATAAGATTGCTCTAGGTTATTGGCCCAAATAACCAGACACTCTAAGGATCGAAGAGAATACTGAAAAACCAATGACATGCCACTTCCAAGATTAGCAAGACTAAAATTACAAAAAGTGTCACCCTCCCTGTCACCCTCTCTCTCACACACACACATTTCTCTCCCGCCACCTCACTGCCACTCTCTCTCTGAGGGAAGCCCCAGCTGCCATGTTGTGAGTGGCCCTGTAGAAAGACTCATGTCAAAAAGAACTAATGTTTCTGGCCAACAATCCTCAAGGAATCCTGTCAACAGCCACCTGAGTGAGCTTACCCTGAAGAGGCTCTACCCTAAGGAGAGTTTAGAGATAAGACCACAATCCTGGCTAACACCTAGATAACAGCCTATAGGAGACCCTGAGCCAGAAGCACTCACTTAAGCCACATCTAGATTCTTGACCCATAGAAACTGTGAGATAATAAACGTTCCTTATTTCAAGACATTATGTTTTGGGTGATTTGTTATACAGTAATAGAAAACACATACAGTAACCAATAAAATGCCTTTTAGAATCCTATTTTTTTAAAAAAAACTTTTCCTCCTTGCTCTATATTTGTTCTTTATTCTGCAAACCATTTTTTTCCCTTATTATTCTTTAAAAGTCTACTATTTTCAGACAATGTGGTAGTCTCAAGAATTAAGCTCAGAATTAAATAATACCGATAAAGTAAACTCTTTTCCAAGACATTGTATAGGTATCCAAATCTCAGGAAAGGTTTTCCCATGAAAAGTGTAGTCCCTAGGAAGTTGTAATAAAATGTTTCATATTTTTAATATTTTAACATATATTTAACATTAATATTTATGAAATTTGTTTCCCATGTTATATACAGTTCCCATGTGATTCTACTTGCTGTCACATTAATTCAGATAAATATATATGTCATATTAGTAAGCCTGGACTATGAGAAGAGAAACAAAGTCTATTCAAAATCCTAAATCAGATGATGAATGAAAACTTCCTGTGATCCCAGCAGACTCCCAAGAGAATCATTTGGGGGCCTTTAGCTGACATTTTTAGCATCTTTTTACATATTCATCATGTTCTTCCACAAACCCCAGCATGACCATAACTAAAAAGCAGGGGGCCTAGCCTTATAGGAAGGGTCCCCATGGTGACTCCTAACTCTTAAAGGTCACAGCTTCTGCTGGAGGAAGAGATAATATTGTCACTGACAGGGACTCTATTAATAATTCATCAGAGCCTTGGAAGGCTTCCTTCAGTGTCTGAATCCCTCACTGGCTTGGTAATAGGCATTAGATTAGTTTACCTCAGCCTTCATATTCCTAAAAATTAACCAATGGATTTTTAGTCAAATCAACACTAACAACATTTTGTGTACCTGTTAGCTAGGTGCAGTAGGAGCAGGGGAGAAGGGGAAGGCACAAAGCTAACTAGATACAGAGTGTGTTCCCACAAGTTCAGAGTCTGTACAGACCTGAAAAAAGTTCAGCCATAGTTCTACAATCAATGACCTCAAAGAGCATCAGTCTTCATTCCAGCTGTGCCAGTGGGCACTGCATGTGCATAGACAGCTGTTTTCCTTCTCTCAGCCTCTGTTTCCTCATCTGTACAACAAAGAACTTGGACTAGGCCAGGGTTGTGGTAGGCAGAATCTTAGGGTAGCCTCTGAAGACCCCCTCCCTTGGTGTACATGCCCTTGAGTACAGGTGTGGTGCGTGCATGGGATGCAGTCTCACTCCTATGAGTGCGTTATGTTCTAAGAGAAAAGTAAAGGGTTTTTTAAAGATGTAATTAACATCCCAAATTAGCTGATTTTTCAGTTAATCAGAAGGATGATTATCTGGCTTAATTAGATGAAAGTCCTTAGAAGAACTGGTTTTTTCTTGAAAAACAAGATTCTCCTGCAAGCCTGGAAGAACAGAGGGGCCGAGCAGTGCGGGGAGCCTGTGAGACAGCTGTGTGACAAGGAGAGTTGCTCCACCTGACAGCCAGCAAGAAAGAGGACCCAGTCTGACTGCAAAGATATGAATTTGGCCAACAATTACATGAGCTTGAATCTCAGCTCTAAAAAGAAATACAGCCCAGCTAACACCTTGATTGCCCAGACTCCTAACTCATGAAAATTGTGAGAGGATAAATATATGTTGTTATAAGCCAACAAATTTTTTAAATTTATTACACAGTAATGGAAAACTAATATAGATTCTAAATGAGTTCTATCTTGCCTGCTAATTCTAAAGATTGATAGTGTCTGCCCAAAGCTCTATATTAAAAACGATTCGAAATCTGCACCTAGGCTGAGCTACATACAAAAAGTGTCAAAATTTATTAATAATATTTACCATGAGTATTTACCCATTAGGACTCCTGTGATTGCAAGCAACAACAAACACCACATACATTGGCTTAAGGAGGGAAAAATAATTATTAGATGTAGTATTTTTTTAGCAAATACCTACTGAACCCTGCTGTGTGATGAATATTGTTCTAAACACCGAGGTTACAACAGAGATGAAGTCCCTACCCCCACAGAGCTTGCATTTTAGTGCTCTATGGAAATAAAAAATCCAGGGATAGAGCTAGCTTCAGGCAATGGCTGAGTTGAAAATACTATCTCAATATTGTAGCCACTTTAAGCTTCATGATTATGTCCTTTCTGCTACCCATCCAATGGAAAAAGATTATTCTTTATCTAGTAATACAAGCAATACTCCAGGATTCCCTTTTTACTGGTCCTGATTGGATAGGCTTGGGTAAACCAATCACTGTGCCCTAGGAAAAGGGATGTCCTCATAAGTCAACCTGCACATTATAGGCTGAATACTTGTGTTGCTGCCAAAATGTATTATGTTGAAGCCCTAAATGAAATGTGATAGTATTTGAGGTGGGTTTTTGCCAGGCAATCGGGTTTAGATAAGGTCATAAGGGTGTGACTCCCATGATAGAATTAACATCCTTCTGAGAAGAGGAAAAGAGAACAGAATTAGCCCTCTCTCCCTCTCCCTCCTCTTCTCATTCTCCCTCAACCTTTCCAACTCCATTTTCGCCTTTCCTCCCTCCCCTTTTCCTCGCATGTCAGGACCCAGCAAGAAGATAGCCATCTACAAGAAAAAAAGAGGGTTCTCACCATATCACTGGGAACAAAATCTACCAGCATCTTGATCTCGGACTTCTTAGCCTCCAGAATTATGAAAGAGAAAAAAATTATTGTTTAATCCACCTGGTCTATGCTATTTTGTTATAGCTGCCCAAAGCAACCAAGACACTGGGTCAGCTACCTAGCCCTGAGGGGAGAGACTGCAGCTGCTCTGCCCCATGTACCTGGTCTGAGACTGTGGGAGAGCTGATTCCTGGGCAGAAAACAAAAAATAATCACCACCCAATACAGTAAAGGAGTGCAGAGTGACTCCAAACTCACCACCTATTTGATCTCTTGGGTAGAAGATGGAGCTCCTACCTTTTGCAACATCATGGATGGAACTGGAGAGCATTATGCTGAGTGAAATAAGCCAGGCGGTGAAAGACAAATACCATATGATATCACTGTTAACAGGAATCTAAACAACAAAACAAACAAGCAAGCAAAATATGACCAAAGACACTGAAATATAGAACAGGCTGACAGGGACCAGAGGGGAGATGGGAGAGAATCACAGGGAAAAAGGGGAAGGACTCACATGAACAAGTATAAAGGACACATGGACAATAACTAAGGGTGGGGGGTGGAAATGGGAGGGAGGTGGGGAGCACTGGGGGAGGGGCAGGGCTGGGAATATAAGACACAAAACTGTACTTGAACAAGAATTAAATTTAAAAAAACAGGAAAAGAGAGGAAAAAAAGATGATCTCGGTGGTTATTTTTAAATTCTAAAACTGGATGATATTTATTCTTTTATTTTACTAAAATTTATGAATGTGTAATGTTAAATGAAATATATGTTCAATGTAATAAAAGAAAATCATGATACAACAAACTAAAAAGTAGAAGGTGCCTTCCCCAAGAAATTCCTAAACCACTTCACCCCACATCCTAAAAACCACGCTCAGAACCTGCCACCCTTCCTCATGCTGTACCTCTCTGTGCCATGTTTATTTAGTTTAGCATACACACATATACTTTGTGGCAGGGGAGAGAGGGAAGGAGGGATAGAGACTTGGATTCTGGAAAAGAGACTCCAAGCTCCCAGTGGCAAGATCATGGGGGAAGTGACAGATCATGGAAGAACATTCCTAGGACTACATCAATGCCAGAAGAACCCTACCTTTCCACAAAATGCCCTTCAGTTCCCCAACAAATTTAAGGAATCAGAGTGGCAAGGATCTCAGACCCAGGGTGACCTCTTTGGGAACAATGTTTATGATGCAAAAGGCATGAAAGTTAAAATCAGTCAGACCTGGATTCAAATCCTGACTCTGCCACTAACTAATTGTGAGATCCAAGGAAATTTTACCATATTCTTTGGAGCCCCAGTCGAGTCCAATAGAAACTTTGATAATCATACACACCAGCAAGTTCTTGGGTGATTGAGTAAGATAATAGCATTCATAGCCATGCCTAACCGACTCCTAGACTCCTAGTAATGGAAAGAAATACTAGAGACTGAGCCTGTGATATCTACAGTGGCATGGGAAGCACCCTGGACTGGAAGTCAGGGGTCTGAGGCAGTCCACAGGCTGCTGCAGAGAAGACTTACAACCTTGGACTCTGGAGCCAGACTGCCCTGGTTAGAATCCCAGCTCCACATTTACTAATTGCATAAGGTGCTTGCATTTTACAAATGACAAGAACTTTAAATTTACTTGAGCATTCCATGTCTTGGTTTCCTTCTCTGTAAAATGACAATGATAGTAACAGTCCCTGATTTAGTGATGTCAATAGATATTAAATACTCAAAATAGTACCTGACATATAGCTTATAACCAAGAAATGTTAGCTATTATTATTACTGTTCATTTATCCAGCACACATGTGTGGAAAATATATGTTCCATGAGCTATGTTAGGTGCTAGAATTGCATAAATGTATATATGTTGCTCTCTTCCTTGGAGGAGCTCAACACAAACAGATAAACAGATTTTCAACTGCAAAATGAGATCATAATCGCAGTAATAGAAGAATGAACAAATGCCATCAGAGCCCAGAAGAGGGAGCTTAACATTGAAAGACTGAGCGAAGACTTCACCAAGAAGAGAACACCACTTCCCCTGCTCCTGACATTAATGAGCTATGGAAACAATACACCAATAGAATCAGCGAGGTGGGTAAGGCAATAGAAAAATTTTTAAAAGCTATATCTTAGAAACTTGTTCTGAGCAAAAAAATTACAATGAGACTTATAAGACATACAATTTTTGTAATATAAATATTTGCACACAAAATGACAGCCTACCTTTTGCAAAAACACATATCCCCCCTTAAAAAAAGGATGCTCATGAAACATACTGAATGAGAGTGAAGAATCCATTTAAAAGCATAAATAAAATTTAAAGGGATAAAGAAAGCAAGATCACAGACACCTCATGATGATGATACAGCGTGAACTAAAAGCCAGAGAGTAGACGAGGAAGGGAGGGAGAGAAGAAAGGAGGTGGGAGGACCAAAGAGACCAAGTACAGAATTCATGAGGATTTGCCAGTGATGCCTAACATTCTGGAAAAGTCAGATTGCTGCTGGTAGAATAAAGCATCAGGTTATTTCATCTGAATTCTCAAAAGTAAAGGCAGCGTATGCACACAAACACACAAGTTTAAATGTGGAGAGGATCACAGGCCCTCTGGGGCCATCAGAAAAAGGGATGATTCGGGCCTGCTCCAGCCTACCTGGCCCTCTTAGGCAATTAGAGTAAGTGCCTCTTCCCCTGGACAAACACAGACAGCAAGCACACGGCTCACCAGGCAGAGTGCAAGCTGGATTTTAGCTCCACATCAGGGCACCCCTGTGCAGGATGCAACTGTACAACTGTTAAAGGGGACTAGCAGAGGTCATTCTCTTTCATCAGGTTTCCAGAAAAAACTGAAAAGCCCAAAAACTATGCACAAAGTGAGGAAGCAAAGGCCCAGAAGGTGCAGGTGGTGAGAGCATCCCCTATTGGCAAGTCCAAGAGCACTGAGCCTCAGAGCAGGCAAGGTGCCAAACTTAGCCTCAGGCATCAGAGCATTCCCTGGGCTTGGGAAAGTCCATCTGTTGCAAAATGAGACATCTCTTCATTTTCAAATGGGCTGTTCTACAAAAGTCCAGGTCACCCCGGGACTCTCCAGCCTTAAACTTGTTTCCCTCTGGCCAAGGCAATTTGACCCAAATACTGCCTTACTTTCTAAGGCCTAAGATCTTCGCAAAGAATTTTTACCCTCTGCTCTAAACTTTGAAGAATGGGTGGATATTAACACATAGCAAAGGGATAAGAGGATAATGGAATGAGCTATGGACAGATTAATGCGAGCAAACAACTTGAATTGCTAAAAAGCAAATCATAATCAAAGTGGTTTATTCACTTGAAAGAAAGAACTGATCACTTGAAAACTCAACTCAGAAGCAAAGCTTTATTCACCAAGAAGGAAACACAATGCTGAGTTCAACATAGTGGCTACTACTCAAACCCATCCCCACCACAACCTGCTAAGTCCCAAGAAGAGAAAGGACTAGAGGTCAAGTTCAAAATAACTATTTTATCTTTTTTCCTCCTTATAAGCTTCTTAGCTTCTTTCTCAATTCCTGCCCTAGGTCTGTTAAGATTATCTTATTATAATTTTCGTCCCTGTTCATGTCAGTCACCCTAGGAAGCCCAGAACTCCCAACTCATCCCCTAATTCTAAAGCCTTTATGCTCTATCATGTCTGCTGAAGTCATCTTCTACCCTGCACCTCCTGACATCATTTCACTGTGATTCTGGAACTCAAGGTCTCTCATCATGGAGTTCTCATCTGGAACTTCCTGTCTCTGTGTCCTCACGCTCTTCTCATAATAGTTCCTTCACCTTCTTCTTCTAACTGAAAACTGGTTCTTGCTTGAGGACACTGCAGTTCTCTCAATGACAGCTCTCTTCTCTTCTGCTTCACGTAGCACCAAAGCCAAGTTGGGGTAGATACCCTCCTTACTGCTAACTGATGCTTCAAACTCATTCTCCCTCCTTCATCCCCCACAAAATTAAAGCTTTGACTCTCACATCATGAAACAATACCTACACTAGGCCCTCTATATTGTAATCACTTGCCCCATTCCTTAGAGCCCAGTCACCACTCTTCAATTCCTGAACGTGTTAGCTCCTGTATCACCTCATTCTCCCTAACACAACTCCTGCTACAGGTATTATAGGGCAGTATTCCCATAGAAAATCCTCCTCATATTCTGGGTCCCCAGCATTTTGACCTCCTCTTCACTATCAGTCTTATCTTTTTCTAGTCCTACTCTAGGCCTATTATTACCAGTAATCACAACTCTTGCATAACCATAAATTCACACATTCCCCGCTCCAACCATTACTTTCTGAGTCCCAGTCTTAACACCTGAGTCTTAACACCTGAGTCCCAATTTTTGACCACACCTGAGCCTTCAATCTACTTATGCTACCACTTCTTCACTGTCCCTGTTTCATTTCCTGCTTATCTTCCATGGTCCATC
The DNA here is from genome assembly GCF_014824575.4 of Sturnira hondurensis. NCBI lineage: Eukaryota > Metazoa > Chordata > Mammalia > Chiroptera > Phyllostomidae > Sturnira > Sturnira hondurensis. The sequence goes on along the minus strand of NW_028073975.1, from coordinate 232,698 downwards.
GTCATTGTCATCTTCTTGCATACACTTTCAATCCCATTGTCACTCTGTTGCTGTGTCATATTAACTTAACTAAATCATGGTTCTAATTCAACCCAGCTCACCAGCCTCTCTGTGATGCTCCCCATTCAGCTCATAGAAAAACACACTACTATGCTGGTTGGTCTCACTTTACCCTCTTATTATTCTCAAAGCTCCACTTGTTGTCTGTACACTATGCTGTACTTAGCCTGGCTACTCTCTTGGACAAATCTTGCATCCTGTCCCTTCTCTTCTTAAACATCTAACATTGTTGCTTCATCCTTACTCCCAGCTAACAAATTTGGTTATTCCACATAGAAAACTAAAAAGAACTTCCCCTCCTTTTCTTTATGTCTATCCACCTGCCTGACTTTGTAACCCTGTACTCCTATCGTCCTGCCCACACCTACACTCCTAGGTAAGACCAACTCCTCTATTTGTACACCAAATGCTATCTCATTTTGTCTAATCAAGGACAGTGCTCTTCCAAATTTCCCCTCTCTTTCTTTCATCTCCACCTTTCTCCTTTCTGCTGACTTATTCCCATCAGCACACAAATATGGCATTTTTTCTCCCAATATTAATATAACAACCCAGAAAATCCTCTCCATTTTATTTCTTCTCTTCTCTTGACACCAAAATGTATTGAAAGAGTTGTTTAAACATACTGTGTGTCAGTTCTCCATTCCCATTCTGTCCTAAATCCACCCCAATAACACTTCTGTCAAAACTGCTTTCCTCGAGGTCATCAATAACCTCCACATGGCTAATTCCAATGGCCGCCCCCTCGTCTCGATCTTGCAGCACCTTTCATTAGCACTTAACACAGTTGATGACTCTCTTGTCCCTCAAACACTCTTTATTTGGCCTCTAGAACTTTACACTTGCCTGATTTTCCTCTCATCTCTCTCGCTGCTCTTTATCAAATTCTTTTGCTAGCTTCTTGCTTTTTATTTTCCCATTTCACAGAATAAAACTTGCTATTACTTGTTATGTATCTCTGTTGCATTAAACAGTAAGCTTGATAACAGCAAAGATTCTTTTTCATTTCCTTTACTGTCATCTCTCTGAATCCTAGAATGGTGTCTGGTGCACAATAAGAGCTTAGAGGCATTAGTGAATGAGTGAGTCTCCAGGAGGTTGAGTAATTTCTTCCAAATTACAAACTTAGCAGCTAAGAATTGCCAAAGCCAGAGCTCAAGCCCCATTTCAGGACCCCCATGTTTTCATGATGGTGACCTACCCAAGCCAGAATGGAAAACTACCCATGCCCGTTTGGAGGAGTCTACCCACAGCTCCCATTCTTCCTGACTTCTCATAAAATATTCATAATCCTATGAAATAAGCCTTCCCAGTGCCCCTGCTGGGACTTCCCACTCAACTCTAATTTAGTGATTCCAAACAAACACGATATAAAAGGAGCTGCTTCCCTATAAATAAAGAAGCAAATAAACAGGTCCCTAAATTTCAAGTTGCAATTATCAATTCCAGAGAGCAAAGGGATATTAGATGAGCTGATATGGCCATTATCAGCCTTGCTGCTAGTAGTAAGCCCACTGAGAAGACTATGCCTCAACTCAAATGGCTTCTGGGAAGTAAAGGCCCATTCATGAATATTGAACTGGATATAACTCTCTTCTTCAGAGTGCAGTTACCTAGAAATTCAGTGTTCTTACTGGTCTAGAGATGTTGTTTTCTAACTAATAAAATTAACAGATTTGCAAGCACCATATTGCATGCAAGGTGCTCTCTTCTATTGAGAGACAATTATAAAAATAACAAGAAGAAAATAATACTGACATTTATGATGTGTTGAACTTGAGTTAAGAGCTTTATAATCAGTATACCATTTAATCCTTACAACAGCTCTGCAACATTGGATAATGTCCACCTTTTGACTAAGAATGCTGGGTTAGTTCATCTTCTTAAAGCCCTAGAAAGAACAACTATCACAGTGGAAATTCCAATCTGAGTCCCTCTGACTTTGAAGCTAGGGCCCTTAACTAATGTGTCAGACCACCCTCCATTAAGAAGATTAAGAAGTCAAGAAGGACTAAGGTTCATATCCGCCCCCTATCTGTAGGAGCTGGCATTTTTAAGAGAAAAATGGAAAAACATCTAACTCTGGTTTAAAAAAAAATGCTGATCACTGTAATGATAGATGCTAGTTAAGGAGAAATTTATTCTGAAAGATGTTAGCTAACATCCTCTATGTATAAAGTATTTGAATTATAGGTAAGGTTTAAAAGTTTGACATGAGGCAAAGAAAATTTCAACAGGAAGAGATTTTACTTGAAAAAAGACAAAATCTTGAATCCACTGAAGCAGCAATCTTTATAAGTATAAGACTGTTATACTACGCTAACATCCCCACTCTCCAAAAGATACTACAATTTAACCCAACAGGAGGAGTCACACACTAAACTCCCACACAGCATTTGTTTGGAATTGTTACAGAAATAAAGAAGGTGCCTGCCCTTGAAGTTCTTCTCCACTTGGCCTTAAGGCCCACATCTCTGTCTTACTACTCAAATTTCTCCCAGACAGATAGTAAACAGGTTAACAACCTGCTTCTAAAAACTAAGCTCCTAGGAAAAACTACAATCTGTACATTATGCCTCACTCTCTATTGATTTATTCCCTGTGGCTTCCTCCTAACCCAGCTAAGAGCTAGCCTTTGATGCACAGAGAGTATTGATGGGGAGGAAGGATGGGGAAGGAAGAGAAAGCAGTAATTCTAGAACCTGGTGTGGACCCCAAGGGGCAGGTCTGAGTGAAATCCTGAGGATCATTGATCAATCAGATACAGGAAAGGAGAAGTCAAATGGTAGAGGGAAGGAATCATTATGAGGGACAGAAATCCAACACACACTGGCCTAAACAAATTAGGGAACTGATTGAATCACGTCCCTAAGCTGAGTTCAGGCAAGTCTGTGCTGCGGTTAAACCTGCAGCCTTTGTGACCATATCACCTGATCTGTGCTCAGATCTTTAGGCGTGTTATTTAACTCCTCTGGGCTTTAAGTTCCCTGTCAGAGTGAGGAACAATGTGATGATAATATTCATGGGTTTGAGTGAGTTAATGCAGCAGTACGGGTTGAATTTTGCCCCCCCCCCCCAAAAAAAAGCAGATATGTCGAAATTCTCAACCTCTAAAACCTCCAATTTCCTTTATTTGGAAATAGCATCTCTGCAAATGAAATTTGTTAAAATGAGATTATGCTGGAGTAGAGCGGCCCTTAATCAAACATAACTGCTCTCCTCACAGTAAGCGAGGAAGAGACACAAACACAAAAATGACATGTGATGACAGAGCAGGAGATTGCTGTGCTGCAGCTACAAACCAAGGAATACTGAGGGCTCCTGAAAGCTGTAAGAGGCAAGGAAGGATTCTTCCCTACAGTTTCAGAGGGAATGTATTAGTTTGCTTGAGCTATTATAACAAAATACCAGGGACTGGGTAGCTAAAACAACAGAAATGAGTTTTCTCACAATTCCGGAGGCCAGAAGTTACAACTCAAAGTCTGAAAGTGTTGGTTTATGGGGAACGCTCTCTTCCTGGCTTGCAGATGGCCACCTTCTCATTGTATGCTCTCATGGTAGAGAGAAAGAGATTTCTGCATCTCTTCTTATAAGGTTACTAATTCTACCAAATCGGGGCCCAACCCTATGACCTTATCAACTTAATTACTTCCTTATGGGACCTATCTCCAAATACCATCACATTGCAGGTTGAGGTTTTAACGTATAAATTTGAATGTGTGGAAGGAACATAATTCAGTTCAGAATAGGGGCCATGGCCCTGCCAATATCTTGACTTTGAACCTTTAGTCTCCAGAACTATGAGGCACCACATTTCTTATATTTCTGTGGTTTTAAACAGTTTGTAGAACTTGATTATGGCAGCTCCAGGAAACTAATACAACATGTGAAATGCTTACATTCACACTTAGGACATAGTATTTAATATACGTCAGGTGTTACCATTAAAATCAGGCACAATTCAACCCAGGTCCTCCAGCAATATCATCAGAAATTTGTTACTCTTTGTCTCTCAGTTTTGCTTTCTTTGGTATTGGCTTGCCCTCACAAGCTCTCAGGTTGACTCGCCTTCACGGTGGCCCCTGGGAACTCCAGCCTTACCTGCTATGAGCTTAGTAGCCCCAGGGGGGAAAGAACACATCTCTTTTCTAGTGGTTACAGCAATGGGACTGAAGTTCATTGGCCTGGATGAGGTCACATGCTCCGCTCTGAGACAATCACACAGCCAAAAGAAGGCAGTACTTTGGCCCGACATTCCCAGCCTGCAGGCAGGACTGGAGTCAACTCTATTTAAAGCACATGGGCCAAGAAGGGAAATGGGTGGTTTGGAAAAGGAAAATCAGACTGCCAGTACCCAAGGGGAATCAAAATGCTGAGGAGGCATAAACAGCAGACAATCATGACGTGGGATTCTAGCAAACTGAAGTTTATAAACATCTCTGAAGTTCCCAGCATATTTATTCTATACTAGTAAGAATTATTGGTTGCAACCAGCAGAAACCAGGATTAATTAACCTAAACAGAAGAGGAATTTTCCAGCAAGTCTCTTGTAGTTTACAAAGCCCCGGGGGAGGGGGGGGGCGGGAAAGGCTGGAGAATCAGGCTTGGGCAGAAATGAGCGATGCAAACCCTGGCCAAGATCTTGTCTGTGTTGCATCAATCAGAGGACAAGGAATGTGGATCTCATCATCCTCACCTGGCTTCTGTGCAAGAGGTGGGGCCCTTCCACCTACCTATTTAGGAAAGTCCCCCCACCCCCCCCACCCCAAAAGTAGGGCATTTGGATGTTCGGTTGACAAAGAGAAAGGTTCACTATAGGTTTCTACTTAATGGCATTGAGGAAATGGTCGTGAATTGGAAAAGCCCCAGAATCTTCCAGACCCTGGCATCCAGGTGGGCAGACCCTTCTTTAGAACTAGCCAACACTCAGGTCAGAGTGCAACACCAAGCCCAGAGCACAAGACTGGCTTTGACTGAGGAGACCAGAGAAAGCTCCAAGAGAAAACCAACAGCAAGACAAGGAGGATGATTTTGACAGGAGCAGAGAGGGCAGCAGTAGGGGTAGAGAAGAAAATTCTAGAAGTGACAGCATGAGTAAAGGCATGGAGAAAAACAAAATCGGGTGAATAAAACAGGGAAGACATATTTGACTTCCAGAAATTTGTTGTTCAGCAGCATCTCAGTGACTCAAAGATTATCTATAAAAACAGCTGTTACCCAACAACTACTTAAGGCTTGAACTAAAAGAAAAACATTCCCACGCCCACACTGCTCTTGAAATAGAAGCTAAAGAGACACAGAAATACGGAGGCCATTATGGCAGTCTGAGTCAAGGCTTTTTATGGAACAAAGAGCTCCGTGGGCTCCTGAAGGCCTTATTTCTCCTCCTCCTCCTCCATTGTTCTGTCAATCCTGAGCACTCCCGGTCAGGGTGACGGGAAAAGGGCAAGCAGCCATCTGCAGCCACAGCCAGCCTCCAGCTCCTCTGCACCCATGAGGCATGCCCTTCCCAGAAACAGTGGCAATAATAAAAGCTGTCTCTAGCATTTACTGAGCATTTAACAGGGCTGGAGCTATTCTGAGAGCTTCACATGGATTATATCCTCTACCACAACCTTATTAAGTAGATGTTGCTTTTTTCTTTTTTTTTTACTGTTACTCTATTACAGTTGTCTCAGATTTTCCCTGCGCTGTCCACTGCGCTGCCCACCCCCACTCCCACAGTCAATCCCCACCATGTTATCCATGTCCATGGGTCATCCATACAGTTGCTCTAATCCCTATTTTACAGATGAGGAAACTGAGATAGAGAAGGCGAAGTCATGTGCCCAAGGTCCCTTGGAGTGTCCCATCATTCTGCCTTGTATACTACACAGAACAGTAACCAAAATCTCTACAGGACTTTAGAGTTTCTGAAGGTTGGGCAGGGAGCTGAGGGGGCATCAGTGGGGGGAGGGGGAAACCCAAAAGCTCCTAAATACTTGCAGTGTGCCAGAATTTGTGCTGAACATTCTACATAGTCTAAAAAACTAAAACAAACTTAAAATCTATTCAGCAAATGTACAACATTGTGAATGTAAGCAATGCCACTAAAATGAACATTTTAAAAGGGTTGGGATGGTCGATTGTATGTTACATGCATTTTACCACAATACATATTTGAAAATGTACAAAAGTGTTTTTAAAAATCTATCAGGTGCAGGCTAATGCTCTGCAAACACTAGTTCATTTAACCCTCTCAGCAACCTTACAAGGCAGATGCCATTTTTATCCCCAATTGACAAGTGAAGAAGAAATGGAGACTTCCAGAAGTTATTTTATTGGTTACAGTCACCCAGCTATGCATGTTTTCAATTCCATTACCCGTGCTGCATGTAGCGCTAGTAGTAATAATATTAATAGTGTTGTTAGTAATAATTAGTATTATTAATTACTGATGGTATTATTATGAGAAATAATGTTATTTCTAATAGTACTAAGTGTATTTGCGTAGGCTTCCGAGGTGGCCAACGTGCTTTTGAATCATAACAGTGCCCTCTACTAGCTGCGTGATCATGGACAATCTACTTGCCTTCTCTGGGCCTGTTAACTCACTCATAAAAAAGAGATCATAATAGTGCCTCTTTCCCAGGGTTGTCAAGTAGACTGAAATGAGATCATCAGTTAAAATTGCTTAGAGCAGAGCTTGGCAAATAGTAAGTGTTGAATGAAATATTGATGCTTCTACATTAAGCTTTTGCAGGAGGGAAATTAAGCTAAAGAGGCTGTGCAACTTGTCTGAGGCCACACAACTATCGAAAAAGTGGAAAGAAAGCCTCAGATCTTTGCTGGCCAGGGTTGAAGAAGTCGGATGTCCATTGTGGACACCATGATACCTCTCACAGACATCAGACGGCCATTACAGAGGGATTTCTGGAAGGGATCTTAGATCAGTAAAGACTCAGGAGTCTCACTGGATAAGGAGCTCTTTGCTAAATCTGCAGCATGTTCAAGCCATAGACATTCCACAAAAATTCAACCCTGTGAAATGACACAAACTTACAAACAAGTTTCCAGATTCTCAGACCTCTGAATTTCTCTTCCCATCCAGAGGACCGTCTGGTAGGAACACCAGCCCTAAGTACTGTAGCTCGGCCCAAATCCCGGTCCCACTGATACTGATATAAGAAGGAGAATGCCAAGAAGATTCGAATGCCTGTTCTTAATCCTCCTCCTGGTTAAGCCTGGTGTGCAATGCAGAAATGTAAGTTTTGTACATTTTGTACAAAAGGCACCATATTTTGAGAATCGCCGGTCCATAGGATTTGCCCAAAGTCATTCAGGTAAAATGAGATTAAGACAAGATTGGCTCTAAGAAATTATTCTACCTGAAAAGTTTGAAATCCAACCAGTACCTTTTTTTACCATTCACACAACCTACAAATATTATCAGGTGAATTAAACATTTAATACTTTTCAAAATAACTCTGTAAAGAGACAAATTCTGCAAAGAAGAAAACTAGAAGGAAGTACAGCCAGTTGCTAATGTCTCTGAGAAAATTGAATTATGACATTTTCCCTTCTACCTACCTTTTCATATTTTCCAGCTTTCATATAGTAAATACATATTCTATAAAATGAGACAACTTTGAAAATAAACCTTACATTTAATATGTATAATTTTATATTTGTTTCCTAGACATCTAATTTAGAACATTAAACCACTTAGTTTATATTTTTCCTGACTTCTTACTTTAAAAAAAGTATGGATGGGCTGGAAGAACAGAAATGAATTTATTTGAATCTACAACCATACCACTCTGAATGTACCCAATCTCATCTGAAATGAATTTATTTTAAAGTAAACCAAAGGAAAAAATAGAAAGGAAAAACATGGTATTTCATTAACAACTGTGTGAAGAATTACAAGTGCTGACCCAGAATTTTGGGTCTTCTATATCACCCTTGAAAAGAAACAAATGAATAGCTCAGCTTTGGATGATTTAATAAGGCATATGTTTTCAGATCATAGGTGCTTTGATAAGAATGCCATCAGGAAAAAGAAGGTCAGGAAGACATAAAATGCCTGCATCCTGGGGGTGTGATAACAAAAGAATAATGATGGAGCCCCACAGCTGTCTAGCACTTACCAGTTTTCAAAGCCCATTTATAATAATTAGCAATTGGAAGGAACCCAAAGGGCCAACAATAGGGGAATGGCTACACAAACAGTGGTCGATGAACTCAGATGGAATCCTTCCTAAAGAGAGACAATAGTGAAGAGCAGACCGAGCTGGTTCTGGAAACTCACGTGTGACCTCATGTTAACTAAGAAAAAAGTGCAGTACTAAGTGGTGCCTCGGGACTTCAACAGGGCATTTTAAAAGGCCTATCACATTAGCATCCAAGGCCGGATGGAGATATGAGGGCTTTATTGTTAGAGAGGAGAGCTGATGTCAAATTCTGGCTCCATCAGACACTGGCTGAGTAGCATAAGAGAGGTTAAAGGCAATCTCCTATTTATATAGATAATGCATTTCTGTTTTCAAAAGTTTTTTTAAAACTTGCATTGGGAAATTAACTCACATAAAAGCAGGATTCTCATCTTGGAGATAAACATACTTATATATGTAAAATCTCTAACACATCTTGCCCTCTTATTGGATTTACTTCTAACAATTCATATAATCTTTAATTTTACTACTTTGTTTCTGATTCAACCCAAAATCTGAAGGCTTAAGTCCAAGAAAGATTCAGTTTTTAACATCCAATCAATTTAATTTTAGTCTCAATTTACATTAAGTATTAAATATTAAGTTCATTATAACCAATATTAGAACTTAGTTTTTATTCTGGTTTTTACATGTTAAACAAAAAATTTCATGGCCCAAAACTGTTCCAAATGAAAGAGTTTATTGAGCCAAAAGTTTGCCAGAAAAGGACCAGGTCCAGGGTTCTACAGCCTGAACCTCCGGCATCAGAGCCAGACAAGAAGGGAAATGTGTCCACTATCCTGGGGTCAACAGGCTTTTTAATACATCTGACAGTGGGGTGGAAATGTAAGTTGTTTGAAAGAATTCACATTGGCTACAGGTCAACAGGCTGGGAGAATGAGAAGTGGGACTAGTCCTGGGGCAGATGCAGAGTCCGCAGGAAAGAAGTCTTGCGCCTTTGGGTTGTTGGTGGGCAACACTCTGGAAAATCCATGCACAAGCAAGAAGCAGAGGTACCTGGTGGTCGGTGTGCCTGGCAGTCAGTGTGTCTGGCCAGTCTCTTTAGATAACTGTGGAAACAGACACCTAGAATTTAGTTCAAAGGCTCGACATACCTGAAATAAATGTGAGCCACCTCTGTTGGTTTTACCCTGCAGCTGTTAATTGATTTACTTATCTTGACTCTTCCTTTCTCCTCTGGCCTACTGTAAATTAATGGAGGACATCCCAGAATTACCCCCTTGTCACACAGAAATCCAGCAAACCACGTGTCGGAAGGGAAAGCCTTGGCCTTCTGCTATGTAACATTTCTGTCTCAGAGTTTTCAGTGAAGAATAAATTCAAATGTAGGTAAAAGCTGTTAATGCATGCATGACACAATTTGTTTTCAGTAGACGTTTACAGAATTTCATTTTGAATGCCAATATGAAAATTAATAACAGTGAATGAAGGTGCAGACTGAATAGTGTTTTAAAAGTAGAGCAGTACTTACCTAAAGGAGGCCTCTGTTAATAAGTGCCAGGGCCCTGGCTTTGCTCTCGGTAAGATTTCTATCCCTGCACCAGGTGGTGAGGGAGAAGTGTGGGCCATCGAACTTGTGACTGTCATAAAGCCGAGAAGGGGGCAACTACCTTGCATCATGGAACAAAAATCTAGAATAATTTTTAAGGTATGGTTTACATAAGGTAAGACCTCCCCCTAATTTTTTTCTTTGTAATGAAATTAATTGGGGTGATGTTGGTTGATAAGATTATATAGACTTCAAGTGTACAATTCTATGATATATCATCTATATATTGCATTTGATTTTAAAAAGTTAATTGACCAAAAACAGGTTGGAGAAGAAATAACTTACTCTATAAGGTACAGAAAGGACGTGGGGAATTTAGCCAGCAGGTTTTTTGTAGTCTAGGTAAACATAAAAATGCATATCTGAGGTAAATTTTTAAAGTGTTTTAAATTGAGTGAATGCCTAGCTTTCGGGCATTCCTTTGCAACTACTACCTCTCTAAACCAATTAGAGTTTGAGCTCCTACTCTGTGATAAGAGCCAACCTCTCTAATTTGATGAGCCTTTTGTTCTCACTCACTTCCTTTCAGGGCCCAGCATGTTATGCGGCCCCTCTCCCCCGCAGGGGATGCTTGCTTTCCCCCAGCTCTCACCTACAGTCTCTGTATACAGCTCACTTTTCCCTTCGTGGTACGAGGCAGCTTGTGTGACACGTATCCTCCCACTGGGAACTAAATTAAGACATCAAAATCTTGTCACATCAGGCACCTAATAATCACTGGTTGTTTGCTAGCACTGTTCATTTGGGAGGGATTCAAAATTCTGATCCTGAAAGAAAGCTGCCAGTTTCCATTAGCAGTCACTGTCAATCCGAATACTGCCACTGGTAGCTACGGGCAACAAACTGGTAGGACAAAGTTAGTGGGACTTTACCTGCACCCTTAACGAGTTACAGTGATTTAGGGAGTGGCGATCCTGCCCATCAACATCCTTATGACCACTAAACAATGCTGCTAAACAGAAAATGTGGAGTGGGAGAAGAGGCTTGCAATAATGACCTAGACGCCATTATCAAAACCTGCACCGTCAGTACCAAACTGGCCTGGTGACCCCCACCCCATCTCCCACTCTTTCAGCAACCTTCTTTGTAATCTTAGAGTTATCTTTGCTCTTTTTATATATTTATTGTCTTCCTCCTCCAACTAGAATGTAGTCTTATGTGTCAGAAACATCCTTGTCTTTCTTATTATCTCCAGGGCCTAGAACAATACCTGGCATTTAGTAGATGCTCAATAAACATGGGCTTGGCTGGCTGCATAAACAACCGAATGACTTTAAATGACTTCGGAATCTCCCATCTGGCTTGGTGATGGAGGCAACTCATTTTCCCCTGATGGGCTTTTGTTTCTTCCTCTTCAGAAGGAGATATTTTGTGCCGGTATGGCTGAGACTGCTGACTGTCCACCAAAATGTGGTGTCCCCTTCTGGCTCTAGTCGGGCAGCCATATGGCTAAGTTCCTTCCAACACAATGTGAGTGGACGTGGTGTGTGCACAGTGTGCTTAAGTCCTTAAGACAATGAAGTGCCACCTCCATATTCCCTTCTCTCCTTTACTGCCACCTGGAAACAGCATGACAGCCACCCAGGCTCTTACATGCATGTAATGGGGACACCCCTGAAGATGCCACAGCTGCCCAGCCAGCCTGGACAACCACAAGCCTGAGCAGAGCCCAACCTCTCACTCCAGACAGAAAAATGAGCCATTGCATTTTGAAGTCTCTTGGCTACAGCAGTTTCATAACACCCCTAGTGAATACAACTAGATAATCTCTGAGGACCCATCTAGCTCAGAAGAGCTTGTCTGGTGGCTGACTTCATCACATACAATCACTTATTTCATTTAAGGAATCTGTATTCTTAGGGACTAGCATCATTTTAAAAGGACACACTTAACCCTTTTTTCTTGATTTACCCTTTCATCTTTTCTTAAAATTTTTCTTTATTTATATGAATATGTGTTTTTCAGAGACAAATTTAGTCTGCATCTTTGAAACAACCATCTATACCATCCAGATGGAGTAAGGTTGAACGTTTGTCTTCTTTACTAGCCACAAACAGTATAGTAGCAACAATCATATAAGTTACTATCATCTCACCTGGAAGACACTACATATTCCATCACTGGTTAGACAGTGTTCTAGCAATTTTGTGCTCCCCAAATTGTGGCAAATGCACCCAAAATGGAGATGAGATGTTTTAGGCAGGACACAAACTCTTTAAAAATTTAATAGCTACATATTATTTTAATATCCATTTAATACACTTTGTAGTTATGGTGCATGACTTTACTTCTCACTAATGGGGTAATATAGTTTTCCTTAAAAATAAATTTAATCTAAGAAAAAGAAGATAAAAAATATGAACAGTAAAATGAACAGCAAACTCACAATTATTAACAACCACACCTAAAACAAAAACAAAAGCAAACTAAGCAAACAACTAGAATAGGAACAGAACCACAGAAATGGAGATCACATGGAAGGTTATCAATAGGGGAGTGGGAGGGGGAAAGAGGGGAGAAAGGTACAGAGAATAAGTAGCATAGATGGTAGGTAGAAAATAGACAGGGGGAGGGTAAGAATAGTATAGAAAATGTAGAAGCCCAAGAACTTATATGTACGACCCACAAACATGAACTAAGTGGGGTTGCTGGGGGGAAGGTGGGTAGGAGGGAGTGTGCAGGGCAGAGAGGAGTGAAAGGAGGGAAATGGGACAACTGTAATAGCATAATCAATAAAATATATTTAAAAAACAAATTTAAATCAGTGAAAAATGAGTTCACTCAGAGAACAACATGAGTAGTGTAGAAAATGACAAAGTTTGTGAAGGTGGCATACAGATAATTAAGACTGGGAGACTGCACTGTTATTCACTCCTTACACAGCTCATATACATAGCACGTAGTAGATGCTGAATAAATGGTTGCTGAATAAATTAATTTGGTTCTAACTCACTACTTCTTGAAAAATAACTCATGTTTAAGAAAGAACTGCTAATGATAGAATAACTAACCTCAAAAAAGGCTCTTCAGAGACACAGCAGTCAGAGGACTTTTATGAATCTCTCCGGGGTATCACGCAGACAGTTCACCCAGCCATGCCCTGTCTATGCCTCTGACCATTTATCATTCCCCTGGATGGTCCGGATCTCAGGGGAGGGAAGATCGTCAGAAAAAGGAGATGGTTGCTCTTTTCATTCCAGCTTCTCTGCCAGAATATAGACAATCCTTTTAAAGAGGAATTTTTAGACTATGTGGGAAGACCTGCTTCATACTCTGCTCCAATTTAAAACAAGCGCTGGAATTGGAGTGGAGCCCAGAACTCTGCCATGGATGGGGAAGAAATGGGCATGGCCATCTTGCCCATGGACAAGAGGAAGCAGTAGGAGTTCTTTACACTGATAAATGCACAAAAGGAGAATCGAGAGAGAAGAGTGTGCTCCATCACAAAAAAAAAAAAAAACAAAGTCAGAGAGATTTTCCTATTCCCACCCCTTGGCAATTACAATGATTAGAGTGGTTCTGATTCTTCACTCCTAAAGAATACAAAGAATTTAACTATGTATTTGGATTAATAGTTTTTACGCAATTACCTGGAAATGTCAACTAAAATTTGGTGTTATTTAAGTAACTATTACATTATCCCTTAAGAAGGCCCAGATTTTCAGAAACTTAGAGAGATCAAATTTAAAAGGAGCCCTTGAGTGACGATTTTTTTTTCTGCTACTATCTTTATGTTTAAATGTCACCCAGGCAACCATTCTGCAGTTACCATTGCAAGTTTAATAAGTACAGGTTTTCTGGGAAACCCATTTGGAAGCTGATTAATTTTTCAGATGTCCTTCGCCAGCAGTTCAGTTAGTTGACAAACACAGTGCACTTCTCAAGCTACCCGAGACAAAAAGAGCTGATCTATGCAGTTTTTGTTTCCTATTAAAATAAAATTCATTACAAGTATCTTGGCATTGTGTGTTCTATTTGCTAGGTATAAACACATTTAGGTGATGAGTCCATCTCATCCGACTCAACTGTGATCCATCACAAACTAGCTAGTAATTGTTTACTCTTAGGGGAAGGCTTTCTCCCACTCATGTTGATACCTGGAATCTGTTCAGTCCACTTGCTCTGTTTGCTTGAATAGCTACAGAGGCAGACAAGTCTCAACATTAAAAGTCTTAAACTAAAACTGGCCACAGCACTTCTTGGCCTTACAAGCCTTCCAAATCCCTTCATAATCTGGCCTTTGTTCATCTCTCCAACTTCGGCTCTTTGTTTCACTTTCTATCCTTTTCTGGCTGTATCACATTCCGTGAAGTTTCTCAGACATGCCATGCTTTCTCTGATCTCCATCCTTTGGACATGCTGTTCTCTTCTTTGCCTTGGACACTCCTCTGTCCCTTCCCACAGCAGTTCATCCTTCAAGTCTCAATTTAAACCTTACTTCTGCCCCAGTGTGCCTCCATTGGGTGTCATCTCACAAAGCAAAAGGTCACCGGTTTGATTCCAGGTTGGGGCACATGCCTGGGTTGTGGGCTCTGTCCTTGTTCGGTTGGGGCACGTACAAGAGGAAACCAGTCAGGGTTTCTCTCTCATGTCAATGTTTCTCTCCCTCTCTTTTTCCCTCTGTTCCCCTCTCTCTAAAAATAAATAAATAAAGTCTTTAAAAAATCACTTTTCCCAAAGGCTTTCTTTGAAACCTAGTCTGAGCAAGATGCTCCTATAATGTGTCCTCAGGGCACCCTGTATTTCCCCACTGTGTAATTTATGTCTCCTCCACTAAGTAATAATTCAAACACCCATTTCTCCATAAGATATATGCAATAAACATTAACTGAATGAGTCCATCAATGAATAAATCACCTGTTCCAAACAACTTTACATGATAAGACAATATTCCCTTTCATGTATGAATTATCCAAGGTCTAGTGAGCTTAGGAGATGGGCCCAATACCCTGGTATTATCTTGGTATCAGAACTTGTCTTCATGTTTTCTACACTCAGGGCAGTGCCATCTGCATTATTTCAAGGATTACAAACAAAATGTCCATGAAGGTAATGAATTAAGCAGGAGGGCTGTCACAAGCTGAAGAACACAAGTCTCGCTTGAAGGGAGAACTCCTATATGATCCATCCAGTCATTGCCATAGTACAAGGTCTACTGTTGCCAGAGCTTACCCTTTTTTCCCCCAAAAGACAAGAAATTGAGACCTTTGAGTGAAATAGTCATATATTTTAATACTGGCCCCTAAAAATGCTTTGAATGTAATATATTGTGCATTCCAAACAAAACACTCATGGGCTAGGGACTCCAAGTCCCCAGCGTACCATGTCTACACCACTCTACAGTGAGCTGCTTCTTCCTACACCACTGAGCCGACCTTTGGAGAGACCTTCTTGTGCTCTAACAACTGGCCCTCAGGCAATTTCATGTCACCTACTGTAGGAAATTTTCTTGAGAATCAAAAACTTCAATAAAAGACAATTGCTTTTTCCTGGTAAGAGACACTCAGCTCCTCATTCTCTGTTTGCTTTAAACATTGACCCACCCTGGGGCATTAAATTCAACTCCCACATAGATGGTAACTCATAGGATCTCTCATCAGAGAAGTCAACACTTTTCTACAAAAGTAGAAAACCTACTTTTTTCTCAGGAGAATCCGAAGCTGCACTTATATAAGGACACAAGAGTGAATTTTATTTCTGGAGGAAGTGGTACCAAAATTCCTACTTTCCTCCCCACTCCACGATGACTAGAAAGACCACTGGTGAACAGTAGACTCAGAGGGGGTTGGGTTTTGAGTTTCGCGCTTGGCGCTTGGACTGGCAGCTCTGTGATCTCAGGTAAGTGGTAACCTGCTGAGAGCCTTACTGTCTTCATAAAACAGATAAAATGGGAAACACAGCTGCCTCCACACCCACAGGAAAAGTTTACAACAAGCCCAGCTAGCTGGACCTCATTATTCCTACGGATCTACCGTTGGCAAAAATGCCTGGTCCCAAAATCACTGTGTGGTACTGAGTGTGGTGCACATGGAACCACGATGGTCCAGCAGAGAATTAGCTTACACAGAGACAGGAATTCTACTTATGTACTCTGGAGCCTGCTTCTCTAATCATTATCCAATTACTCTCCTCTCCTTCTTATTCAAAGATTAAAAAAAGTCCTGGTTGTTCCTCAGCACTGCTTCCTCACCAACTTCCCTACAATTTGCCAGGAGCTATACCTGACATTCCTTGGGCTCCTACAGGCACCATTCTCTGCATCTAAGCTGTCTGCTCACATGATCTCCCCATCCACACAGCGGAGTCAAAACCCTACAACTGGGTAGAGGGGAGGCCAGGATTTGGACTCACCTCCAGATCCTGAACATGTAGCCAACATGAGCCAACTCACTCCCCGCTGGGCTCACTGGAATCTGTCTTTTGCCCCCATCATTTATTCATTCATTTGTTCATTCCTTCACTCACTCAATGGTTAAGAGTAAGTGCCTACCGTGTACCAGGCCCTCGGGAAGCTTACAATTTGACAAGGGAGGGGAGAAAAAATAAATAAGATAAATAAGTTAAAAAAGAGAGAGAGAGAGATAATGATTAGAGCAGGAAGACCAGTGTAGCAGTTGCAATGTGAGATCTGCAGGCACGTAGTTCAGCAGCAGGCAGAGAATACATGTGGGTTGGGAGGACATTGGGATTTTGTAGAAAAGGGACCTAACAATGATTAAGTCCCAACCTTGTGCCAAATACCCATGTACAGCATAAATTATTTAATATATCTTCCACCCATCTTATTTATCTCAGGTACAATTATATCCATTTTTTTTAAGATTTTATTTATTTATCTTTAGAGAGGAAAGGATGGAGAGAAGGAGAGAAACATCAATGTATGGTTGCCTCTCGTGAGTCCCCTGCCGGGAACTGGCCCGCAACCCAGGCATGTGCCCTAACTGGGAATCGAACCGCGATCGTGTGGTTCGCAGGTCCGCGCTCAATCCACTGAGCCACACCAGCCAGGGCTCAATTATATCAGTTTAACAAACCAGAATTGTCAATAATTCTATTTTACTATTAACACTCCTCTGGAAAAACTGTTACTCTTTCCTTTCACAGACAACAAAGTGAATATCAGGGGGGTTACCCAATTGGCTTGAGGTGACCCAGAGAGTTAAGTGGCAGGACGATGACTCAAACACAGGGAGCTGAGCATCTTTCTTTTAAACTAGATAACCTGCCTTAGAGCAGTCAGTGAACGAGCACGCACAGTGGGAAGCAGTGTCAAGGAACATAGCAGTGGGTGGCAGCAGGTGTATCCCGTTGCCAGGGCTGATGTGACAAAATACCACAACTTCAGTGGCATAAGAAATTTATTTCTCAGAGTTCTAGAGGCTAAAAGTCCAAGATCAAGCTACCTACAGGTTTGGTTTCTCCTGAGGCCTCGCTCCCTGGCTTGCAGACAGCCACCCTCTCACTGTGTCCTCACGTGGCCTTTCCTCTGTGCCCACACATCCCTGAAGTCTCTCTCTCTCTCTTCTTGTAAGGACACCAGTCACACTGGATTAGGTCTCCATCCTTATGACCTCATTTAACCTTAATTGTCTCTCTAAAGGCCCTGTCTCCAGACACTGTCATGTTAGGGGTTGAAGCTTCCACCTAGGAATTTTGGAAGGATACAATTCAGTCCATATTAACAGGTGACAGAACTCTTTGAGAAGAGGGAAGAGATGATGGAGACAAGCAAAGCGCTGCCCCAGCCATAATGTACCTAGAGCGTAAGTTCCAGCTGAAGAAAAGGTGGAACTGGTGGAATCCGGTGTGAGATGAGAGTGAGGTGAGCGGCACACTGACACCAGGCGAACCTTGTCTGAGCTAGAGCCCCTTAAATGTGCCCAGGCCGGGGGAGTGTGTTCTCATTGCCTAGACCTGCAGTGCAGCATGGGAGATGGGGGCAGGTGCTGCAGCCCTGGGATGGGAAACCAGGGAAATTATTGCACCACTGTTGGAGCAGCTGGGACCCCAGCACCTCTGCCAGCTCAGAGCTCTCTCTTCCAGCTGCCTTTTCTATTTCCTTACGAAGGGGCGTTTGTGTGTGTGTCTTATTCTAAATGGAGCCTAGCATTTCTAAGCACCCAAAACTGGTTTATCTATTCCTGTAATCAATGACCTCTATTTAACCCATGTACACCAGCACCATCTTTTATTATCTGTGTGCCTGTGTGCAGATGTGTGTCTGTCATCTCTAAAGTAGCAAGAAAGAGACAGCGATAAAAGATGTGAAAGACAAGAAAGAGTGTGAGAACAAAGTGGGGATCATGGGGAATAGGAGAAGGGGGAGAAGCATCCACAGAAACACCATGCAGGGATCTGCAGTCCTTATCATCGTCAGGTATACAGGCTGACGGTGGAGGAATCCAGGAAGCTCTGTAGACAAAACTGATGGCCTTGTCTATGGGCCTGTGGTTATCTAACTTGCAAAAAGTCTAGACCAGTTTCCCAACCTCTGTGCCATGCTCAGAGTAGCCAGGCTGGACCTGGGCAGCCAGAGCCTCCAAGATCAGCTCTGACAATGAACAGCCAGAAGCATCTACCCAGGATACCAAACAAATGTCATCGTGTTCTATTCATAACAGGTGATGGTAAAAGTTAGGGAGCACCACTCTAGACTAGCATTTTCTAAAGCTTGAAAAAAGGGTGGGCTCACCCTTTTCATTCTAGGAAATGCTATACATTATATATATTCCTTTTCATAAGTGTACTCTCAAAATGCATTGACAGTAAGGCTCTGAAAATCCCCCAAGTGTAAGGGATGGGGTGGGGAAACTTAACTTTGCTTAGGCTTTCCAATGTCATGTGACACGGCTGGTTAACTCATGTCCTTGTATCCAGTTGAATAAAGCCAAGGACAGGAGCTATTAGAGCTGCCATCTCAGGTGCATGTTCTTTCTCTGTGGGAAGTATTAATTTTCCTACCAGGTGACCCTTTGTGGAGCAGACAGTCTCAAGGACTACATGGCCTTCTTCCAGGCTAAGCAGCAGTTTTGGAACAAGTCAACTTCAATGTCTTTGACTCCTAGTCCCGTGGTTGGAAAACCAACAAATGTCTCCTACCAAGAGTTCAAAAACTAGAAATTAACATGTTGTAACTTGTGTGTTGGCGCTTGGCCACACTTGAGCTTAATTCTTAAGGTTTAGTGGAGAGGTCAAGGGGATAAAAATTCACTATTGAAAGTGTAGAAAAATGTGCAAGTCTGTGAGTCTGGAGAGTGTGTATGATTTCAGACAGACCACAGCTCTCTTTACAGGCCTTGATTTTCCCAATCTATAAAGTGAGAAGAGTAGATGATGTTATGGGCTGAAACATGTTTCTACAGAATTTGTATTTGAAGTCCGGACACCCAGGACCAGAGAATGTGATTGTGTTTGGAGACGGAGCCTTCAAAGAGGTAACTAAGGGAAAAGAGGTCATATCAGTGGGCCCTAATTCAATATAACGGGTGTCCTTATAAGAAGAGGAGATTAGGACACAGACACAATGTAGACAGGGGCAAACTTGTGAGAACACGGGGTGAGAAGGCAGCCATCTGTAAGCCAGAGAGAGAGGTTGGAAGAAAGCAAACTCGCTGACACCTTCAACTTGAACTTCGAGCATCCAAATCGTAAGAAGGATTGAATTGTTTAAGCCACCCTGGCTGTGGTAGTTTGCTATAGTAGCCCTTGCAAACTAATACAGATATCCGAATAAACTCTGATGAATTAGCACTGGGTTGCCTACCCCATACCCATGTCCTCCTGCCTTCTTATTAACATAACCCACTTTTATTCAAAAATCTATTCTTCTCCACACGAAGGAGAGAAAGGTGATCTTACACCCCCAGAGAGCAGGCACGGTGTGAATAAGCAATTGTGTTCGATGGACTCCCATTGCCAGGGATGAGCTTAGGAACAGGCATGTGGCCACACTCAGGCTGGGAGGCATTTGGAGACATCTCCTCGGGGCTCCCAAAAAAGATGCTCTCCCTCCTCATGGAGACACACAGCAGATGTGGTCTCTGTCCTTCCAGAAATTTGTGTGCCTAGATGGTACATCCGAACTGTCTGTACCTGTTTGGGACCTAGCATGAGCCAGCCTGAAAGCCGGGAGATGGTGGAGAGGACAGAGGGGCGGTGATACCTCCAATACCACCTCAAGCAGTGCTGCACCGTGCAAGCATTCAAGAACTTTCAACTTCGTCCCTCCCCCTACTCATGCCCCTCCCCTCCCTCGGCCTTCAGAAACTGTGGAACGCTGCAGAGATTTTGGTTACTACTCTTCCGGTGATGGTGGATAAAAATTTTCCACTTTGGCCCTGGCTGATGTAGCTCAGTGGATTGAGCTCGGGCCTGTGACTCAGACGATTGCGGTTCGATTCTCAATCAGGGCACATGCCTGGGTTGCAGGCCAGTTCCCTGCAGGCCAACTCCCAGCAGGGGACTCACGAAAGGCAACCATACATTGATATTTCTCTCCCTCTCTCCTTCCCTTCCCCTCTAAAGATAAATAAATAAAATCTTTTTAAAAAATGCTGTAAAAAAAATTCCCGCTTTGTTAAGGTCAGTGTCCTGTTGTTGACCCCGAAGGCATCCAACCAGACGGAGTCTCTGACCTGCTGCAGCCTGTGACCTCCTAGAAACCGTGTTCCCAAGACTACTAGTCAACACGTTACAGAGAAACTTACCAACAGCCCACTACCGCCCTCTAAAGCACGGACTATCTTCGGCTCCGTTTCGCGAAAGGACAGGGGGTCAGGAGGGGTTAAACCAGGGTTAGACTTGGCCAAAGCCACTCTGAGAGAAGCTCAGTCTGTCAAATCCGTCTGACCTGAGGTCCCTGATCCTACCCACTGTCTACCAGAAACTCGGTCCAATCGGCCAGAGTCCCTGGAGACCATGGGAAAAAATCCTCAACCACTCAGAAAGCTTCCATTTGAAATAGCTTCTTTTTCAGAATCTCTTACATCTTTTTAAAGCCTAAATTGCTGCAAAATTATTAAGTAGGGCTAACAAGCAACGAGTCTGGTGACGTACTTTGGGATCTTCAACCAAGATGACAAATCTCCAGCTAACTTCTACCACCTTTTCTTAAGAGGTTGCATCTTTTTCTCAGTTTAGATGGTGGGAGTAAGGTGTGTCCTTCAAAAGATGTCTACCACGCATGATCTTTAAAGCTTCCTTCCACCACGAAATTCTCTGTTTGGGGAGTTTTAATGATGGCATTATTCTACCCCGCTCACTCCCTTCATTTCGCAGACATGCAAACAGGAAGGAGAAAAGGACAAAAGGAGGCATCCAGCCTCGCTCCTCAGCTACGGAAGCTGGGCCCCAGGTGGTGTTTCCTCCAAGGAGAAATATGGGATGTGAGTGGTATGTTATCTTCAGCCTAAGCAAGGAAGCACAAACTGAGCAGCTTCCTGGAAGCTTGCCTGCCCTCGGCTAATTAGCACTTTCACTTATCACTATCAGCTCAGCCCCAACATTAACCCTTTCCCTCTCTCCACACAGTCTGGTGACTTAGGGTTCTGACAAACTGTGTATCAGGAAGGGAGGCGGGGGGAGGGGGCCACTGTTCTGCTCAGACCTCTGGCCTAAGTCTATCACCCACACTGACTACAGAGAGAACTTTCTTAAATGAAGAGGTGACCTTGGCTCCCCTTGCTCAAAACCCATCCCTGAGTCCCACTCCCACTTGCACAACAGGACAAGGGTGCTTGGCTCAGTCTGCAAGACCCTGCACAAAACAGCCTCATCTCACACTACTCTGCAGGCAGCCTGGGCAAGTCAGAAAGAGACTGCACTTGGAGCTCCAGCCCTCACTGAACTGTTTGCAGCTCCCCCCCCACCCCCACGCCATGCAGTGTGCTGTTCCATTCTCTGCATGCTGGTACACACAGCTCCTCCCGCCTGGACCGCCCTGCTTCCCTCTGGTCACTCGTGGCTAAGCCCCTGCCTCTACTGTGGCACTATCACTATTGCACCAGAAAGAAGTTATTTGGGTTCATGTTCATGTCTCCCTGTTGAGCCATTAACTCCTGAAAGACAGACTCTGTCTGCCTTAGTGTGGGGCATATCTCCAGGGCTTCCCATGTACATCATGAGCGCATCAAGGAATGTGTGAAAGAAGAACACAGGGAAGAAGGCGAAGGACGGAGGGAGAGAAACGGGGGAGGGAGAGGACTGCTACCCTTTAACTGTGTCCTTGGCCAGCGTGGCCATGGGGCCTTGGAACACAAAGACCAAGGTTATCAGGCAGAGTACACTCCTTCCATCTGTCACAGGCTTTCAGCCCTCCAAATCCCTCTGGCCTACCAGAGCTCGTTCGCTGCTCACAGCAACCTTGTTAAGTGACCAGCAATTATTCCCATTTGTTAAAAAGAAAAGATGGGAGTTAGAGAAAGGAAGTGGCTGGGAAGGCAGCCAGTCAGCAGGGACACCTGCAGCCCAAGGAGCCAGAGGCCCCACTGCCTGGGCACTTGCTACCAGGACTCTGTCCCTCTGGGTCCAGCAGCCTGACTCCGCCTCTGCTTCCTTCTGGCCCGTTGTCGTCGTCGCTGTCCTACATCTGGGGAGACAGTGAATAATCCTTCCTTTCTTTCTGGAGCTGGTTGCCTTGAAGGTATTTATAGCCTGCTCCTGGCCCTGCAGAGGCATCTTTTCTCCCCCGGTTAAATTTAGTTCCCTTTGTCTTCTTCCCCTGACTTATCTGCTGATCCCACAGGGTTTCCTCTGCTGCCTTTGTTCTCTTCTGTGTTTGTTCCGAAGCTTCTTTCATCTGCTGAGCCGAGGAACAGTCTCGCCAGAGTTTCTCTGAAGCCTTTGTGCAACTTTCTCCTCCGCTCCAGCCTCTCCACCAGTCTTTTCTCTGCCCACTGTCCACTTTCTCTTGACAGCTTCCACCTTTATCTTCTCTCAACCCAGAATCATTTTGTCTCGGCAAGATGTGTCAAAGTCTTACGCATTTTTGTTCTTGTAGGCCTGAAATGGACCCTAAGATGATCTCGTTTTATTGCTGGAAAGAGCAGCTGCCATCAAAATCCAGAGGACGGGAGCTCACAGTTTTAGCTCTAGTGACACTTCGTGAATATAATGGAGGTTGAGACCAGGTGTCCCAAGTCCACATCAGGGGTCTCCCACTCCAATGGCTCGACGGGTCAGGCAATTAAAGAAGTAAATGAAGCAGGTCTGGCCACAGACCGTGAGGACTCGCAGTATGCACCGTGTGTCCACAGGAAGTAGCACACTTCCTCACCCAGGTCTTCTGATTTCCCCAAAGGAGTAAAAACTCATGGCTTTTCAACAAGGGCAATGAATTCAAGTTTTTAGCAATACTGTACAAGTGAAATAGAACACGGGCCACCTGTTGTGACCTTTGCACTCCGCCATCCACCAACGCCTTCATATGTCATTACAAGCCTCACACCTCCCTAGCCATGGCTTACAGGCCACATGGCCCTCCCCTGTCCCTTTACCGTCTCCACAGCTCTCACATACATGTCTCCATTCCCACCCCTCGGCTGTTTTTACCACTGGCTTCTGAACAGATCCCAGCAGAGCTTTGCCTCTAATTCAAACTCCCCATGTCCTGCCTGTTCTGTCTTTACACTTGGCCAGAGTAATATTCATTTCCAACAGCATCTCCCAAAAGATCTGTGGGGCATCAGTCAGGATGAGCTGGCATGAGCTGTTCAAACACACAGCATTAAAACCCTTGTCGCTTAAACTCACAAAGGCTCACTGCTCACCTGCCTACACTACAGGTCCTCTGGGGGTCCGCTGGGGAAGCAGCTCCAGGCCACTCTCAGACTCAGGCTGGGTAGAGCAGCCGCCACCTGAAACTCCGCCCCGCCCCCGCCCCGCCCCATCGTGGCAGAGAAAAAATATGAATGGCTCATTGGCTCTTAAACCTTTTCCCCTATACCACTCACATCCCTTCCCCTCACATTTAATTTTCCAAAGCAGGTGACATGGCATACCTCATTTCAAAGAAGGTGAAGGAAATGCCATGTTATCAGGCGGCTGGAACGGGAGAAGATGGAAATATTCTGGGACTAGCACGAAGTGACCCAAGTACGGCATTTTCCCTTTTCAGGAGAGCTTTTACGTTCCATCCAATGGTTCTGAGTTCATTCATTTAACAGGAATGACTGAGCAAAGGCCTGAGGTTGTCAGTCTGGGAATAAAAACAAGAACATGTCTCTGCCTCCAAGCAGCTCTGATGTGTTATGAGGGATTTGTAGATCTGAGATCTGTACCAATAACTCAGAAACAAGGTACAACCAGAGAAGTGCCACAGGCAAGTATACACAAAGTACTGAGCACAGAGAAGGCAGTACACAAGGAGAAGATGGTATCTGAGCAAATCCGTGGAACAGGGGAAAGGTAGACACGAGCAGGAAGGACCAATAAATGCTAAACAGGTACAACTTCCTGAATAATTTAGTCCTTCATCTGTGCATAGAATGCACACACAGACACATACACATCACATCCTAAGTAGTGCATACCCCTATCTAGATTCCAAGCCTAAATTGGAGCCAATGCCTTAGATTCCAACCCCAGACCTTCCACCTGCTTGCTAGATGACCTTGGGCAAATCATTGCACCACCTTGCCTGTTTCTCCATCTATACATGGGGGTGTTAACAGTACCTACCTCAAAGGGTTGATTTGAGAACTGAATGTGTTGATACAGGTAATGTAACAAGTAAAAAAAGACTGTGGTAGACCTGGTAGACATCGTACCAGTGGTAGCTAGCATTCTTATTCTGCCCTTGTCATCGACTCAATCTGGTTATCTTCTTGTTTCTTCTTCCTGCAACACCTTGGTGGCAAGGCTGCTATTCCTAAAGTGTGTGCTTTGAAGTGTTCCTTGGAAGGAGCTTTGATCTGCATTACAGCACAAGGCAGAGAGAAGGGGGTCCTATGCCTCCAAGACAAACCCACCTAAGCCATAGCCCGCATCCTGCCTGCGCCTTGGCACCAATGAAATTCTCATAAATCTGTTTTCGTATATCCAACCCCCCATACTCTGTGAACTTCTAGCTGGAGTCACATTGGCCATAGGATGTGCCACAGAGCACAAATCCCACAACAGACTCCCAGGGAAGAAAGACTTCTTGCAAATGCTGCACACACAAAACTCCCTCTTGAACATGAGCAAAGCACAAGCCAGAAACTTGTTTTATTTTATTTAATTCAGCATCTCCTGGGTTAAATTCTGACCATAATAGCTTTATTTTTGTGTGTTGCACACTTTGAAAAATACTGTGCAAAGGCGAGACTTTTTTTTATTCATCCAATTATCCACAGAAATGTGGGTAACAGTGGAGTATAATAGGTATGACAAAAGAGTCAATACATTGAGCTGAATTTATGTAATCTTGAAAAAATATTTTCTCCTTGGGCTTCCATTCTCCCATTTTTAAAATAAGAGAACTGGATGAGAGAGTTGCTAAGATCCTTTCTATCATCAGTTATTAGCCAATTTTTCATTAGGTGTTTTTCCTGCCCTCTGCCTGGTCATTATCGAGTTTTGTCATTTTATTCAAGGTGAGAGCAAAGCTGTCCACCCTCAGAAGCAAGAAGCTAGCAGAGGAAATAGTCAAAGCTGACCTTCACTGCATGCCAGCCACTGCTCAGAGGGCTGTACAGGGCTCACTCCATCTAGTCCCAACAAGCCCAGCAGATGAGTGCCACTTCAAAATCATTGCCATTTTACCAAAAAGACATCGAGGCGCAGAGAGACTAAGCTGCTGTTTAAGTAACTCTACCCAGGTGGCACAGATGGGTTTTGAACCCAGGTCAAAACACCACACTCCTACCATCAGGCAACACTGCCTGCGGGGTGACTGCAGGTACAGGAGACCACGGATTCCGAGTCTAGTCCACTCTGTTTCTTATGAAGAGAAGATAACATTTGTCTCTTCCCACATTCTGCCCTATTTTTGGCTTCAGCTTTCATGAAAAAAATGCAAAGAACAGCAATATTTCACGTGCTTTTCTTATCAATTACCATTATAATAATAATTAACTACAACATTTTCAGCACTTTCATATCTATGATCAAATATTATTTTAATGCACACCTCCTAAGATACACAGACTAAAAGATTACCATGTTGGTTTTATAATCAAGGAAACTGGGGCACCTCTGAGGAATAAAGAAGTTTGACCCTCACACCGATAAATAGATTGTGGATCTTGAATTTGAAGCTGCTCTTTGTGACTCAATGAAAAAGTACTCAGGAGCTCAAGGTGATCCGGGGCTCTTGGCTACCAAAGTCAATCCCAGCTTGGGGGTGGGCAGAGTTCGTGAAGACACAGGAGTAAACACCAGAGACATTGAAGTGGAGAGCCTGGAGCTAGGAAGGAAACCTAGCCGAACACTAAAGGGAAGGAGTATCCTGCTTTCTTCTTGGTGTTACAGGCAGGGCTGGGGAGGGGGACACATTAGGGATTGCAGTACTCCTCACATCCCTGATCTTACTCTTCTTATTATTCCTCTTTCTCTCTAACCTTCTGTCTCTTCAGGCCACTAGCCACCTCCAAATCCTGGAGCTGGGACAGTTTATGCATCAACCTACAAACCTTCACTGAGTGTCTAGGGTATGCCAGGCCACTGCCATTACACAGTAGGGACACTGAGGAAAGATATGTTCAAATCACTGAACTCCGTGGAAGGTGACTGACTTCAGGCTCAGGAAAGACGTGCAGAGGTGGTATGTTCGATCTGAGTCTCGCAGGCATGTAGGAGCTCCTCAGGAGGATGATGTGAGCCAGAATAAAGGCTGGGCAAAGAGTACTCCAGGCGCAGGGAACATGTGCAGAGACTTGGAATGCTTTCTGATGGAAGCATAGGAAGCATAGAGAAGAAGTCTAGATCTGAAGCTAAAAAGGAAGGTGAAGCCAGATCATGAGGTGATCTTGATGTTCAGTGGGAGACACTGAACTTGATTTTTCAGGCAGGGAATGAGCTTTGTCTTTTAGGGATAGCTTCCCTATATGCTCGGGATGGTTTTGAATCTATCTTTGGTGACTCTTCTTTTAATAGGAAGTCCCTTCAAGGAACCCAAAACTAATTCAGAAATTCTCATTGTAATTAGAAGGGAATGTGAAGATCTAATAAAAGAAAAAATATGACTCTCCTTGATCAAAGAGGTAACCATAACGTAAGGCACACAAAACAGACAGAAGTCTCCCTCACTGGCCTAGAGCCCAGAAGGCTGGGAGAGGCAGGTCCTCAAGACAGCCCCTCTTCCCTCCCATCAGTGTGGCTGTGAACGAGAACATGAGTGCTGTCCTGACATCACTGCTGATGGAATCAGTGTCTCCATCAGAAAACTGAGTGAGGATGGTCAGTATCGTGGCACAGGACTGACTCCCTTGAGCTCTCTAGCCCTTCCAGCCTTGGGGAGTAGTTATACTGAATGCTATTCACAAATCCAGCACCAGGAGGCAGTGTGGGCCCACGGTCAACCTCAGCCCAGACACCTTAGAACAAGGAACTGGGGACAAAGGAGAGAAATAAATGGAGATAACAAACGTAACAAACATGCAAGGAAAGGGAGAGGACTTTATTCAACGAATTTATTGAAATTTGTTCCTAAGAGGTTTTCCTCTAGCACAAACTTCAACTCTACGAATCCAGGCCTTTGAATCTTGCAATACCTTGACAAACATATCTTATGAACATGCTCCTCATTTCCTGGTTTGACAGCTTAATATGATTGTCACCTGGTCTCAACCTGCTGTACCAGTTTTCTTATCCATGCTGCTGTCCCCCACTCACAGGGGGCTCAAACCAACGTCTCTCCCCACTCAGGCCCTGTCTCTGCCTGTGACCACACTGTTCTCTCCACATAGAACAGCATTTTCCAAAATACCCTTTGTCTGTTTCTGATCTAACTCAAATGTCACCAGCACCATGAAGCTTTTCCTGACCTTAAAACCCAGAAATCATAATCATCTCTCTCTCTCTCTCTTTCCCACCTCTCTCTCTCTACAGTGGTCCCAGAAAATTCTCTGTCCCCTCTGCCGCCTGCCACCAATCTACCTTATGTGGCAGTTATTCGTATATACGGGCAGAAACACTTTCTTACACTTTCACGGCACATCCTGAATGTGAGCCCTGCTCACAGTAGCTACTAGATGCATGTGTGAAAAAGGAGGCTGAGTTTTGTCTGCAGAATGGCCAGGGATGTTTCTGCTTATCAGGCGAGCCTTCGTTTTTTTCATCTAGAAAAGCCTTAAGATAAAGTAATAGATCACTTAGGGCTGATTAATTAAGCAATGGCACATCTACACCACAGAACACCACACAGCTTCTTAAATGAATGAGGATGTCTATGCGCACTGGTGTGAAAGACAAAAATAAAAGGTAAACTACAGAGCAGTACAATGGTAGGATCTCTTCTATTTAGGAAGGTAAGAACAACAAAATTTTACACACACACAATCATTCGTATAGTCAGCATACAATATAGCATCACTACACATGCAGGAAAGTAGGTATGTGTGAAGCATAATCAAGGCGGGGAACGCAATCAAGCCAAACATACTGCAAGATGACCCAGATGTTGGAATTAGCAAACAAGCTCTTTAAAACACTTTGTAAGTTATGTTATAAAAACAGTTATAAATATGTCCAAGGACTTAAGGGGGAAAATTGGTCATCATGAGTGAAAAGTTAGAGATTCACAACGGAAGAATGGAATCTGTTAAAAATAGAAATCCTAGGACAGAAAAATACAGTACAATACCTGAAATAGAAAACTCACTGGAACCAAAAAAGAAGTATCTTTTTAAATTGTGCAGAATCCCAGTGATCTCTGGGACGATAATAAGTAGACAGGTATACATGTCATTGGAGTCCCAGAAGAGGAGGAGAAGAGAATGAATAGGAAAAAAAATGCTTAACGACTTAATGATCAGCATTTTCCCAAATTTGTCTTTTTTTTTAATCAACTTAAAGACCCAAGTAGCTCAGCAATCTCCGAACAGGCTCGATACAAATAGAACCATACATTCGTATATCAGAGTCAAACTGCTGAAAATCAAAGGTGAAAAAAAAACTTAAAAGCAGCCAAAGGGAAAATAAAAAACAATATGTATGTCACTTGACAGCTCATAATAAACAGTAGAGGCAAGGAAACAAAAGAATGGTAACTTTAAAAATTCAGAAAGGAAAAAATTCTATATCTCATGAGAATATCTTTCAAAAATTAGAGTGAATCACATTAATTTTGGGTGAACATAATGTGAGAGAATTCACTGAGCAGACTTGCACTATAAGATGCTAAAGGAAGTTCTTGAGGCTGAAGAAAAACGACATCAGATGGAAAATGGGGTCTACAAATAAAAAATAATATTTTACTCTGCAGTATGTTACAGATTATATATGTGTATTTAGTGTCAATCATAGCACAGAAGACAGGTTGGAGTAGGTGATATTTTATTGTTGTAAGGTTCTCACATTTTACATGAACTGATGCAATATTAATTCGAGCTAGACTTGATAAAATAATGATACTTGTATTGCCTAAAGCAGTGCTAAAAATATACAGTTACAGTTAAAAAGCTGATAGAGAAATTAAAATGGGCTACTAAAATTTGATTAACCCAAAGAAAGCAGGAAAGCAGAAAAAAGGAAAAAGAAATAAATGGGACAAACAGAAAACAAATACCAAGAAGGCAGAGTGAAAACCAGCCAACCATATCGTTCATTATTCCAAATTTAAGTGGACGAAACCCTCCAATCCTAGCAGAAGGGGGCATACCTGGTATGGCTGAATAAGTAGGTCAACAAATCCCCTCCCTACAAATCAGCTAAAAACAAAATTGTAAAGATAACTATTTCAGGGCACTAGAAATCAAAGCCATACAACAGATTCATGAAAAACCACTGAACGTTGTGTAAGAACCGTGGGAGTTTGTGGTGTTCCTGCTGGGGGCTGCTTTCATCCTCACCCCAACCCCAACGCAGCTTGGTGTGTGAGGCAGTGGTAGTAAGATTGAGGTGTCACAAAACCCTCCTCTCTCTCTCCCCACCACCTCTCTCTCTCCTGCCCCTTCCAAGCCTCTAGTGGTTGCCAGCAATCTTACCATTTCTTTTGCAGCCACATCACTCCAATCGCGTGGTGCTCTCCCTGTCTTCATATCAACTTTTCTCTGTGTATGCCTCTGCATCCAAATTTTTCTTTTTTTTATAAGGTCACCAGTCACTGGATTAGGGCTTAACCTAATCCAACATGACCTCATCTTAACTTGAGTACATCTTCAAAATTCCTATTTCTAAATAAGGTCACATTCAGAGGTTCTAGGTAGGCATGAATTCCTGGGGGACACAATTTAATCCAATCCAGATAACATCAAGCAAAGCATCCCAACACGCTTTCTGCAGTTCCAAAGAAGCAGCACACTCGCAAAAGGGGCTACGGGAGCCTCTGGTACAGTTTAACAAAGCCTCATCGATTAGGCCAGCAAAGAGGAAACTAGCCCAAGCGTGTTCAGTTTGTTACTTATACAGAAGCAAAGTGTCAGCTCCTTGTGTCCCTAGTTCCACAGAAGACACCAAACCAGCAGGCTGATGACAGCCTGCTCTGGCGGTGGCCAGCTCTGCTACCAAGGAGCTTCCTCTAAACTACAGCCAAAAACACTGTCGACATACACAGAAGCCTGAAGCTCTGCTCTGAGGAAGATCAAAGTAGAAAAGTGTGTGATTTGAATTAAATAAATGAAACAAGGAGATGAGTGAGAAACAGTTTTGTGGAGTTCTCCTGCAAATTAGGGACATGCATGATAAACGCTCCAAGACAGCTCCTGGGAAGGCCGTTCACCTCCCTTTATGCCACTACAAATAGCAGGTGCCCCCTGCCAAAAGTTGTGTTAAATGCTGTCTACATGACCTGCACGGCCATGTGCAGGATATCAGGGCACTGCAGTTGTTCCTCTCCATGTGTATGTGATAAGGATCCCAGAAGGAAAGGAGAGGGAGAAAGGAACAGAAAAAATGTTTGAGGAACTTGTGGGCAAGCTCCCCCCCGCCCCCGTGAATGCCAAGAGGATAAACATAAAGAGATAAACACACCTAGAAACATAGACAGTTGAATGCCAAAGACAGAAAATATTGAAAGGCATCAAGAGAAATAATTCACCTCATCGCATACAAAGAACAACAATGTGGTTAACAAGGGGGACCAAAATGTAGTGGAAAGACATCTCCAAGTTACTGAACAAAAAAAATAACTATCAACCAAGAATTCCACAACCAAGTAAACATCAATATTGGAGGCGAAATAGACATTCCCAGATAAGTAAAGACTAAGAGAACTCATTGCTAATATACCTGTCTCATCAAATATATTAAAGACAGTCTTTTGGGCTGAAAGGAAATGATAGCAAATGTTAACTAGCTAATAATAATAAATAAAGAGTACTAAATATATAGGCAAATATAAAAGCAATATATATATATTTTTCTCTTTTCTTAACTTAAGAGACATAGGATTACATAAAGCAATAATTACAACACTAAATTGTTGGGTTATAACATACAGGGTCTGAGAGAAGTAATACCATTGACTGTGGTGATAACACAAGTGAATGTCTTGCATGAGATGGACAGCAATTTGAACACGCCACCTAAAGTGATATATGGTATGCTTGCATGTGATATTATGTTACAGGATTCCATGCTTATGATTTTGCAATAAAAAAAATTTTATGTAATAGAAAAGGGGCATTATTTGTGCTGGACCCTGTACATAGATGTCATCCATGTGACACTAATAACAGAGAGGAGGGGAAACATGGAGTTACAGTGGAGAAAAATTTCTATATTTTACCAAAGGTGTTAATATTAATCTTTAATTAATTTATTACATTAGTACTCCTATGAATTAAGGTGTATGTTACCATCCCTGGAGAAACCACTAAGAAAATGACTTTAAAAACAAAGTTTTTAAAAAATCAACAAAGCATTGTCTGCCCATTAGGAAGCAGAGATTGACAGACCAGTAAAATAGCAAGATCCAGCCATGTGCTGATTGCAAGAAGTGTATTTGAACTACAAAAACACATATTGGGGAAAAAACATACAATGCAAATGCTAGCTATAACAAAACCTTCTGTTACTATACTAACATCAGACAAAACAGACCACAGTATTACCAATTCTCCCACGTAGTGGTAGCAGCCCAGGCATCAAAGGAAGTGAGACCTGCATTTGAGCCCTGCTCAACCTCAGACACTGGGGAGGAGGTGGGGATAAAACTGCTATAGTATACTAAACACTCTACATGAAGTATCCCCAATCCTCACAAAATTCTATAAAATCAATAATGTTATCCCCATTTTTCCCACCGTAACAGCCTAATAGACACACAATTAATTATAGTAATAATAACAATTATTATTATTGCTGTTGTTCAGTAAATTCTTATTATGTGCAAAGGACTATCCTAGGTATTAGGAATACCATGGTATCTAAAATAAAGCCCCTAATCTTAGAAAGTTTATTTCCAACGGGATGGGAAAAAAATAGAGTAAAAATAATCAGAGAGTGGTAAGTACAATGCATGGCTTTAGAGTGATAGGGTGGAATGACTGTGGTAGGTAACTCAGACTGAGGAAGTGGCATTGTGGATAAAATCTAAATTACAAAAAGAGACAACCACATGCAGATGGGGAAGACCAGTAGTTTGAGTAGAGGAGTAAATACGCAAGGCTCTGTAAACCAGGGTGAGACAGCTCAGTGTTATCCCATGTGACAAGAGATGATCGGAGGGTTTCAAGTCAGTTAACGGGCATTCTCACTCCAGAGAGAATAGAGTACAGGGCATCAGGAGATCACCTGGGAGTCATTAGGGCACTCCGGGAAAGAGAGGAGGCAGTGCTTGAAATAGGGCGGAGGCAGGTTAGGTGGAGAGAAGTGGACAAACTCGGGATGGATTTTGGAGATAGAGCTAATCAGGTGTTAAATTGGATATACAATCGGGGAAAAGAAAGAGAGGAGTCAAGGATGAGACTCCCAGACTTGGAGCTTGAACAGCTAACTGGATTGGTAGGGTGCCATCTACCATGAAGAAAAAGACGGAGAGCAATAGAATTGCTTGGAGCAATGAGAGAGAGCTGGGAAGAGTGGAATCAGTGTCCTGTTTTCTCTCTGTTAGGTTCAAAAAACTTATCAGACTTCTTAAACTATTTACTAAGTCTAGATGACAGTGTAAACATGACCAGAACAGAGTAGGGGAGAAGCACGGATACATCAGAATTCAAGATAAACTGTTACGTCGTTTTTACAAAGAAAACATGAAAGTATGGGAGATAGGATAAACATGTTGGCAGGCATAGGCCTCTGGAAAAGCTTCATGGAGTAGGAAGGCTATGAGTTAAAATTTGAAGGATGGATAGACTTGAACAGGCATCATCGAGGTGTGGATAGATTCTAATCAGAGAGGAAAAACTCAAACGAAGGTTCTTTAAAAGTGAGCCATGCTCAAGGAAGGTTGAACAGACACCTGTCATTAAGATTCAAGGTATGTTAAGGGAGGATGATGGAAGACCCTGGAAAAGTAGGTTAGAGTCAGATTATGAGACACTTCGAGGCAGGCCGGGGTGATACGTTTTATCCTGTGGCCTGGAGTGGGTGGAGAGAGAGAGAACTTCAAAGCAGACAAGTGACTTGCTTAGAGATACACATGAATATCACTCTGGCAACAGTGTTTGAAAAGTGATGGTGATGGATAGCAGAAAGGGGGATAAGGAGGAAGCCAGTTCAGAGATTACTCTAGTCTAGATGCAGGGTAAGGTAAACCTGAAGAAAAGCATTAGGTATAAAATGAGGGGACAGATGAAGCAGTTTGGAGACTTACAGATAGGGTTTGGCGATTGATTAGAAAAGAAGTCCGAGATAACTCTGAGACTGAGCATAATGTCTGGGAGAATCATGGTGCCATGAACCAAGATAAGGGACCAGGAAGAGAAACAGGCTAGGGGAGAGAATGGAGAGCAAAGGAAATGATGAGTTTGCTTTTGGTCATGTTTAGTTGAATGCACCAATGCAACATTAGTTCCCAGAAAAAAATGATCCATCAGTGGGATGGGCCTAACATAAAAGTGAAAACTCAGGAGTCCTTGACACCAGGGACAATAACTTGTTATGTATTTGGAGCTGAGTTAAATCCTTTGCATAATTATCTTATTCCCTTTTCCATAATAGCCCCAGGAAGAGCAGGATGTCCTTATTCCCATTTTACAAATGAGGAAGTTGAAAGTTCAGGGAAGCTAAATCACTTGCTGAAAGTTACATACAATTAAATGATAAGGTCAAGATTTGAACTCACAAACCAGAGTTGTCCTACTTGGTAAACCCGTGGGCAAAAGGGGCTTTGGGTCTCACAGGTGCTTTCGTTGACTCTGCTCAAATGTCCACAGAAATTCAGGACCAAGTGGACCTCATTCACCCAGCTCTCCAATAATGGTGACTAAAGTCCAGAAGTGGAATCGAATTACCCAAGGTCACGATGAAGTTCCAGCTGTCTTTCTCACTACACTGTGGATAACACCCGAACTCCAGTTTCTACGTGCTCCGGCTTCTCCACCTCTCCAACCTCATGATTTCACTCTCCCTCACAAGACGAGCACACTCCCAACTCCGTGCTTCTGCATTTGCTGTTCTCCCTGCTCTTCCTTGTGTATTTCCACAACTCTGTCCTTCTATCAGTAGGTCCCAGATCCAGTATCACCTCCTCCAAAATGTGTGCTCAGACAAGCTACCCCATCATGATCCCCTCCTATCCATTCCCAGTTATTGTACACGGTTCCATTTTCTCCCTGGAGGGCATGGCTATCTCACGGCACCTTATTGACCTATTTCATCATTAACATCCAGTCTCCACCTGCCAGAAGATACAGCAGCATCAACTGTATCCCCAGAACTTGGAACAGAATTGAGCAGAGTGAGTGCTGAAAGGTGAAGTGAGAAAGACAGGAGAAGGGAACTCCCCGTGGAGTAGGGGGGCATTTGGCCAGTGCCTTTATTAACAGAGGACCAGACCAGGCCTACTTTGAGCCCCAGCCTCCTCCACCATGACATTTGTATCCCAGGGACTAAATGAGAGAGCCATGGTGTAGGAAAAGTTGTGGGCTCACTTCTAGAATAAAGAGAGTAAGATCATGCCAGACACCATGGCCAGGCCTGGCCACGTAGGACCACGACACCACTGCCCCGGGTGTCTCTGCGTTCACCTTCCTCCACCCCACTCTGTCCTATCTCCTCCTTCTCCTTTAATGTCCACATCCCCATCTCAAAGGGCCACCCCTACCCTGCCCCTTATCTGCCTCTTCTTCTCCATCATCCCAGAGGGCTTCTCCTTTCATCTCCTCCACCCCCTTATCTTACCTTTGCCCCCAAGCCCACCCATCAGCTTCAGTTGGGCTCCCAGGCCCTTATCAGATGTCCCTCTCTCCATCACTGCCTCCTTATCTGCTCATCCCCTCAACCACACACAATGTTATTTTTTGTCTTTTTGATAGAAGCCTACAGTAAACAGCAGACACTCAGAGACTTGCATTCCAGGCTCTGATGGACAGGCCAGCGGAGTGAGTGGCAGGCCTTCAGAGGCGGGGCAGGGAGGGCATTTCTGGGAGTACAACCTCTGGCTTCACACAAAAACCAGGATGCAGGCTTTGGAATCAGTCTGGATAAGAATCCTGCCTCTGGAGCTTAAACCATATTTCATCATGTACTGGGTGATGCTGGGCAAATAACTTCAGCCTCCATTAGCTACATCTGCAAAACAAACTTAAGAATCCCTCCCTCCAAGGATCAAGGACAGTGCTTGGCAAAGGCTAGCCACATTCTGGAGACTCTGTGCTCATTTTTCCCCTCTACGGGGATACAAAGATGCCTGTATCAACTCCTATAATTGTTTCACTCCTGTGTAGCTGTGTAACTCCTAGTGATCCTAGAGACTGTAATTGTTGACATCTATATTCTACGGGTGATGGAACTGAGACAGAGAGAGGTTGACTGACTTGCCTGAGGTCACAAAGTCTCCCACAGCTGACCTTGAGGGGATCCCACCCTTCCACAGAGTGAAGCAGCTTTCAATACTATGGAAGGAACCCCTCAGCACCTTCACCCGGCAATTGTCTGCCATGATTCTAAATTCCTAAGGCAAATGAAGCCAGTGATGGCCTTCCCCTGCCCTGGGGACATCTGCTTGGTTCCCAGGACAAAAGATGAAGGTGAGCACTGAGTCTCCTCCAAAGAAATGGGAGGGTCCAAATTCTTTCATTAGAACCTCAGGAAATGACTTCAGCAGCCCAGCTTGGCCAGTTTTCTGGTGTTAATCATTTTCTCACACCCAAGAGCACCTTCTCCCCACCTCCTGAGCCATATCCACCTCCTGAGCCTTACTCTTCCTGACTATAATTAGGGATGTCACCTGGGTGTTGCTGTGGAAAGCAACACCAAGAGCCCTTCACACACCTGCTCCAGGAGGCAGCAGTGGCCCAGCTCTGAGCTCAGCACAGAACCAGCTGCTGCCAGCTTTCCCAGCAGGGACCACAGGCTCGCAGAAGGTGTGGGTGTCATTGCACTGCATAATAAAGCAGAAACAAGCAGCTGGAGCTGGTGATCACACTTCTGGGGCCAGTCTCCAGCTGCTGGAGAGAAGGGGCCTATAGGGACCACCTACTGCAGCCAGCCACCTTACTTTTGGGAAGAGGAAACTGAGGCCCAGAGAGGGGAGAAGTCTCATCCGGAATCACACAGGACTAACTCACTGCTGGCATGAGAACCCAGGCTTTCTACCTCCCCAGCTAATGTTCTCTACTCCCCGCCCCCACTGACATTGAGGATAGTAGTTTTTAACCAGGGTGATTCTGCCACCCAGGTGACATTTGGCAACGTTGGGAGACATTTTTGGTGATCTCAACTAGAGGGGAGGGGAAGAGGGATAGGATACAGCTAAAGCTTTTCCAACGCGCACAGCAGCCCTGACGGCAAACGTTACCCGATCTACAACGTCCATAGTGCCAAGGTGAGGAAACTCTGGTTTAGAAGCACTGCCACAGGAGTGTGACTACCAGTCCCATCAAATGCTGTTTTACGAATGTTCAAGACGTCTTTGGAAATTACTGGGTTTGGACTACAGAATTGCGACAGTACACTGGTAATAAGGGCTCCCATGTGGCCCAATGACTCCTAAGGAAGATCATTCCTGGCCTTTCCCTACTCCTGTGACCCTATCTCCATATATCAAATCCCACTCATCCTTGAGGGCCAGTCCAGAGTCACCACCTCCAGGAAGGAATCCCTGGTTTCTCTTGCTAGGAGTCATCTCTCCAGAGAAGATAATTAACACCAGAAAACTGGCCATGTGGGGCTGCTGACCCCCAGCAGCACTGTAGCATTCTTCTGACACTGAGAAGAGCCTACTTTGTATCAGAGTTAGAAGTTAGTATAATTCAATGTCAAGTTTGTGGGCTCTGGAGTCTAAAGCCCTGGCTACCCAGTTCCTAGTTGTGCAACTCTAGGCAAGTAACTTAACTACTCAAAGCCTAGATTGCTTTATTTGTAAAATGGGAGTGAGGGTGGTAATATACCTGCCTCATAGAACTGTTGTGAAGACATTATTTAATCCATGTAAATCACTTAACACAATCTCTATCACATGGTTACTGCACAATGAAAGTTAATGATCCTAATAATTACATATGAATTAATCATGCCCCTAACTCGACCATGGTCTCTGTCAGGTAGACTCTGTAGCCCCACCCTACTGCCACTTTACCTAACACATAACCTTGCAAATTACAGTATTTTTTTATTGCTGTTCAAGTACAGTTGTCTCCATTATCCCACCACCACTTTTCCCTGCGCTCCCTTAAGTCCTAACCCCGTTTGGCTTTGTCTGTGGGTCTGTTATACATGGTCCCTGATGAACTGTCAAAAGCAAAGTTACTTCAGCACCCTAGAGCATGGTCATGCCTATGACATGTGATGTCCTTCCTATCTAGCCTTGCTCAGTGCCCTTAAGAAGCTGCCATGACCCGCTCTCTCTCTCTCTCTCTCTCACACACACACACACACAAGGACACATTCTGATGCATCTCCCACCTCGTCTGATCCCTGCGACAGTCTTCTGAGAATTCCTAGGCAGAACCTGCAGCAAGGTTCCTCACCATCATCACTACTGACATTTTGGGCTAGGTAATCCTATGCTGTGTGGGGCAGCCTTGTGCTTTGTAAGATGTTTAGTAATATCTCTGGCCTCTACCCACGAAATGCCATTCGCATTAAAAACAAAAAACTATTAGGACAATAAAAAGTTGTCTCCAAACATTGTGAAATGTCTCTGTGGGGGCAAAACGTCCCCCACTTAAGAACCTCTAGTCTTGGCCATACGTTCTCAGTGGGGGTTATGTCACCCCCAAGGAAGCAAAAATTGGTTCTTAGGGGACAAAAGAAATCTTATTCTTTTTATGTATAAAACACAAATAGACATAAAGTATACAAACAAATAGGCAGTGTGTTTGTGAAAATAAAATTCATGAAGAAAGAAAATTAGGGGGGGAAAACAATCGACTAATGTTCCGGGAAGANTAAGAAGCTGCCATGACCCACTCTCTCTTTCTCTCTCTCTCTCTCTCTCTCTCTCTCTCTCTCTCTCTCACACACACACACACACACACACACACACACAAGGACACATTCTGATGCATCTCCCACCTCGTCTGTTCCCTGCGACAGTCTTCTGAGAATTCCTAGGCAGAACCTACAGCAAGGTTCCTCACCATCATCACTACTGACATTTTGGGCTAGGTAATCCTATGTTGTGAGGGGCAGCCTTGTGCTTTGTAAGATGTTTAGTAATATCTCTGGCCTCTACCCACGAAATGCCATTCGCATTAAAAACAAAAAACTATTAGGACAATAAAAAGTTGTCTCCAAACATTGTGAAATGTCTCTGTGGGGGCAAAACGTCCCCCACTTAAGAACCTCTAGTCTTGGCCATACGTTCTCAGTGGGGGTTATGTCACCCCCAAGGAAGCAAAAATTGGTTCTTAGGGGACAAAAGAAATCTTATTCTTTTTATGTATAAAACACAAATAGACATAAAGTATACAAACAAATAGGCAGTGTGTTTGTGAAAATAAAATTCATGAAGAAAGAAAATTAGGGGGGGAAAACAATCGACTAATGTTCCGGGAAGAATAATGAAAAATGACTGAGAAATATTAATCTAGGCAACTCATCCTTTGTAAAGTGTCATCAACTGAATACAGCCATATGTTGTTCACATCTAATAATAATAATAAATCTTCCA
Organism: Sturnira hondurensis; assembly: GCF_014824575.4. Taxonomy (NCBI): domain Eukaryota; kingdom Metazoa; phylum Chordata; class Mammalia; order Chiroptera; family Phyllostomidae; genus Sturnira; species Sturnira hondurensis. The sequence continues at coordinate 193,520 of NW_028073975.1, read as the reverse complement.
AGGTCTGTGCTAAGCCCTGTGTTCATTCGCTAAGGGAAGTCAGTGTTTCTGGAACCACAGTTTACAGATGAAAGCTCTGGGGCCTGGAAGTGACCTCTGACAAGACCTGTATCACACAGCCATGAAAAGACAGAGCCAGGACTCCAAGGCAGGTCTGGCTGACCCCAAAGAACTCCTGCTTACCTACCACCATCCACTGGACTCGGGCATGGAGGCTTTCCCACTCACTCACTTACACCCGAGACTTTCCCTGGGACCACACTGTGATTTTCAGGACTTTGAGATGATAATAATGGGCTGATAATTATGGATTGACTTCTCTCAGCTTGGTACCTGTATTAACTCATATCCTCCTCCTCCTAGCAACCCTGTAAGGTAGATTCTGTTACTGTTGACTTTCTACAGATGAAGGCATGGAGACTCAAAGAGGGGCTGGGTTACTTGTCGAAGGTCACATCACCCATAAGGAGAGCTGAGACTTAAACCCCGGCAGGGTGGATACAGAGCCCACAGCATGGCCACACACCTGAGGCCTTCCTTCCATCCCCTACCTTCTACACAGGCATTCAAGGATCCAAAGAACTTTGGGATTTCTTGAAATAATGTTGGTCCATTGTAGCTCCTGAATGCCAATGATGGTAAGGGTCTATGCCCTGTTTGTCCATCCACACTCTGGTCAGGAAGACTGGGCCAGAAGGTGGGAGGAAAATGTAGAAATGAAGGCTGAACAGACAGGAGGGGGAAAGAAGGAGAAAAAATGAGGGGGAGGGGCCAGGAGGAGGGTGGTGTGACATGAAGGGAAGAGAAGATAATAAGAAAGGAAGCTGGGACTAGGAGCTGGAGCTCAGATGCTGGGGAGGAGAAGGGAGGAGGGAACATCCAGGCTGATCTATTTTTATGAACCTGAGTGCTGCTGATTTGCATGTTTAGCATCTCTTTGCATATTGAGGTCAGAAGGGCCAAACTCCTCATGTGAGAAGAAACAGGAATTCATTAGTGCAGCCTTCTGGAAGGCTCTTCAAGCACACTTGCCAGGCTCTTCCCTAATGAAGAAAAGGGGAAGGGAGGAGGAGATATAATCCATCATCCTGCAAGAGTATCCCGTGTGCTGAAGGGGGGGGTCACTGGACCCTGAGTGAGCTCCTGCAGGTCACCCATACCGCTCCCACTCACTGCATCTCCCTTGGCAGGTGAGGCCTCAGCTTCCACCTTCACAAACGGAAAGGAAGTGGGCAGGGACTTCTGGAAGCCTGATCAAGTTAAGAAAGTTATTCCACGAGCTAATTCATAGAAAGAGCTCATACCTCAGAAAAGAAAGGAGCCAAAAGAAGATGTAGCAAAGTGATTGACAAGGCATCTCAAGTGCCATATCTTTGTCCTGAATCTTTGGTGCTAATAGGAAAAGAAGGAGGGAAAGAAGGGAAGGAGGGAGGGAGGGAGGGAGGGAGAGAAGGGGGGAAGAAGGAAGATTGTCTTCCAAACAAACTTATGCTTGTCACTTGGATTATCCTCAAGCTGCCCAATGAGGTAGATAAGCAAAAAATCCCAATTTGGCCCTGGCTGGTGTAGCTAAGGGGGTTGAGCGCAGGCCTGAGAACAAGACGATCGCCATTCGATTCCCAGTCTGGGCACATGCCTGGGTTGCAGGCCAGTTCCCTGCAGGGGACATACCAGAGGCAACCATACATTGATATTTCTCTCCTTCTCTCCTTCACCTCCCCTCTAAAAGATAAATAAATAAAATCTTTTTAAAAATCCCAATTTGTAGATGAGAAAACTGAGGCTTGACTCAGCTGTTACTTGTCCCAGTATTAGGGCAGACCTATGATTTGAGTCCATACAGTATACTCCCAACTATTACACTATCCTGACCCAACAAACACAGGCCACCAAGGAGAGTTCAGACACATGAGATGGGAGCCAGACCCACATTGCCTCTCTCTCCCTCTCTTTCTCCCCCTTCTCTCCCCTGGTGCATCTGCTCCATTAACTCAGCACGGACCAGCTTGGGGAGTCAATTAGGGCTCCCCTGTATCCCCAAACCTTTGGCTTATAGGTCCTTTTGCTTTGCCACAACAAGACTTCTGATCCCAGTGCTATGTGACCTCCTGTTTAGAGTCCCACCACCACCTGATTTCATTCCAGTGTCACTCAGTTCCAATTCTCCACCGACAGGAGGTAGAATAGTCCAGCCTCTGGACTCACTCCCCTTGGAAGGCCCCTGAGAGGTCCACAGCTGCTCCACCTACATGTGTCCTGGAGAAACAAGGACAGGGAGTACAAACAGGAAAATGAGATGCCAGGGGTTTACCGTGAGGGGTAGAGGGCATAGCTGTGGCAAGCAGTGATCAGCTTCTCCAAGAGGTCACTCTCAAAGAGCTGAAGGGGAAAATAAGCAACAAAGACACAAAAGATCTTCAACTAAAAGAGTTGGTGACTACCCATATGGGAAGACAGGAAGAACGCTCCAGAGCTCTTGCTGGAAAATATCTCCTCTGCCTGCCTGCCTAGTGTCTGGAGGTCTACCATTAAAGACTCTGGTAGATCCTTAGACAAGTCATGTAGCCTCCCTCTGCACGAGAAGCATGAAAAGGCAGCCCCAGACATTTTGCCCTACTGAGTCGCTAGAAAGGGTTATTAGGTGATTGTGGGCATGCATGTGAGTGTTGGAGCAGAGGCAGCTGGTTGTCTCCTCAGTCTCCACTTTCCCCTTCTCCTATAAACAGATGTCTTATCTGGGCACATGGCCACCCAGCTAAAAACCAGCTTGCCCAATCTTCCTTGCAGCTAGCTGTGGATGAAGGCCAATCTGAAGCATGCAGAAGCATAGCCAGGCCCTTGAAGGGAAAAAGTTAGCTCTGCCTTCTCTCCACTCCTGGTCACTGGAAAGATCCATGTGGGAGGGGGAGCTGAATCAGCCTTCTCGGACACAAAGTGGGACATGCATGTCAAGGAAGGCAGAGCAGCAAGATAGAAAGTGCCAGAACCCAAGGCTATAGGGCTGTTCTCTCAGCCCTGATTGCTGGTGCACACATTGTTACATGGGTGAGACAGAAATTCCTTTTTGCCAACCAGCATTTTTTGGCTCTTAACATGGGGGTCAATATCTTTCCTGACCTCAGTTAAAAGTGCCACTTTGTGCCCATTCCTGTGCCCATTGGGAAGCACAGCCCGGGGCCCTTTGTGGAGTGTGCACAGCAGGACCTGGGCCAGGGAGCCTGAGCACAGCTCTGACCCCAGCTACCTCTGCTGAGGAGACTTTATTTTCTGATCCCCAAATCAAAACACACAGTCTGACAAAGGATTTGACATCCTCTTTGTATAACAGGAAGCATTCAAGGAGATATAGTCTGGATGATAAAACGTCAGTATTTACAGGAAGTTTCAAACAAGGACAAGAACACTAGGAATCTTAGATGCTGAGTTACATTCAAAAACCCAAGATGTGTAAACTTTTGCTTCAAAGAATCCTGTACTCACAATCCCAACCTTTCTCTTTACCTTTCACCCCACCATCTAATATTGAAGGTATTAATTTTACAACCTGTAATGCAAATGAATCAAAGTCAACAGTATCGCCAAGGGAAAGGTTAAGCTGCAGGAACCCCAGCTTAGACTTGGCCATGAGTTGTCCCATTCAGTCCTCAATGGTAGGTTCTCCAACCATCTCCACACTCCCATCAGAGAATAACTATTTAAATCCCCAGGCAAGGAGTGTCTTTTTGGCTGCGGTCAGATATATGTCCACCCTTGGCTTTCCCTCAGAGCAGGAAAGGGGGTACCTGGACATCCTGGGCTTCCCTAGAAAAGAAGGTGAACCTGGGAACCACTAGCCCATCAAAACCCACCCACATGCTGAGGGAGGGCTACTGTCCCATGAAGATTTGGGGCATGGCCTTGGGAAAAGCAGTGGGTACGAAGTGGCCAAGAAATCAAGAAATGGAAAGAAGCCCTCTGGATCCCCCTCATCCCCTCAAGAAATAAAAGCGAAATTGAAATGAAGCCAGAGAAGAACAATGAAACCCCAGAGAGAAGCTCTGGGGCCAAGGGAACGGCCTTTCCCACAGAAATATCATCACCAGCGACATAATTTGATTTTCTAGCAATGCCTGTGATTCAGCAAATAAGAAGGAGTTGGCATTGTTAGGAGCACAGGTCACATCAGGGTCTGAGCTCATCGCCATCCCCTGAAGGACAGCCTTGCAAGAGAGGCCCGTGGTAAATTCCCGGATGTCAGAGCCAAGGCAAGGAGAGGTCTGTGAAGGGAACAGAATGGGGTATAGTGGTCTGTTTTAGCTATTTTCCCACACTTCACACTCTCTGGCAAGATTCTATGGTGCCCCCTCTTCCACCTGGACTTAGTAGCATATCTCTAGAAATGTCATTTATCTTACTACACACCCGAATGCCACTCAGTGGTCCCTGCAGACAGAAGGACCATGTTTTCTGTCATACCATCTGGCCACTTGCTATGCTTCTCAGTAATGCCTCCTAAAAATACCCTTCTCCAGTATACCTTGTGAATTTAACAGAATAAAGAGGAGAAAAATCAGAGTTAATCTGCTCAGATCAGCTTTCCATGGAGGGAGACTTCTGTAACATGTGATAGAGTGGGAAAGCAGAAACTTTAGAGACAGACAAATTTGGATTCAAATTATAATAAGTATTGTGACCGTTATAGCTAAGATGTATTATTACCGAGTGCTGGCCACTGTTCCAGTCACTCTATATGGACTATCTACTTAATCTTTTCAACAACACTTGAGTTCAGTAACAATATTATTCTTATTTTATAAATAAGGAAACTGGCACGTGAGTGATTTGAGCTAGAAAACAGCAGAGTTGGTCTGATCACAGAACCAAACTTGCAACCTCTCTGAAAAATCGCCTCTGAGCGGATGTTAATGCCTTCCCATCTCTCAAATTCTCAGTTCGGACAGAATCCGGCATGAGACAACTGGACAGGTAGGGAAGGAAGGAAGATGCAACTTGAGAGGACAAAAGGATGGGAAGCCAACGGCCTAGTCTTCCTGTGGGCAGCCAGACGACACAGGGGGCAGCTGGAGCAGCCACTGGCATTCATGGAGAGCCTAGGGAGCAGAAGACAAGCCACACAGCTCCCAGCACCAAGGAGGCAAGTTGTCAAGGAAACCAGGAAAGCCTCTTACCCCAGAATACAAAGAAAGAAGGAAGGGAGAGAGAGAGGGTAGAAGGAAGTGGAAGGAAGGGAGGGAGGGAGAGGTAGACAGAGTGGGAAGGAGAGAGAGGGAGAGAGAGAGGGAAAGAAGGAAGAAAATTAATAAATATATGATCGATAGATGATAGATAGATAGATAGATATGATAGATGAAAACTGAAGCCTTGACAGGTGTGGCTCAGTTTGTGGGTATCATCCCACAAAGTCAAAGGTCACCAGTTCAATTCCTAGTCAGGGCACACACTTGGGTTGTGGGTTCGTCCCTGGTCAAAACATGTATGAGAGGCAACTGACCAATGTTTCTCTCTCACATCGATGTTTCTCTCCTTCTCTTTCTCCCTCCCTTCCCATATCTCTAAAAAATACTAAATCTTTTTAAAAAGTAAATGATAATAATAATAAATGATAGCTAAATAGATAATTAGTGTCATCATAGATAATAGATGGCAGATAGTTAATAAATAAATGATGGTTAGGTAGATGATTAATAAATAATGATAGATAATAGATTATAGATATATACTAAATAAGGGATAGCTAGATAGAGAATTAATAAATAAATGATGATGGTAATAAATAGGTAAATAGATATAGATATCGGACCAACATGCTGTGTTAGATGCTTAGTCACAGAGACACATCCATCTGTGAGGAGGTAAGCACATGGATGGTGTGGGCTGGTGTAGTATTACCAGGTACCAGACCCGTAGGCTAGTGTGGGCCGAGACTGTTGATATACCTGCCCTAGTCAAGGTGGCCTCTGAAACTTCGTCTGGGCTGAGCCTTCTGACAGGTACATGGGTGACTCCCGCCAAGGAGGGCTTAGCTAGTGTGAGACTCAACCCTCCTGCCCTTGTCACTTCTGTGCTCAGTGCAGGGCTCCAATCACCTCACCATTGCTATCACCATGCCATTTATTGAGCCTTTACTTTGTGCATGCTTCAAAATGCCTTACATCTGTTTTCCACACAGCTGTCACAGTAACCACATGCAGGAGTATATCATTCTAGGTTCTTGGGCTGCAGGTAATCCATTGCCTATTTCACCGTCTCTCTCTCCCTACCATAGCATCCTTGGAGGGACATGTTTCAGAAAGGGAAGGTAAAAAAAAATGGCCCTACCTTCTTTGGCCTTTAAGGAAATGAGAAAAAAACTTTTATTGTACTGAGCCACTGAGGACTAAGGATTAACTTGATATTGCTGCTTTGCCTGACTAATACACTATTCAAAAACTCATAGGTTGGCTATTAGAATGGAGTTAATGCATGTAAAGGATTTGTCATCTTTTTAAAGAAGATTTCAGTGAAAGCCCTGGCTGGTGTAGCTCAGTGGATTGAGCACGGGCCTGCGAACCAGACAATCGCGGTTCGATTCCCGGTCAGGGCACCTGGGTTGCAGGCTGGTTCCTTGCCGGCTAACTACCAGCAGGGGATGCACAAAAGGCAACCATACATTGATGTTTCTCTCTCTCTCTCCTTCCCCTCTAAAGATAACTAAATAAATAAAATCTTTTAAAAAAAGAATTAAAAAAAAAAAGAAGATTTCAGTGAATATTTGATGAACAAAAGATGGTAAGTTGCTTACAGGTCGGTTTGGAAGATTAAATACAGTAAGGGTTAAATGACTACCTGGTACATAGGGCTGTCAGTGAGCTTTTTATCAATGTGAATTGCTTCACTACCAATCTGTACCACGACGGTTGCTATTTCTATCACTACTTTAAAGAAGGCAGACACAGCACTCTCTAAGGCTATAACGCTAGTTGGAAAGAAGAAAATCCACCTGCCGTGAAACCAACCTCCTGGGAGCTGCTGGACGCTGACAGTGAGCTCGGTGGGTGTTTGAGTGCCTATGAAAGTTAATAAACAAATGATGTGACTAAACAGCTTCCAGAAGTAGAAAGAGAGTCAGAGGTTACGACTTCACTCATTGGGTTCCCTGCCTTCTTGTTTCTCCATTCTTCATTATTGTGATTATTTGGCTATAAATCTGAATTTATTGTTCAGCACATTGACTGAAAGACACGCTTTTTGCCCTGTGAGTTTGATACCTTCTTTTTTCCTTGACTCAACGCTTTGTAGCGATGGACCAGTGCAGCCGAAGTACACGCTACAAATTCCTTTCATATTCTTATTGATTCAAGGGATTTGTAGTCTCGTTGCCTGACGTGTAGTAAGCTCTCCGGAAATGCCAGCCATTGTTAATACCACTCTTGGATGACGGAGTACTGACGCTGGTCCCCAGAGGACTTGTCTTACAGACGTTAGCACTCACTGCCCTGGCACAAACATCCACTCAGCTCCTGTTCGTAACAGCACAGAGTTGGGGCTGGAAATGCTTCATGTTTGCAAAGGGCTTTGTTGGTTTTTTAAAGAATTATACAATAACCTCAGACTCTCGGCGTTGGAAAGGAGCTTAAAAGTCATCTTGCCTCCCCCCACTCCCACCTGGGATTCAACTCTGCTTTTCACTGTTTCTACTGTGGGTTCCTTTAGCTTCGCCTGAATACCCAAAGGGCCTACCTGACAAATCTTGCTGTCATAAAGGTATTCCATATGTTTGCCTGATTTCCTCTGCAGTAGCCCCTGACCTGGCCAGTACACCTGCCCAGCCCCTTCAATGCCCCAATAACCATTCATCCAATTCATTCAGCAGACAGTTGTTGAGCCCTACCCTGCACCTGGCCTGACTGCTTACTGTGACCTCAGACAAGTTATTCACCCTCTCTGAGCTTCAAAGCCTCATCTGTAAATTCACAGTAATGATATGACCTAATTCACTAAGTAATTGACAGAGTTAAATAAGACAACATATGCAGGGCCCAAATCACAGAGCCTGACACACAGCAAGTGGCCAAAAAACATTCGTTTTCATTGCCACGTATTAGGAAAAATAGAGGTTGATTCAGTGTTTCTAAATCTGATAAGCAGTGCAAAGAGAAAGGATGGGGTGCAAAGAGAAACACTGGGTGGATGTGAATCAGGTTTGACTACCCCATGTGAAGAGGAATGCAGCTGGGTATCAGAGGACCCTCAGAAAGGCCTGGGAAAGCAAGCTGAGGAAGCCACGGAAGGGAGCTTAGTGAGTCCCCCTCTGAAAGGCACCAAACACGCACGCTTGGGAGAGCTGTTCATGGGGCGGCAGCAGACTGGGGTTCGTGGCAGCAGAACTGGGAGAATTGAGAGCAGCTTGGGATTCAGTGCGAAGCGTGACCCAGAAACAGGACATGATGCTGCCTGGAACCTACCATGTGGCACAAAGCAGACCTAGCCGTTTAAAGGAACTAGGCAGAACAAGCCCAGCAAAAAACAGATGGGTCACTCTAGAGCCCCCTGGCAAAGAAGTGCGCACAGGCACCCAGCACAGGGAGGTATGACAACGCAGGAGGCAGGAACCAGGCCCCCTGGGTGCATTGCACAGTGGGTTCCTGCTTCTGAACCACTGCCTCCCTTCCTGCTTACGGAGGAGAAAGCTGGTGGAGGGGGAGTTGGGGACAGAAGGAGTGACAGACATCAGTCCCTCTTCACCTCTCCACACGGCCCAGCCTCACTATGATGTCAGACCAGTCCTATGGAACTCATGCTTTGTTGTCGTTGCTGTTCCTGTTTTTATTGTTGCTGCTGTTGTAATTGTTTGCTGTTGTTGCTGTTGCTGCTCTTGTTTTTGCTGTTGTTACTGTTGTTGATGCTGTTGATGCTGTTGTTTTCATTGTTGCCGTTGTTGCTGTCCTTGGTGTTGCTGCTGATGTTGGGGCGCTTGTTGCTGTTGTCATTTTGTTGTTGTTTGATGACATTTTCTCTCGCTGCATCTTCTTTCTGAGCAGAGCCCAGGAGGAAGGCTGTCTCCTCCCTGTGCCTGTTGCCTTCCCACTGTTTCATTGATCACGCTTCATGTTTTCGGGCTGTAGCTGGGATGTGACCACAGAGGCCGGCAGCCCTGCAGTGGGTGGGGGCAGCTCCTCCTCTGAGTCACAGAGGATATCCACCACCCCCGCTTAATTGTCAAAAAACAGAAAACACCAGTCTCCCTGGGAGCTGGAGAAAAATCCTGCTAAATCCTCTTGTAAGTAGCTTGGTAGTTTATTTTTCAGCTTGATGTTTTGTTTTTATGACCAGGAGGGAAAAATTATTTTTCTCTTTAAAGGGCTAACTAGTTAAGTAGAAGTACCCTGCCCCCATCAGCAGCAAGGACCCTGTAGAGGGGCTGTAGAAGGGGAAGTAATGGAGAAAGTCTACCCATTGGGTCGCCTTGACTATAAGCTGACACTGCTTTTCAGTTGACAGCTCTATTCAACCTTCAGGCACAGGGCCAGGCCCCAGTGAGCCAACTCCTGTGACAGACACTGACAGTCTCCATCAGGTGACCAGCATGGCTCACTGCCTCCACCAACAGGGCAGGGTCCTGGGAAGAGCCACAGCCTGAGTGTGATTCTCAACTCCAGTATGAATATTCTGTGTCATGCCACCTCTCTCAGCCTCAGCTTTCTCATCTGTAAAGTGGAGCCAAAGTTAACGTGACAGGATTCCAGGGAAGATTAAATGAGGTGAACACATATTAAAAGGCTGACCACAGTGCTGAACCTGTGACAAGCACTCCATACTAGCAACTACTAAAATCTAACTATCATGAATGTGAGGTTGGCTGCTCAGAGCTGGTCCCTCCCAAAGGAAGCTCGGGGCCCAGGTATGAGTCACTCTCTGCAGTGTGCTGACTCAGCTCCTAGAATTCTGAGTGGGATCGCTTTTTGGGAAAATGAAAAAAGATTCAGCTTCATCTCTCACCATGTTATTAATCCCTTAGATTCAAGACTCCTCCCTCAGATCACTTCCTATTCCCTTATCACAACAATATCAAAGGTTGGTAAAGCCACCCAAATGGGTGGGCTGCAGATGCCCACCCATGAGTGTTGGTCTGGCAGGTGCCCTTGCTTCCTGAGGGAGCAGAGGATGTGAGGAGCAAAGCATCATGGTGTGTGTGATAGGGTAGGTGGGGGAGTCCCTGCAAATGTTCTTGAAGACCCAGTGGAGAAAGCACACAGCATCTCAGCTGACATTTGCAAACAGAGCTAAATTGAGAAGTGTCACCTTCTCCAGCAAGGTCAAAAAACTCATGCCTGTTAACCTGGAGAGGTGGGAATTACAGGCGGCAAACATAATCACGCTGCCACTTGGAGAGCTGCCAACTGCTACAATCAGGGTAAAAATAATTGGAAAAGTAAGCCGTGTGTGAATCAGATGCTCTGGCACGGAGTGGAGGCAAGGAAAGCTGTTGTCTAGTTCTGTTCTTCCTGAGCTCCCTCCTGCCTGGGCTTCGAGGACATGATATCTGCCCAGAGCTCTCCTAGTGGCCAGCCAGCCCTGTCCCCTACCCTGGCTTCTCATTCCCTTCCTATGCCCTAGGGCTTTACCCTTGGTGCCCTGCTTATTCCCTCTAATACTATATTCCCTCCAGGGTTTGTCCTTTCTTGAACTCAACTCCCCCCGCCCTGGTCTCACAGATGCTACTCACCTAGCTGGAACCTCTAACCCAGAGCCCTCAAGTTTCCCCTGGCACATGGACCACCTTTTCTTGGACTCCCCTGAGTAAGCCACTCTTTCACTGGTTTGTCCCATTGACAGATAGTTAGTATTCATTACATGCCAGGCACTGGACCAGGTGCTAGGTCTAGAGAAGTAAAACACATCCTGCTGGACATTCCATTGCAAAGAAAAAATTTAAAGGCAAACTTTAACAATTAAGAATGGTGAAAAATGTTATAAAGAACATAATATATTGGCTCATGGCCCAATGTGGACAAAATCAAGGGTTGCGAGAGGGAAAAAATCTACTTTTTGTAAGGACCACCATGAGCTAATAGTGTTGATGCTGATGAGGGTGAACAGGAGCCAGGCGTGCAAAGAACTGGGAGAGATAATTCCAGAAAAATGAGCTGGATAAAGGCTTTCCATAATTTCTTTACAAAATAATTTGATTTGTGTGAGGTGCAAGAAATAGAGTGTCTCCAGTTTGCTGATTATCAAGCAGAAGTTAAGAGCAGCCTTGCCTGGTGTGGCTAAGTGGATTGGGCATCATTCTGCAAACCAAAAGGTTGCCAGTTCAATTCCTAGTCTGGGCACAGGCCTGGGTTGTGGGCCAGGTCCTTGACTAGGGGCTTGCAAGAGACTACCAATCAATGTTTCTCTCTCTCTCTCTTTCTCTCTCCCTTCTCCTCTCTCTAAAAATAAATAAATGAAATCTTTTTTAAAAAAAGAAGTTAAAAGCAGACAGATATTAGGACCGTGACAAAAAAAATGCTTCAGCCAGACGTCCAAATAATTGCCTAAATTGTCCCAACCCTGACATTTATCACCAGCCCTTCCCTTGAAGGTATGTAAGTAGGAAAATAATGAGAAGAAAGTTATTTTGTAATTACCCAGCAAAAATTATGACTCTGAGAGGCTATTTCCAGGGTGCTTCAGTGTAATTTAGTTGGGCATTGGCATTGGCATTGTCGGAGCCTAAGTCAGTGCAGCATTATCAGTGCAGAGAAGCTCTGGAACCAGACTCAAAAGAATGGGATTCTCATCCTGGCATTCCTAGCCCTCTAAGTGTGGGTGCTAACCCTGCTAATTCAACAGCCTTCTCTGTGGTATGGGAGTAATAATTCTGCTTTACTTACTCCCCAAGAGAATCAGAAGAATCAAATAAGGCAACGAATGTAGAACTGCTTTGCAAGCTATAAAGCACTGTTCACAGAAGGGCTCATTCTTCATGCCTTTTGTTGATAGTGAAGAACCATCTTTTGGTTGCAACTGACAAAAGAAAACCTAACTCGAACTGGTTTAAGGAAGAAAATGTACTGGACACAAAAAGACTAGAGTTAACCAGCTTTTAGGTACAGTTTGATTCCATCTGTACCAAGATCTCTTTCCATCTCTCTTAGTTGTCTCTTCTCCATATTGAATTTCTTCTTAGGCTCTTCATAGTGATTGACATTGCTCTTGACCTGTAACCTCCCAGGTTCAAATCCACAGGAAAGAAAGAATGCCTCTCTCTCTCTAATTCAAAGGAAGTCCTGAAGCTAATTCTCGCTGACCCTAATCAGGTTATGTGACCATCCCCACACTGACCACTGTGTCCAGGGAGTGAGAAGCCTTGAGGAGCTATGTCTGAGTCACATGCTCAACTCTCAAGCAAGAAGCACATGAACCAAAAATGGGGGAAGAATAGATTCCTAGAGGAACCGAGAAAAGGACGAAAGGAAGTTGGATAGTGAAACAGCAGATGTCCACCCCACCCTCATATCCTAAATCCCTTCACAGGAAACTCCCAGGCCAGTCTTCAGTGGCATGGGACCAGTGGTATCTGAAGACTCAAGTGACTATAGACTTGAGAATGGAACCCAACTTGCTTAAGAATCAAGTCCTATAGAAACGTCCAATGTGGAGCCTTCTATATCCAACCTATTTTTGAGCATCTTGTCTTCCTGTTCAGGTCTGGTGTGCTTCTTTCCATCCCAGGCTAGGTCACTCCAGGAAGCAGCTGCCACCTCCAAGAACCTGTATTGTGAGTTTTATTCCTTCTTCCTTCAGGTTTTGATTTCATCCATTAATCAACAAGTCTCCGTCCTTTCTAGCCTTGGCTTCTGTTCTGCTCCACAGCATTTGTTTGTTTGTCTGTTTGTTGCAGGTATCAAGGAATATAAAAATTCATGGAGCACCAAGACATGTTAATTGCTTGGGGAACTTGGGAGATGATTGGAAGGTGTGTGGCAGGGAGGAAAGGGTGATAAAGAAAGCTTCCCGTGGAAGAATTGAACTGAGTCTTAACTAATAACTAAGAATGTGCTAGAACAAGAGGAAAAAAGGTCATTCCAGGCATGACTCTTTGCACCCAAAACTATTTTCAAAATAAAGAAAATAGAAAAGACAAGAAATTCTTTTCTCAACCCAGAAGTTGCAAACCAATGGCCCACAGACAGACAAGTTGACAGATGTGTTATATTTGGCCCACACAGCATTTTGTGGAATTGAAATTAGTTGCCAACATTTAAAAATGGTGAGATTTTTGCATAAGGATCTGGTTTTCCTGGTGCTCTTAAAAATCTCAGGACCTCTGGCAGCCTTGGACCTTAGTGCTCATTGGGGCAACAATCCACTGAGTTAAGTAGCAGCTACCTTCTTGAGTCAGGGGAAGGTCCACACAACCTACTGACCTCTTTGTTCTCATTTGCCATCACCTGGCCCCTGTGGGCAGTTGAGTTTGTGACCCTGTCTCAACCCAAACAATTAAGTCTTTACTCTTCCAATCATGCCCCACTATTATCATATTAATTTATATCGTACTGTATCATACCATCCAATACCATTTCTTATTAAACAATTTAATCTGTTAACACTACTCCCTTACACCAGTGATTCTCCAAATCAACAGAACAAAGTCTAAACATACAATGCAGACTAAGTTTACCTCAACTACCCCCTCTATGTTATCTGCAAACTTTCCAAGCCCTAAAGCCCTATACTCTGCTTGCCTCTTTCTAATTCCATCCTTTTCCATGACTGCACACTCTTAACACATGCTGTCCCTCCCAGCTGCTCTCCGCTGGTCAAACGTCCCTTGGTCTTCAATGACCGGTTGCAAGGTCACTTCCCCTATACATACTTCCCTGACTCTTCTGGATAAAACCCTCCCTCACCTCATGGATCCCCCAGCAGAGCATGTTCCTACCTTGGCTCCGGCACCTGCTATGTTTCTCTCTAATTATCTGTTTACACGACTGCCTCCTCCACACCCACCAGTCTGAGATCCTTGAAAGCAGAAACTGTGACTGATTCATCATTGTACATTCAGTGTTGTCTGCATTCCTTGGCAGATATCAGATACTCAATAAATTCTTGTTAAATGAATGAAGAAAGGAACAAACACACCGGGAAGAAATTGGCATGTGTTCATGGAATGTTACACCTCAGCAATTATAATGAAAGAAATCCTTTCCATTGAAGAGCTTCTGCTACTCTAAGCACAGTGAAGCCTTCCCTTCTCTGGATCCTTGTAAAAACAGTGGTTTACAATAGACCCTAGGCAAGATAGATCCCAGAATAAGCTATCACTCTCTCACTCAGCTCCAGGCACACTTGGCCTACTTGTTGTACCTTGAAGACACCAAGCACCCTCCTGCCTCAGGTCCCTTGCACTTCCGATTTCTTCTGCCTGGAATTCTCTTTTTGTATTTACAGGGCCCTTACTCTATATAGATAAGAGATTATATTTAACCTTATCAGAAATCTGTCCCTGATCAATAAAGCAAAACCATAAAAGTGTCCCCCACTCCTTGCTACGCCTTTGCTCTGCTTTGAGAAAGAACTGTAGGAACCAGGACAGCAGGGAGCAGAGAGAACCAAGATTTGATGTCACCAAGACTCTCTCCTCTCTCCTCCTTGTCACTCATGTTTGCTTGTTCTACTTGGATACATCCTTTTCTTTCTCTACATGAAGGAACAGTCATGAGTTCCATCCTTCAAGCTTATCCCAGTGAGAATAATCTCAAAGACATAATCTCATTTGCATGGTTTGGGCCACATACATATAAGCCATGACCACAGTGAGAGGATGTGTCTTCTTATAGATCAGGTCTGTGTCTTGGTCAAGACTGGCTCTGATGGGGTCTTTGTGATTTGGTTCATCTCCTAACCTGTCACTGTGGCCAGAGGAAGAAATACTCACCTATCCAGACCTGGGCACATGCAGACTTGGAGCTAGTAGTGCAGTGAGCTCCATCTGAATCATCTAGTTAAGAATGGGAGAATGGAGACTTTCAGCCAAGATGGAGGCGTAGGTGGAAACACTGTGCCCCCTCCCACAACTAAATTTAAAGACAGCTAAGTTTTAGAAACAAAAACACAGCCAAAACAGTGAAAATTGAACTGTACGGAAGTCCAACAACAAGGAACCACTCAGTCAGACAGGGAAGAAGAGCAGAGTCAGTGGCGGAGTGGGGTTGGGCTGGAAAAATCGTTTGGTCCGACCAATCCAGGAGTGGGAGCGGAGGCGGAGGCAGAGGCAGTGGCAGTGGCGGTGGCAGTTGGTGGATCCCAGGCATGGGGTGGCCACGAGGGGGACCCAGTGAGGGCTCAGGACAGCTGGCTGACTGCAATCACACATTTGCACACAGATAAACCAAGCAAAGGAGTGAACAGTGAGACAGACTGCTCAAGCTAGGGCCCCAGCAACAGGAATTAGAGCCTGAAAGCACCAACTGGAAAGACTTTCTTGGGAGTCAAGGGGCCGGGAGAGGCTCCCAGGCTCACAGAGAGTTCATTGGAGAGACCCACAGGGTCCTGGAGAGTACACGGGCCCACACACCCGGGAACCATCACCAGAAGGGCCCAATTTGCTTGTGGGATGCCGCAGAGGGGACAGAAATCTGAAAGAAAGCTGAGCAGCACAAAGCGCCATTTTTGTTCCCTCTCTGACCCCACCCCCACATACAGGATCACAACCCAGCGACTGGGTCGCCCAGCCCTGGTGAACACCTAGGGGTCCACCCCTCAAACATAACAGGTGTGAACAGACCAAACATTATGACTCAAGAACAGCTCAAAGCCCCAGAGCCTATAATTCTAAGTGACCAAGAAATAGCCAGCCTTTCAGATGCACAGTTCAAAACACTGGTGATGAGGATGCTCACAGAATTGGTTGATTTTGGCCACAAATTAGAGGAACATATGAAGGCTAAACTGATTGAAATGAAGAGAAATGCACAGGAAACCAATAGTGATGGAAAGGAAGCTGGGACTCGAATGAAGGGAGTGGACCAGAAGGAAGAAAGAAACAACCATATAGAAAAGAAGGAAGAACAAGAATTCAAAACAATGAGGAGAGGCTTAGGAACCTCCAGGACATCTTTAAATGTTCCAACATCCAAGTTATAGGGGTACCAGAAGGAGAAGAGGAACAGCCTCGAGAGGAAAACTTATTTGAACAAATAATAAAGGAGAACTTCCCCAGTCTGGCAAAGGAAATAGACTTCCAGGAAATCCAGGAAGCTCAGAGAGTCCCAAAGAAGTTGGACCCAGGAAGGAACACACCAAGGCACATCATAGTTACATTAGCCAAGATTAAAATGAAGGAGAGAATCCTAGAAGCAGCAAGAGATAAGGGGACACTCACCTACAAAGGGGTACCCATCAGACTGTCAGCGGATTTCTCAAAAGAGATACAGGCAAGAAGGGGCTGGAAAGAAGTTTTCCAAGTCATGAAATCCAAAGACCTACAGCCAAGATTGCTGTATCCAGCAAAGCTTTCATTTAGAATGGAAGGGCAGATAAAGTGCTTCTCAGATAAGGTCAAATTCAAGGAGTTCATCATCACCAAGCCCTTATTATATGAAATGTTAAAGGGACTTATCTAAGAAAAAAAGATAGAAAATATGAAGAGTGAAAGGACAGCAAATTCACAGTTATTAACAAACACACCTAAAACAAAAGCAATCTAAGAGGACAGCTAGATAGGGAGTGGAACCATAGAAATGGAGATCACATGGAGAGTTAGCAACAGGGGAGTGGGAGGAGGAGAAGTGGGGAGAAGGTACAGAGAATAAGTAGCATAGATGGTAGGTAG
The DNA here is from genome assembly GCF_014824575.4 of Sturnira hondurensis. NCBI lineage: Eukaryota > Metazoa > Chordata > Mammalia > Chiroptera > Phyllostomidae > Sturnira > Sturnira hondurensis. The sequence continues at coordinate 176,722 of NW_028073975.1, read as the reverse complement.
AAAATAGACTGGGGGAGGGCAGGAATACTATGGGAAATATAGAATCTAAAGAATTTGTGACACATGGACATGAACAAAAGCGGGGGAATGGTGGTGGAGGGGTGTGCAGGGTGGAGGGGAGTGAAGGGGGAATGAGATGACTGTAATGGCATAATCAATAAAATATATTTTTTTAAAAAAAGAATGGGAGAATGGAAAATCAAGGTGCAACAGCTCCCAAGACAGAGGAGACGGGTGAACACTGGCAGACAGGTATCAGACACGCAGTTATGGCTTCTCACAGTTCCCAAAGCACTTTCTCCCACCCTTACTCCACTGAATCTTCAAGCCAGTGCTGTGCAATTGCCCAGGCACAATACCCCCAGGGTGATATTCAACATATTGAACAATCAGCATGATATGGGCACTGGCCAAGCAAAATGGACATGTCATCTCAGGTTGTTATAACAAGACACCATAAACTAGGTGAGTTATAAACAAAAGAAATTTACTTCTCACAGTTCTGCAGGCTGGAAGTCTGAGATGAGGGTGCCAGCACAGTTGGGTTCTGGTGAGGACCCTCTTCTGGGTTGCAGACTGATAACTTCTTCTCATATCCTCACACAACAGAGAAAGTGCCAGCTAGCTCTTTGGCCTCTTCTTGTCAGGGGGCTAATCCCATTCATGATAGTTTTACCTTTCATGACCTAATGACTTCCCAAACCCGCATCTCCAAATACCATCATAATGGGGGTTTTAATTTCAACATATGAATTAGGGGGACAATGACATTGATATATAGTCCATAACAGGACCCAGCTATGAACCACTGGACAGCCACCCTGCTGAGGAGCAGTGAAGCACTAGCCTGATTCTCCTCATTTTACACATGAAGATACTGAGGCCAAAAGAGATGTTTAGGCTGTGTCCAGGCAGGGGGTAAGTCAATGGCAAGAACTCAAGACCCCTGACACAGCCTCTAGACATCTTCTCGCTGTCCTAAACTACTCCATTTGTCCTCAACCATCAGGGAGGTGAAGTAAGGCAAAATCAAGGGGACCAGAGGAGAGTTGCTATTACCATCCCATTCGCTTGGAGGAAGAAGCCAGCTTTCTGTAGCACACAAGGAGGGTTGCTTAGTGGGTGCCACAAAAACCTGGAAAGCAGTAACTGCCAGAAGGCAGGGAGAGAGAGCAGCCAATGGGATGAGAGTTTGCAGCCAATAGGATGGCTGATGCCAGGAGGCCTGGAGCTATTCTGGGGTGCAAGCAGCAGCTGATTCATCGCCCTGGCCCTGGCGGTCTCCACTTTCCCAGGATAGGGAGTAGACCCTCACCTTCTCTCCAGCTCCTTATTGATGTAGACTCTGAGACCTGAGGCTTCAAAGCCAAACAGCCAGGCCAAAGGAAATCAGCCCCTTCCAGAAAAGAATGATTAAATATCGTCTCACATCACGATGATGCTTAGTCATTGTCCTTATTAGAACTCTGCAGTCACCCTATCTACTCAAAACTCAGGTGGTCAAAATGCCCCATGTTCTCAGATCAAAAAAAAAAAAAAAGACTGAGGGAATATGACCTGCCTCAAAGTCCCACAGCAAATTTGAAGGAGAACAGAGCATTGCCTGATTTCTCAATTTAAGAATCCTTTGCCTAGGCTGCCTAAGATCAAGAGGTCTTCCAATTCTCATTCTTGGGATTATCAAACTTCCACTTTATGGAGCCAACTGAGCTTGATCTCCATGCCCCCCATTCTTCTAATAAGGGTCGTGCTGTTGCTACAGGTGTGAATTACTGCTACAGCCCCTCCTCCATGACCTCATGTGCTGTACTGGGGGTTACACAGTGCAAGCTTGGGTCCCACTCTCTCTTCTGGATTCAGAGCCTAAGCCAGCCCAAAGCATCCAGCCCCATTTCCACTCTCCGCACCCAAAGCAAGAAACACCTTAGCCCCAGATGTCTCTCCTGGAAAGAGAAAAAAAACAAAAGAATGAGAAAGAAAGAAACTTCTTCTTTTCTACTCCTGTCAAGACCCAACATTCTTTCCACTACCCCCACCTGTCCATCTGGGTAGACAACGATGAATATTTCATGCAGCCGTCATGCCCTCCACATTGGGTCACAGGTTCTGGATATACTAGGTATACCAGAGCTAGAGCTAGGCTCTGTCATTGACTAGGTATGGGACCTGGGCACTTTACTTCACCTGCCTGCTTTCTCACCTATAAAATGGGAGTATAAATGGTATCAACCTCAAAGGACTGGGATGCTTTAATGACACCAAGGATTTGGCTCCGTATCAGAAGTAGAGTCAGTCCTCAGTGCTTTTCAGTGGTGGGATGATGACAATGTCCCCACAACATGGGTAGAGGGGGACTGTCACTGCTACTCTCCCTGTTCCTCTCACCCTATCCTAAGCCCTGCTTCTGCCAGGAGGCCTTCTCTGATTACTCTCGTCTCTCCGTCAGTTTCTCTTCTCAGAACCTCCATTCTCGAGCCAGCTTAGTATTGAATTAACTTCCATGTCTAATTATACTGGGTTAGTGGTAGTCTTGTTTCTTCATCTGAAATGTTAAATTTCTATCAGGGAAGACCAATGGGTTCCCCTCGCCCACCCCCAGCAGTGAAAAACCCAAAGCCAGTCATGGAGAAGTCCTGGGAAAGGTAGCAGTTAGGTGAATGGACAGCTGATTGGTGGCTTTCATGGAAATAGAACAAAGCCATCTGTACCTGCTTCACCTTTGGCTCCTCTGATCGGCAAGACTTTAACATCCCAGGGCACATCCATCCGATCTTGGATTCAGACCTAGAATCTGTCAAGTGAGGCAGCCCCAGCACGTCTCGTTTATTACCAAAGAAGAGAAGATTGATACCACATGAGTAGAGAACTCAATGGCTTATGAGTTGCTCTTAGCAATCCTCTGAGCAAGGAAGCAGCTTTTTCCATTTCTACAGAGGGATACCAAAGCTGAGAAGGATTGGGTGCTTAACCTATGCTCACACGGCTGACAAGGAGCATGCAGGGATTTGGGCTCCATACTGCTGGCCCGAGGTCTTGTGCTTCACCCTCTCCACCAGCTGCCACATGGGAGGCCATGGAAGCACTGCTCCTACCTGACCACAAGTGGACTGGGCAATCGCTTCCCCTTAACCAAGCCAGAATTCTCAATGACTGCTGTGTTCAGTGTATGTTTCCCTAATGCCAGCTCCACTGGAATATTTAAGGAAACCCAACACAATTGGATAAGGTCATTCCCGTGACAGACCTCAGAAACACTGTGGCTCTCCAAGCTTTCCCAGTCTCTGTGCGACGAGGCCTGGAGTAGACCCAGGCGAGGGAAGGTGGGCCTGGGAAGGCGCATCCCCCCACAGCCACTCACGAAAATGAGGAGCCTCTGCTCCACTCACAGATTCCATAGGAATGTTCTGTCTTGACCCTGTGTGGGGACTGTTATCCCCATTTAACAGAGGGGGAAGGCTGAGGTTCACAAAGACAGTGTCAGCTTGCGCTTTGGAAGGAGAATGACCAAGCTGACCTTCTTCCTCTGCCACTTACAAGTGGTGGGACCTTGAGCAAGTCACTCAATTTCTCTGCTCCTTAATTTCAAAAATACGGGACTATTGTACTTACATCTCAGATGACTTCAAGGTTTTTAAAAGATTGCATATATAAAGCATTGAACATAAAGTAAGTGTTCAATGATTAACGCTCGTGAATTCTTCCACCTACTGAGTTACCTCTGCAAATCACCTAATTGTGATCTCTAAAAAAGGGAAAACAAACATCCCCCCGCTATGGGGCTGCCATAAGAACTCAATGAGACAACCCATGTAAGGCACCTAATACAGTGCCTGCATACAAAGTAGGTGCTCAGTAAATGCTAGCTGTGCACATTGCCATCCCAAGGGGCAGAGAGCCAGAAAATGACAAACCCTGGGAGAGGGTGGAAATGGTGAGGAAAACAAGAAAGCAGCAATGGTGGCCTTGCTGGCATAGGCAGGAATAAACCCCTCCAGATGTGGCCGTTTTTCTGTACTTGAAACAAGGGATAGATGGTGCACCTTTATTCGTATGGACAGGTGAGACAGAGCAAGAGGGCACAGGTCGCAAAGGTGGTCGGTTCAGAGTATTTCCAGGCAAAACCTCACTCGGGGAGAATTACTGCATATCATCCTATACGTAGGTCTTATGGGGTCTAGGAAGAAAGCCCATAGCTCTTCCCAGTCCCTGCCTCTCCCCTCTTCCTCCTTAGACACTGCTGCTCTCCTTTTCCAGGAAATCCCAGGGCAGGATCTGGGCTGCCTCCCACCATCCTCTTCCCAGAATTCTAAGAATGCCTGGGAGAAGGCGGCTGCCCTGAACGAATGTGTCAGAGGGATGATTCAGAGGCAGATGCTGGTAATAAGCATTGCTCTGTGGTTTGGCTACGGAGTCCAGGGCCCATGAAGCGCATCTGGACAGCATCAAAATCACAATTGGAAGAGATCTTAGAAGGACTCAGCCCCAGCAGGCACCCACAAAGCAAGGAGTATGTAGGGAACCAGACAGGGGGAGGGGATGATCTTCTTCAAAGTTAATGAGTTTGTATTAATGATTTTTTTAATGTTACTCTACAGAGCTAGAGAAGAGGGAGAGGTAGGATATCAAGGAAGAGTCCAAGGAAATTTCTAAGTAGAGCATTTTCTAAGAGTAATGGCCAGAACAGTGTACCTTATCAAATCAGTTGGAAATAACTGGATACTTTTATTAGTCGTTATTGCAGCATGGTGTTTAGAAGCTTATTACATACATCTTATTGTCCTCTCAATTCATATTCAGAGCACTCAGGAGAAATAATGTTTTCCTTATGGTTGCCTCTTGGTTCATTAAAATCCATATTTTATAGAATGAAGCTAGTTATGTCACCTGAGAGAGGCAAGACTTAGAAAAGCATCTAAGGAGTAAAACACCACCACAAAATGTAAGCAATAAATAGCCTGTAGAAGCAGTAAATTATTATGGCATACATTGGATACAAAACTTAGCTGTATTCTAGTTCCTAGGGCAGGGTCTGGGATACCCATAGTAGGTGCTCAGTAATGATATGTATTGTATCAATTTGTAAGAATTATAGCATTTCTTAACATATTTTGCATGGATTATTTCAAATCATTTACATCTAAAATCAATTTTTCCATTGAATTTCTTTCCTTTCTTCCTGGCTTTTTAAAATCATTTTTGCTCAAAGATATCTGTTGTCTTTCAGTGTTGTGTATCTGACAAAAAGCCATCTGAGTGCTAATGACCTTTTCCATTTCCTCAACAAGCAGAAAGGTACTTTCTCTCCACAGCTGGGGTAAATGTGCTATTGTGTCCTCTCCCCAGTTCTTATTTTGTTATTTTTTGTTTGTTTCTTTCTCTCTTTAGTTCTTTGGACCATTTGGAATTTTTTCAATGTATAAAAATGAAGTATAGTTCTAAGGTCTCAATGACATTTCTTACACTAAGATTACTTGCAACATTATGGTTCTGTTTCTCATTCTTCATTCCTCTTTCTGCTGGTGAGAATCTCTCTCTCAAAGTGGTTCCCATGATCATGTTTCAAAACACAAATACTGAGTAATGCCATTGACTGATTTTCAGTTCATGATATATATTTTTAATGTTTTACTTAGGGACATCCACTACCGTTACTTTTAAGCATTTTCATCAACATCATCTTTATTAACATCATCTGTGCACCCTGCCCATTTTCTTCGTGATGGCTTTCACTAAGTTGTCTGGATTCTGTTAAGTACTTCATCAAATTATCATAATGTAGAAAGCAGAGGCATCTTTTATTTTTCAAACGTTCCCAGCAACTAGAGAGATTAGCTTTCTATTTCTTCCTGTATCTTCATCTTACTAAGGTTTCACACTTTCCCTGATCAAATTTCTTATGTGGTAGATTAAATTAATTCTTATGTATTTAAAGGTTTCTTGTCATCATTACAATGAATTTACCATGTACACCAAGAAATCATAATAATAAAAATGATTTTCCAGTTCATTTGTAATCTCTAACTCTTAGATTAATTTCTGTGCGTTTTCCCAGTAGAGTAAATTCTTGACATTTATGATTGAATGGTCACGGCTTCAATAACTTGCAAGAGACTCCAAAAGGCCATGATATGCTGTAATTTATCATTTTTCTGGGGCTCAGAATTTAATCACTCCAGCTACAAGGCTACTGTGTAGGAGGAAGTCATATTGCTAAGGGGAGTGGCCAGCCACACAGCATAAGGGCAGTGCAGGATTCCACCCTTCCCTCCGAAAGGCACCATGGACATTTGCACATTAAAGCCTCTGAGGAATCTTGCAATAAATGTTTGTTTCACTTTGCTTAACTCAATATTTCTCAAACTCATTTGAGAATAAACATTTTTCTCATGGCACACTGGGTACCATCGGACACCAGTTTGAGAAAAAATGGTTTAGTAGTTAACTTATAGAATAATTATGGATAAAAAAATACTTAAAAGATTTCTGCTTTCACTTAACCTCACTTTCACAGAACACATTTTATGCAATAATAACGTTCCCGAATAAGGGGGTCCTCTGGAATTTTTGAGACTTATCTTGCACAAGATACATTCAAGTCATCTGCAAATGTGACGTTTTTCTTTCTTTAGTTCCCACTTCTGTGCAATTGTTTTCCTTGCTACATAACTATCTCAGCAATGCTATACTTTGCCATTTTATCTTTACTTCATTCATTCATTTAACAAACACATCTGTAGTGCTCACTGTATACTATTCTAAGTGCTTTATTAATAACTCACATAACTTAAAACAATCTCATGAATTAGATACCATTATTATTACCCCAAATATACAAGTCAGAACACTGCAGTTCAAATGGTGATGAGGCATGCTTGCCTAAACCCTATTTTTTTAGGAAACTGCCACAGATATTTTTTCTTCAGTCATATTATTGTTTCTAATTGTAAATATAAACTTTATATTGCATAATGGAAGAAAATCTCTATTCCTTTTATTTATTTTAATGTTTCTTTAGTCAACATTAAATATTGAAATATGCTAATTACCTTCTTTAGCCTCTATTGAGATAATTATGTTTTCGACCATTTCTCAGTTAATATTAATAAGGTATCATGCTAGCTTTGCTTTCCAGAAGCCAACAGTCCTTGTTTATACTAGATTACTTGCTTTAATGTATTGTTGTATTTTCTGCATTGAAATTAAGATTTTATTTCTAAGCTCATAAGTGAGTTGCACAGCTGTTCCCTTCTTTATGACCTGGGGTACGGGCCTGGATGGTGTGGCTCAGTCGCTTGGGCCTCATCCTGCAAACCAAAAGGTCCCTGGATTGATTCCCAATCTTACATTGATGTTTCTCTCCCTCCTTTTTTGCCTCCCTCCCTCTCTCTCTGGAACCAATTTTTTTTAATTTTAAGATGAGGAGTGTGAATCATATCACCTCGGCTGATGCAAAGTATAAATATTAATGCAGTGGCTCCTCTGTTACTCTGTGCTAGACACTGTGGAACACGAAAGATTCAAGAGAGAACAGTGGGAAAGGAAGCAGACCTCCCATGCTGTACAGGAAAAAAAAAAAAAAGACAATGATTCTGAGAATTTTTTAAGTGCCCAGAATCTGTGCAACTAAACCCTCATTTCCTATCACTTCATTTTAGTCTCACCCAAAGACTTAGGTAGGGTATTACTTCAGTAGAAGAGGCCCCAGATTAACTGAGTGAATACACGGGGCAAAGTCTGTGCCCGTCTGCCTGGGGGCTATATGCCTACCATCTAGCCAAGCGCTGGGCATACAGTCAATGCTCCATAAACAATTATTTTTTTAAAGACATGGACTAGCTCTTTGACCAAACCAACTGGTCAAGTTGGTAGTCAAAATGCAGGGCAGTTACAAACTTGTTCAACGTGTCACCAAGAAAAGAGGCGCTGCCAAGATTTCACCCTCATCTGAAGTCAGTCTGGGGTATGAGGGAGCAGGAAGCTTGGGGAGCTGGGAACAGGATAGCAGACACAGCCCCTGGGTTGGGAGAGAGAGAACTTGACCACAGGTTTTCCGACAGCTTCCGCTGCCCCAGGGACAGTGCTGAGTGTCTCTGTGGCTCCAGGGACTGGGACCTGGCAGTTGGTGCTTTGCAGCCCCAAAGCCCCCAGAGCTTGTGGGGCTCAGGACTTAGTGACAATTATGCAACACAGAAAAGGTCTCCCACTCCCATCATTGTACTTGGAAAGCCCTGAGCAAATCCAGTCCCCTGGTACCTGATGACTAAAATACATTCAGACTCAGGAAAACAGATGTTACTTATGGACGGAATAGATATGTCACATCGAGTGAGCAAACTTGTCACATCCACTTCCCGTTTTTCTTTCCATCTTTATTCATGTTTTCATGGCCTCCCCCCAATTTTCTCCACCTTTCCCCCACCCCCCACTAAGTCCCATTCTCCATTCCAAGCCCTCTTTACTTGCCCTTTTGGGTCTGACGCCCCCCCTCCGACTCAGATTCCACTGGGGCCTCTTTGCCCTCTCTCCCTGCCTGCTCCTCTTCCCCTGCCCTCGTCCTGCTCTGTCAACCCCCATCTCCCCTTATTCCCCTTGCCCTAGGATCTGCGGGTGGCTGCGAATTCTACGACTGCTTCCTTCTCTCTCATCTTGGTGGGGTCCATAGCCAGCGCTCCTGTTGCTCAGAGATGTGGAGGCAGTTGCTAAGAGACAGTGAAACGTCAGTACCTGGCCCTCGAAGAAAAAAAAAGGGAGTGAGAAAGGAGGAGAGGAGGGGGAGAGAGGGAGGAAAAGGGGAGGGAGGGAGAGCCACAAACCCCAGCAGCCTCAGCACCAAGCTGAGTTTCTGGAAGGAGCATTTAGATTCTGTAAACTTTCTCCTCAACATCCTCCCTCGGATTCCCCTTTCAAGTAAAAGAGAGGGACAAAAGAAGGGGATGAGCTCCGGGACAGCTCGGGGACCAGCAAAGGGACCACAGGACGGGAAACCACCGAGGATGCTGCCTGGGGATCCAGGAGCCATGGAGGAGGAGATGCTGGGGGAGGGGACGAGCTGAGGAGGCGATCTGTTCTGAAGCAGCAAGCGGGGATTCCAGCATGAGGGAGGGAGCCCCGTGTCTGCCGAAGATTGATGGCTGTGCCCTTGGAACGGAGTAAGTGGGCTCCTGAGGGCCTGTGGGAGTACAGGCGGAGACTTGGGGGTTCAGAAAAATGAGTCTGGGTCGAGGGGAGCTGGGGGGATTTCCCAGTGGGTGGGATGGAGGCTGGAATCAGTGGGAAGAAAGCAGTGCCAGACGAGGGGATGCGGGATGCGGGGAGGACAAGTGAGGACAGCAGGTGGGCATCGGAGAATCCAGGGGCCAGGGAGGCTGCATGGTGGGTGGCAGGGTGAGCCATTGCGCCTGTCATCCTGCTCTGTCTCTCTGCCTGACCAAGTGTGGGTGTGGGCTCAAGCTGGGGGACTGAGGGGAGAGTGGAGTGCTTGTGGGAAAGGATGCTGGATTAGGGGTGTGCACTGGGGGTGAAAGATGGTGGGACAGACCGGGAGGAGGCTCCACCGGAGTGCGTGTACAGACTGAAGCTGGAGAGAAAACTAGGGAGCTGGGAGCTCGGGGCAGGGTGAATGTGTTGGAGTCACAGGAGAAGAACAATGTGTGTATGAAAGAGGGAGGGGAGAGGGGGGGGCAGGGAGCACTAAGAGGGTCTGAAATAGGTTTGCAATCTGCCTGAGTGTGCATGCACTTTTTTCTTTGAGAGTTGTTCGAGGGTGGGGTGTTTGGTGCTGTGAGGGGTGGGGCTGTGAGGAGAATGAGAAGCTCCATCCAGCCCAGGACAGACACTTTGGAGGATGGCTGAAGTTGGGGGCAGCAAGGTTAGTAGGTGACAGCCATGTGAGGTTGGGTCCTGAGCCCACCATCGCCATGTCCGAGACACAGAGAACTTTGCACGTGGTGACAGAGGGGAGAGAATGAAGAACCTAGAAGAGGGGACCGTGGGAAGGAGAGGGGCACTGTATTTCTCTGCCTGAGGGCTTTCCTTGTTGACAGAAAGAATTCTGCCTCTGCCTGCTGAAAACAAAGCCCACTAAGAAAAGCGCTGCCTTGGGAAGTCACCAAAGCTCCTGGCTACCCCCCGTCCTGCACCTCCAGGACACATGACTCTTTCCAGGCTCAGCAGTCCAGACAATGGGTGTCACTTGGGGTCCTCCCCTCTCTGGAGATTTCAATAGACATTACGCTGAAGACTAGGCTTTCAGGAGGCCCATGGAGATCCATTTGACCCCGGGCACCCTGCCCAAAACACCCACCCCACAACCCCCTTGGACTCGAGCCCACTGGGCCACCAAAAGAATCCCCTCTGAGACCTTAAATGCCGGAGACCCAGGTGCAGCTCTGGCCTCCTAATTGTTAATCCCAGACTTGGGGCAGGGTTTAGGGTTTTTAGATGGGCCAGGACCTTTAAAAGATACCTTTCATATCCCCCACCTCTCAGGCAGAGTATAGAGAGGAAGCCCCCCATGGTCATGGGTTCGAGGGGCACAAAATATCTGCAGGGACCCTTCCAGGACCTGCTGTCAGCTGGTCCGACCCCATCCTCGCCTCCCTCTCTTCCCAAGTTTTGATCATCTTTGCCGACCCTGGGGTACCTCAAGTGGGTTGATTGCCCCCAGGGTCCCAAGGGGACTTCCTGTGGCTCTCACCTAGGGAGCCCTCTGGCACTAAGAGGCTCTCCCAGGAAAGACTTGAGCCATGACACCACGTGCTCAGAAGCCCCACCCTCCAGGGCTCAAGACCCTAGTGTAGCGGCCTTCCTGTGCCACTCACTCCTGATTCCATGGACACAGCCCCAGTCCTGATGGGCTCCCTTCAGCACTGCCCTTGCCAGCTGCCTAAGATGGGTGTCACCTGGTCCCAGCTGCCCTGGCCCGGGCCCCCGCATCCAGCCTTGCTGCTGGTCTCCCTCCTCTTGGCAGCTGGGGTAATGCACTCGGATGCCAGCACCAGCTGCCCTGTCCTTTGCACATGCCATAACCAGGTGGTGGATTGCAGCAGCCAACGGCTGTTCTCCGTGCCCCCAGACCTGCCCATGGACATGCGCAACCTCAGCCTGGCCCACAACCGCATCACCGCCGTGCCCCCCGGCTATCTCACGTGCTACGTGGAGCTCCGGGTGCTGGATTTGCGCAACAACTCCTTGATTGGGCTGCCCCCGGGCCTCTTCCTCCATGCCAAGCGCTTGGCACACCTGGATCTGAGCTACAACAACCTGAGCCACGTGCCAGCGGACATGTTCCAGGAAGCCCACGGCCTGGTGCACATCGACCTGAGCCACAACCCCTGGCTGCGCCGGGTGCACCCGCAGGCCTTCCAGGGGCTTATGCAGCTCCGAGACCTGGACCTCAGCTACGGGGGCCTGGCCTTCCTTAGCCTTGAGGCCCTTGAGGGCCTGCCGGGGCTGGTGACCCTGCAGATCGGCGGCAACCCCTGGGTATGCGGCTGCACCATGGAGCCTCTGCTGAAGTGGCTTCGGAACCGGATCCAGCGCTGCACATCAGGTAAGCGAACCGGCGGGCCTGGCAGGGGAGGGTATCGCGTGCTGACCTCAGTGAAAGCAAAGGCTCCAAAGGAGAGAAGGGGGCTTAGAGGTCTTGAACACCTACTGTGTGCCCTGATCTGTGCTCCCCTCTCTGTACTCAGCTCTTTCACTCCACAAGTACTTGTTAGGCCTCGTGTTGCAATGCCAGGTGCAGGGGACCAATTCATTACCAAAACAGGTGCCACCCTTGCCTCTGTGGCACTTATGACCTAATGAGGCAGGCAGACAGTAAACAAGGAAGAAGAGCTAAGTATAGACAGTGTTTATTGAGCCTTCTCATGACCTCAGAACTTGGCATGCATGATCTCATTGGTCGCCCATTTCTATTATCCCCATTTTGCAGGTGAAGACACTGAGATTTAGAACCATGAAAAAAATAGCCCAGAATCACTTATTTGAAAACTGGCAGAGCCATGGCTAAAATCCAAGTGTATATGACTTCTAAGCCCTGTCTTACTCTACCAGACTGCTTCTTAAGTGTTTTGAGTGCTGGCAAAACTCTTGCAGATATAGAAATGGCGAATGCCATTTCTTTTCATGCTTACTATCTATCATGCTCTAGTCTAAGCATATTACATGTTTCAGCTCATCTCATTCTCACATGAACCCTAATGGGCCCTCCCCACTCTACACAGAGGGAAACTGAGGTACAGAGAGGTTCAGCAACTTGCCTGAAGTCACAGCACTGCTACGTGTTGGAGTCAGGACTCGGACCCTTGCACTCTGGCTGGACTCTGTCTGTATCCTGAAGACCAGGTTCTAGGCTGACAGGGAGAGTCAGGGCCCGCGTCCTGGACTCGCCAAAGGGCCTCTGCAGCATTCTGTAAGGTTTGAGCACAGGATGAAGAGTTGAGAGAAGAAACAGATGTGACCGTTTAACCAGCCAATCCCAACAGGGGGTAGATTGGAGACTGAATGAGACAGAATCACACAGGGCTGATGGGCACTGGCGTCAGCTGCTGGTCGTGCTCAGTCCTGTTCAGCTGTGGCACAGCTGAGTCTCTAGCTCTCCTGCGTAGCTGCACTGAGCTCTGGCACTGAGCAGTAGGACGATGGGAATAGCTGAGGGCACTATCCCAGGGGCTTTCCCAGAGCCTGAGCCCAGAAGTGATGATGAAGACGTAGGAGGGAGATGAGGACTGAGTGGGGAGCCCAGGAACAAAATAGCCTGGGGGAGGGCTGTGGGTCACGAATCCCGTGTTTCCACAGAGGTGTGGGAGGGTGTTTTCTGGGACCAAAATAACTGGGTTCTGAGATGGGGCAATGGTAGCGGGCATAAGGGGGAGGCTGCCTGGAGCCATCTCCCCACCTGCTGAGCCTTGGCAGGATGCATCTTCTCCCTTCTCTCCTGTGCGTGAGGGACAGAAGGGGCACTCTGGGGCACTAAGCTCCCACCACACCGGGGCTCCTCCTTTTCTGGAGTCTCTGAGGTCCCTACTGCACTTCAGAAGAAGCTCAAACTCTCAGCAAGTGGGAAGGAGATCTGCTTCATGTCAGTACAGATGAAGGACCCGAGCTCCAGAGAGGGAAAGTGCCTGTCCACAAACCAACAGTGGGAAGTCAAGTATGCCTCGTCTAGAAACTGTGGTTCCTCGTTTCCCCACAGAACACGCTCTGTGTCACACCACACTCCCAGATAGTTCCTCCTGGGGGTGAAGAACTTGTCGGTGTAGGTAGGATTAGGCAATCTGCTTCCCTTTGTCTTTTTCTGCCTCTTCTCCCTGTTTTATGGGATTCCCATTACTATCCACAATTTTTAGACAAATCCCAACACAGAGAAAGAGAAGGGTGCCCTTGGGATATAAATTAATTTCAGGACTGGTCCCTTGACTTACCAGAGAGTTTTGTCAGCCCCCAGGCTCCCACTTTGCCCTCTGGTGGGGTCCTGCCACATGCCCTCAAAGCCTCCTCTGGTTGGTCCACACCAATTGCCCTCAGTGTCTCCATACTCTCCAGTTTTGTATTATCTCACCAGCACCCCAGTCACGCCCACAGCAGACTCGGGAGTTCAGCATCTTTCAGTTCCAAGAGACGAGCCCCTTGATGGTCAACTCCAGATACAGTCTTGTCCTGGGCAGCATCTAGCGTACTTTGCATACAACCTACAGGGACCTGTCAGCCTAAGGTTGGAGACAAGTTGCAATCTTTTTCTGAACCTGGCTCCCCATTTCTAAGGAGAATGATGCTCATTCATTTCTCAAAAGGGTCAATCCAATCCATCATTTTATTCTTTGCCCTCAAAAACTACAGAATGAGGAGAAAGCATTTTGTACCATATTAACTTAGAAAACTTCACACTGACTCACCGAGAAAATCAGGTTAGATTACCCTTCTTATACGTCCCCTTTCTTCCTGAAAGCCAGAAATGGGGAAAAAAGACTTGCCGAAGGTGAGAGCTTGATTCTTCTGAATGAAGGACTGGCAGGACTGCTGCCTGCCTGCACTCTTACTCCCAGAGTACAACGGAGTCATCAGCAGTCATCAAGCATTTGTGCATGTGACCATCAATAATGGAGAGGACAGTAACCCACTGAAGGAGAAGGTCCCTCCTGCAGAAGTCTGTGTGCAGAACACAGCCCTCTCTGACCTGTCCAGAGAGGCCAAAGTAGGATAATAATAAAAACATATACTTGCGCAGCACTTACTATATTCCAAGAACATGTCATTTATATACGTTAACTCACTGGCTTTTCACCACAACCCTATGAGGTAGATTTTATTATTATCTTCATTTTACAGATGAAAAAGCCAAGACACAAAGAGGTGAAATGACTTACTTTCAGTCACGCAACTAGGGAGACGTAGAGAGGGGATTTGAACCCAGGCCAGTAGCTTTAGAACTTGTACTCTTAACCCTACACTTTGTGTATCTAGAAAAGCCACATGGGGGTAGTAGAAAGACCCAATGCTTTAGAGTTGGACAGAGCTGTTTATTCACATATTCATTTAACAAAGATTCATTGAGAATTTACATTGACCGGACATGGTTCTGATGCTAAGAATACTGTGGGAAATACTTATATTCAAGGTGGAGAAGATAGATAATTAACAGACTGTCAGACAGTGGTAAATACTGTGGAGAAAAATTAAGCAGAGTAGCTAAGGTAGGAAATGGCTAGAGAAAGGTGAAGTGGCAGATACTATTATATACAGAATCATAAGGGAAGGCCCACTAATAAGGTGCTATTTGAGCAAAATCCCAAAGGAAGTGAGGGACCAAGCTGTGCAGAGATCCAGAAGAGAAACATCCTCAGAAAGGGACAAATGCAAAGGCACCACCTCCCTACCCCAAAAGGAGACCATGCTCAGGACATAATGGAACGATGACGAGGAGGTGTGAGGGGATGGGACAGAACAAGGGGCAGAATGAAAGAGTTGGGAAGACGTCCTTGCATCCCCTGGTGAGGACCTCGGCTTTTATTTTGTGGGAAGATAAACAGAGAGTGACAGGACAAGACTTCATGTTTGAATGGATCACTCAGCCCACTGTGTTGACATGGTTTAAGAGCAGAAGCCCAGAGACTGGTTGGAAGACTGCCGTAAGAGACGATGGTAGCCCATGAGAGCCCCATTCCCACCATTAGTAGTGGCTATTGGGCTTTAAGCAAGTTATTGAATTCTCCTAGCAGTGTTCTTCACGACCATAAAAATAGGTACAAAAACAATTGTCTCGAGGACTATTGAGGGGACTAAGGAAGGTAAGTAAAAATGATGGCACAGAAGAAACTAAACTTCCCCTGGGTTAGCTAGGGGCTCTCCATTCCATTCTCTCTTCCCCAGGTACCTCACCCTCCCTGGATTCTGTGTTGCAGATTCTCAGCTGGCTGAATGCCGGAGTCCCCCTGAAGTTGAGGGTGCCCCACTCTTCTCCCTCACTGAGGAGAGCTTCAAGGCCTGCCACCTGACCCTGACCCTGGATGATTACCTCTTCATTGCATTCGTGGGCTTTGTGGTCTCCATCGCATCTGTGGCCACCAACTTCCTCCTGGGCATCACAGCCAACTGCTGCCACCGTTGGAGCAAAGCCAGTGAAGAGGAAGAGATTTGATATAAGATTTCATATGGGTACCTGGCATCCCTCCATGCTACCAACCACCACTGACATTGACGACCAGACACCCACCCCGGCTGCCCACTCTGACCCCATAGTGCCCTGGCCACCTCTGTTATGGCTCAAGCAATGTTGAGAAACTACTTTTGGGCAAGGTTCTACTGTGGGCCAGGCACTGTGCTAGGAACACAGTGTTAGATGAATCCACTGTTTCCTTACCCTCAAGGCACTTCCCTTTGATAGAGAAAGTAATTCAAAAACTATCTCCTTCAAGGTGATTGGTTGGCATTCTGAGTACATAGCAATGGAGGCCCAGAGGAGGAGTCATCAACTGTGCCTCGAAAAGTCCAAGAGGAGAACAAAAGTGGAGGCGATTTGTGAGCTGGGTTATCAAAAACCATCTGCTTTGTCAAACTGACCAAGAAGGTTGGACATGCATAAATGACTGAGGCCAGAATATGCACGATCTATTGAGAACTGTGGTGAACAAGCCCTGTGACCTCAGGGTACCAAAGGGGAGTGGCACAGGTCCCAAACTTTTCCTCTGATACTCAGTCTGTCAATGCCTGGGGCTTCCCACCTTTGTTTCAGGAGGATGAGAATGCCCCCAGGCCAGCCCCCTTGGCCACCTCCTATCAGCAGCTAGCAGGTGAGACCACCTCCCAATGACTGTCCCCCACACTAGATCACCAGCAGTAGACAGCTGGAGAGGTCCCAGGTAGCAAGCTGAGGACGGACACCTTCGGTGACCTTTCTCCCCCACCCCGGTCTTCTGCCTCTCACTCCAGCTTTGGCTTCAGATGAAGCAAGAGGCGCAGGAGTGGGGGCAACAAGAGTCCCAGCACTCTGGGACTCCGAATCTTGTGACTGTTCTTGCCACGGTGTTCGTGCCGAGGAATGTCTCCAGGAATGTGAACTCGGGCTGCATCCCTGTAGCATGACAGTGTAGTACCAAAGGAAGAGAAGGCCACTGCTGTTATGATAATAAGAGAATTTGCTCTTTCTTCTAAGCAACTCACCCACTTTAAGCATAAGGGTGAGAGAGCTATTAATTACCAAGCTCTTGACAGTGTTGGGCACTGTGATAAACTCTCTCCACAGATAATTTCATTTAATGCACATAAGAGCCTTTTGAGGTAAGCATTATAGTTCCCATTTTACAGATGGGTGAGTGAGGCCCGTGATGGGTGAGTAGAGCCCAGAGAGGCCAAGATCATGTGATACTTATGAGCAAAACAAGTCTGTGCTCGATCAACTACTCCATTCAAGTAAGGGAACATCACAGTTCCCTCCAAAGTTACATAAATTCAAAGTCAAGTAGTGCTTATGAAGCTCCTGATAAGAGCCAGGCACTCTTTTTGGCACTTAAACAGCTATTGACTCATTTATTTCAGTTCTCACAGCAACACTGCTTGGTGGTTTTTATTATTCTCATTTTACTGATGAAATCACTGTAGAGAGCTGAGTGTCTTATCTAAGGTTATCCAGATAAACTCTAGAAGGAAGGTGAGAGGTAGCTCCATTCAGGGAAACCGTGTCTAATCTATCAGTCAAAAATCGAGTGACTTCGTGTGCAAAACACAATTCTCATCATTGTTGTCATCTTCATTATCGGTGTCATGAGCTTCACCATTATCTTCCCTACACTTACTTGTTCAGCACTGGATAGTTTGTGAAGTGCTTCTGCATCATTCTCCCTGGCTCTTCACAGCTGTGTGTGGCAGGCAAAGCAAACATCATTACTCCTATTTCACAGGTAAAAAAAAGTAATAGACTCAAGAGCAAGTGTGACTTGCTTAAGAGGCAGGGTTGGGACTCAACTCCAGCTCTTTCAAGTGCTGCCCCAGGTGCTTGTGGAAGAGAATGCCTGCGGGGCTGGGTGTGGGGCCCTGGGACTCAGCAGCTATGACCATCCTAGTAGATTGGCTAAGTAAAGGGCAAGAAAAGCCCAGTGGCTGTACAGGTTTAGGAATGCTCACGGTAGGGCAAATCACAGCCTCTGCAATGTAGAAGCAGCACAGATAACACCTGAATAGTAGTCACCTGCCTTGCAGTGTGTAAATAATGCATTAGAAATGGTGGCCATCTGAAAAATAAGATCTTTGGTAAATAGGAGAGAAAACTGTGTTAACCTCTTCTACTCAAGCCCTGCTGTGTTGTGTTGTAAGAAATACAAAGGGCATTAGGAAGCTGTGCGCAAGGACCTTTGCACAATAAGGGAAGACTTAAGGCACAGGCTAACATGTTGCCAAGGCTGGCGGGGATGTGAATTCAAACAGGGCTTCCTAGCTTGCCCCAGCTCCAGCAGGTTTCCATCATCCCATTCTCCTGGCAGGCCTGAAGGAATGAAGGAGAAACATATCATCTTCTAAGAAGTCTTCCCTTACTCATGCTCCCTGAACTAGTCAACCAATAGAGTGCCCACATACTTTGCTATACCTGGGTCCCCTGAATCTTGCTTGGACCTGTGTCTCCTGAATCTTGCTTACAACATCTGGGCCAGAGCCCTGCTCTTTTGACATTTGGAGCAGAACTATGCCCAGTCTCTTCTTCTGCTATGTCCAGGGACAGGTGGACTAGGGCTGCTCTCCACCAGTGAACCTGACAGCTTAATGTATTCCGGGAGGAACTTGTAGAAATCATAGTCCTGACACAAATAGGTAAGCCTCCCATAGAAGAATACTGTATACATCTATGATAATCTCCTAGACATTCTTGTTTGCTGAACTATAGTCAATATATTTTAAGATATGTACTCTTTCTTTCATGGAACTAGAACCAAAAAAGACACCTAATGCCCCTTGAGATCAAAGAACCTTTCTACTGAGACTATCTAGTCCCCATTAATGGCAAACCTTTCTGAGTAGGATACATGGCTTTTAAAGAACACATGCTTTTCCAGCTGCTAGAAGGTCCCCAGTGAACTAAAGCACAATGAGTAAACTTCCCTATTACAAGGATTTCCATTTCTCCCCCACCGCCCACCACCAGCATCTTGTGCAGCCTATCAGAAACAAGTGTCCAGAAGCACGCTTCTAGAGGGGATCTAGCAGAACTGGATGAACCTGTTCCCACAAGGCTGCTGACCAAGAGCCCACGGTGGTGATCTCCCAAGGCACCATTGTTTTTTCCAGACTAGTTAACATGGAAGTGCTGGGGTATCTTTGAGTCCATATGTCTGTTCATGTGGTTTCATGTATGTTAGGTACCTACTGATATGGCACCAATCTCTGGACCCTGTGTTCAGTTCTCTGACACAGTCTATTCAGCCATCTGTTTATCGCATTGCTTGATACACCAAGATGGAATCCCATCAGGCTTGGGGTAGAGATAGCTGCTCGGAAAATACAAAAAGGGACAAGAAAGAGATCTGGCTGAGGCAGACTAATGACAGCCTGACCACTTTCCTCCATTCTCCTCTGCCCCTCAGAAACGTGTCCACATCACAGAAGCTTTCTTCATGCGGGGCCTGAGGATATCAAAGGTTAGCCAGTCAGCAGTGTTGTGACGGTCAGGGTCTGGGCCAAGAAAGTTGTTCTTTAGAAAAGACCTCACATCGGCACCATACCACACTGAAGCAGTTACTTCTGCTTATCCTCAGACAATGCCTCTCAATAGGAGTGTTTCTCCATTTCTATAAAGATTCCCAGGGAACCCTGCAGAAACAGGTCCCCAGAGTTGCTATAGTCTGCTGGCTGCTTTCATGGAGGCTGGTGCATGGAATTTGAACAGACCAAAACAGGTATTTCTCTTCAACAATCAGGAAAGACCTACACCCCCTATTTTCCCTGTAGATGTTTTGGTTATACTGCTCTGACATCCTTTCCACTTCTAGAAGAGTGTAAGGGAACACCTTTGCCCTTTCTTCCCAAAGCTAGAGAAACTTGTCTGCTCTCCTCACCCTAGAAGGAGGCAAGACTGAAGTGAAGGAAGCAAGTGCAAGGTCCTGTGTAAATCACCATCATGTTTGCCACAGCACTGGGTGGAGACATCTGGAGCCACAGAGCTCTTAGGAATGCTGATGTCTGGGGTGGGAGGGGTGGGGAGGGGTGGAGAAAGGGAAGATGCCCACCTTTGTATGGAGATGATTTTATAACCATGCACTTTTGTAACTGTGAAGAATTTTTCATAAATGTACCTTAATAATAAAGAGTGTATAGTTTAACAAATTTTCTAAAGAGTTGTGAAGGGGAGGAAGAAGGAGGGGAGGGAGGCAGGGAAAGAAAGAGAGAAAGGAACTAGAAGGAATCGAGAGAATGCGTGCCAAAATATACACACCAAAGATCTATGGGAGGGGCAGAGCCAATGGGAATAATTAAGAGACGTACCAGCCTTGGAGGGGCGTGTGTGGGAGTAGAAGGAACATCACAGAAGTGTATTTCTACCAAGCAAAAGAGAATACGTGTGAGTCTGTATGCACACACCCCTGTGTGTAGGCTTATTTTGGTGCCTAAAATTATACAAAGAAAAGAGCATATGTCTTATACATGTTGGTGTTTGCAGTTTGGGTCATCTATAAAACATGCCAAGGCAAGTGGGTGTGCCTGCCTAGTTAGCATCACTGAGGAGTATGTGCCAGGGAGGTGGCCCATGCCAGCCGTGTGGGCAGAGGGACACTAGCTCAGGCAGACAGGTAAACCAGGCATCTCAACGGAATGTCTAGGGGATGGGCGAGGCCATCACTGGTACAGTTTCAGTCTCTGTTCTCGAAGGTTAAAAGAGAAGGGAAGGGAATCTAAACCTCCTGAGTCTTGCAAATGTTGCCTACACACCACTGGAACTGAGATAGCTGAGCTGTGTACCTTCAGAGCAGAGACAGAAATAGGGGGAGCGAATTGTGCTTCTATGTGTGCAATGAAAGACATATTACCCTAGCACACTAAAGAGGAAATGGCACTAAGCAGGAAGCGGTGCTTCCCACCAATACACATTTTAACCGTCTTCTATTCCTCCTGTTCCGCTCACCACAGGGTACAGACAAATACTGCTCTCACAGAGTAAAGCCGCTAAAGGGAACATAGGCACTGACTCAGCTGGAAAGACAGTGAACACGCCCAGCTACCAACAGTGATTGGTTGGAGGCAAAGCCTTTCTCTTAAAATTAAGTGCTTAATGAAGTACTTCTCATGGAAGTCCAGGAGTTGTATATCTTATGCAGTGTGTGCTGTCCCTAGTGCCAGGCTTGTATCTAGCAACTGATGATGACAATGACAACAATGGTGATGAAGATGATGATAACACGTTGAACATGCATTACATGCCAGATGTTGTGAGAAGGTGTGGATTAATTCACTTAATTCTCACAATAACTCAAGATAGGCACTATTATTATACCCATTTACAGATTAGGAAACCGAGGCTCAAACAAATTAATACATGCCCAAAGTTACACAGCTATTAAGTAGTAGATCTGGATTAAACACTTAATAATATTAACTGACTTCAGGGAATACGAGCATTATGATACAGTAAAGAAAATTCAGTCTCAATCAGAAGTAAATTCTTAGCCACAGAGGTTCCTTGCATTTACTTGGTGAAAAAAAATTGGAAGGTGGTAGATAAAACCAACACATATCTTGCATGTTTCATTGCATATGGCTTTGATTACTGCATTGGTCAAGGTAAGCTAATTGTGATAACAGGTGATCCCAAAAATCTCAACAGAATAAAAGTTTGTTTATTGAATTATTTAAACTAATAAATGCTAATTTCCTGCTCATGTCACATTTCAATGCATGTTAAAGGTTTTGCTCCATAAAGTTATTCAGGGACCCAGATGTTTTTCCTCTAATGTGCTTGTCATCCCCAAGGTCACAGAGACCTTCAGGGAATCTTCTATAATGTGGAGGATCTTAGGGGGGATTTTCAAGGGCCTACTCTGGAATAGAAATATTACAAATCGATTCAAGCCAGAACTCAATCCCATGGCTCTACGTAACTTCAAAGAAGTAGACTGTATGCACCTAGAAGGCGAAGGAAATGAGGTTTGGTAAACCCCACCAGTTTCTAATATCATCTGTTCTACCAGTCCTGAAATTTTTTTAGGTCTCAATGGTCAAGAGTTTTTTGAATCCAGGTTCATGTTTTCTTAACAATTCACCTCCTTTAAAAACTGGGTAAACTTTTAATTCAGTTTTCTTCCACTAAGTTTAAATTTCGGCACACACAGGAAGTTCTTTCTAAAAAATGCTTTCAAGCCTAGCTTGATTCCCCCACCCCTGCCTTTTCTCTTAATGGCAACCTTGTAATTATCTGAAACAACAGATAAGAAGGCCACGTCCCTATTCTTGTTTGTTTCCACTTGGCTACATTACTTTAACTGAAAAAAGTGTAGTGGCTCTTGTTGCTCAAAACCTTTTTCAATTGTATCTCTCATCATGTAGGTCTAGAAACAGTCAGCTTTTTCAATTTTGTTAATGCTCCAAATGTTTTGCTTTCTCACTCTTCCTTTTCATTTCTACTTTTAAACTCCTTTGAAACATTAGAAACCTGAGTTGGATCAATTTGGGATGAGACCAAAATGTCTGAAGCACACAAACAATAATGCAACATGAACTTCATGAAGGAGATGAACCTCCTCGTTGAAAATGGTTCTTGCGATGAAAGGTAAGAAAACGGAGGAAAAGATGTTACCTATGGCACTCAGAATTCAGGATCTTTACCCTAAATCACTCCTGCCATTGGAGAAGTGAGAGGAATTGATGGGAAAGAGTTATTGCCCATGCAAAGTGGTAAAGAGGCTTTCTGAGGAGAAAATGTTGACTGTATCGTGTCACCCGTCATTATTCGCAACCCACTCACATTGGAGAGAAGAAATCCTAAGGCCACCATGAAAGAGCTATAAAAACCATAGTATTATCAAGTGGGATCCCCACCCCCAGCTTCACTCTTAGCTCACGGAATCATTTGGGAGTACACAGCACGAAGTGCTAGAAAATACATTATAATGTGGCTGATTTTTACAACTGTGAGGATTCTACTCCTATAGCTGCTCCAGGATTCAAAAGAGATCTCTATGTATGCAAATGAAAAGCCAAAGCTATGGCAATGGTTGGTATCAGAATCTTTGCTGGGCAAGAATTATATTCCCACATAAAAGAGCAGTACCTGCCTTCAATCATTCAAAAATATTGTTCACACAACTCCATGTGCTGGGCACATGTTTCAAGTGTTGGGTGTATGGTAATCACTAAGAAGTCCCAGCCCCTTGGTGCCTACTTTCTAAATGGGGGTGGGGGTGGGGATGAAGAGAATGAAGGTAGGTCAGACAATAAACAAGAATAATAGATAATTACAGGTAATAATGTGTTGCAAATGTGTGTGTGTGTGTGTATATATAGTGTGTGTGTGTGTGTGTGTGTGTGTGTGTGTGTGTGTAAAAATCTGTCCAGAAGGTATCTGGCCATGTAATATGAAAAATAGACATTTACTGAAGAAGATACAAGATACAAGAGATATTGTACATAGGACAATGACGCTTCAGTTCCCACATAGATCTCCTAATCACCATCAGCTCCCCCACTGTATTTTCCTAAATTTCATCAATGGTCTGAAATCTCTTCCCTTTCAAAGGTGATTTTAGTTTTTAGAAAAGCCAGAAGTCACAGGGTACCAAATCTGGGCTATAAGGGGTCTGAGTCACCTAGGTAATTTGATGTTTTAGCAAAAAACTCTGCACAAGTTGTGATGTATGACTGGGTACGTTGTCATCAGATAAAGCTGCCAGTCACCAGGTGCCCATGGCTATGGGCTTCTGAATCAGCTGAATAGTTTCCAGAGAGGAATGTTCAGGCCTAATGCAAAATTTGATGTAGATTCACCACTTTACTTGCTCAGTCATTTTGAATGTGATGGCCACACAGTATACATACAGTATACACACAGTACACACACCCAACAGGGTCTACCTCCCCCGCTGATTACTATGATGAAGTCGTCATTGTTCACGTCTGTGCATTCCAGTCTATTCCCCTTGGCTGCCAGGTTACTTCAATGGTATGCAAACTCTCCTCATTATACTAATAGTGGCTGGACTTTTCCCAGGCAGACATGCATTTATGTGTGTATGTTTGTATATATACATATATATGTATGTATGTATATATTCCATAGGTGGGAAAGAGTATAAGCTGGCTAAGGGAGGAGTCTCTNAGTCACCTAGGTAATTTGATGTTTTAGCAAAAAACTCTGCACAAGTTGTGATGTGTGACTGGGTACGTTGTCATCAGATAAAGCTGCCAGTCACCAGGTGCCCATGGCTATGGGCTTCTGAATCAGCTGAATAATTTCCAGAGAGGAATGTTCAGGCCTAATGCAAAATTTGATGTAATTCACCACTTTACTTGCTCAGTCATTTTGAATGTGATGGCCACACAGTATACACACAGTATACACACAGGACACACACCCAACAGGGTCTACCTCCCCCACTGATTACTATGATGAAGTCGTCATTGTTCACGTCTGTGCATTCCAGTCTATTCTCCTTGGCTGCCAGGTTACTTCAATGGTATGCAAACTCTCCTCATTATACTAATAGTGGCTGGACTTTTCCCAGGCAGACATGCATTTATGTGTGTATGTTTGTATATATACATATATATGTATGTATGTATATATTCCATAGGTGGGAAAGAGTATAAGCTGGCTAAGGGAGGAGTCTCTGCACTGGCCCCATTGAAAGATGTCCCAAGGAGCACCCTGGTTGGTGGTGGATAAGGAAACAAATTGGGATGTTTTTGAGGCAGAACCAGTAGGACTTGCTGATACATTAGAAACAGGGAGAGCAAAACAGAAATCAAAAAAAAACTAATCTTTTTTTATAGCTATAGCAAAACGCAAGTAACGAAAAGATCATCTTAATCCTATACATGAAAAAAAACCAGTATCAGCAGACAGCCAACAATCAGTAAGTCACACAACCCTGCTGAGTCGAAAGAGAGAGGGAGGAAGCATGTAAACAAACAGACGCGTAATGACGGAAAACAGCCCAAACCAAGCTCCCAGAGACAAGGGCAGAAAAGTCTGAACGTGCAGCGTGGGTTGAAATTCTCTGCATCCCTCTGACAGTCCCAGTGGACTTTAAACCGAGCAAGGTAGCTTTGAGAACAGGAGTTAAAGGCTCAAGGCTCAGCAGCGTTTTCAGAGTACAGATGGATGGGGCTCCGCAGTGATGTACGTGCTGGATGCAGAGCAGCAACTTGAAGTGATTTCCTAGAAGGGAAGTGTACAGCTCCCTCAGCTGTAGACGAAGACGAAAATCCAGGAAACCAATGATATTCGAGATGGACCCAGATAGGGTTGAAACGAGAGTATTATGTAGAATCATATTTTTCAAAACGAGAACAAACTGCTCGTACTCGTCTTAGCCAAGTAATGCAAGACTGGGGACAAGCTGGGACTCTCTGGCTGGTGCTAATACTGTGAACATCCCTAACCACACACAGCACCAGGGGCTTTCCACACAGCATTTCACTGATGTTGCCCTAGGACTTAGCTACTGTTGAGACGTGTAGCCCTGGCCAGGTAGGTCGGCTGGTTAGAGTGTTGTTTCCAGTACGCCAAGGTTGCAGGTTCAATGTTCCGGTCAGGGCACATACAGGAAGGAGCCAATGAATACATCAATGGGTAGAACAACAAATCAATGTCTGTCTCTCTCTCTCTCTCTCTCTCTCCTCCCCCAAAAGTCAGTAATTTAAAAAAGGGAGAGAGAAATGCAAAGCATGATGAAGAGCATGGACTAGGCAGCCACAGTGCCTGGGTTCAAATCCCAGAGCTGCCATTTGCCAGCCATGCAACCATAGGCAGGTGATGTCATCTCTTGGTGTCTGAATTACTCTGTGAATTTGAAAGGACAGTGGTAGCCACTTCCTAGGGTCTCTGAAAAACTTAAATGATTTCATATATGTAAAGTGCTTAGAATGGTGCCTTGCAGAGAATGTTTGATTAGTGACAGCGACTAGCTTCCCTCTTTTACAGGAAAAAAATAGGAGCTGAGAGGTGATTAAGAAACTTATCTAACATCACACAGCAGAAATGTGACAAAACCAGGGTTTTAACCACATCTGTCCTCCAGACCCAGTGTACTAAACTGCTGTCATATACCAGATAGGTCACATTGGCCAGCTGTAACAGCCAGTGTCCAAACATGGGACCAAGGGCCTCCAAAATTGGTGCCCTTAGTAGTTCACTCCTACACTGAATCTGGAGTGGCCCTGTGACTGAATTTAACCAAGGGAAGATAGCAGAAGTGTGCCATTTCCAGAATTAATTCTTAAGAAAGCCTGGCAGCCTCTGTGTGCATGCTCTTGGGAGCCGTGAGCTCCCGTGGGTTAAATCTGCTCTGTGGAGACAAATGGAGAGTCAGAAACCATGTGGGGAGAAGAGAGGCTCAGACGTTGGTGGCAGCTGAGCCCGGTTCTCCAGCCATTCCCTCCAGGCACCAGACACATCCGTGGATCTGTCCTGAACACTCCAGCTCCAGCCACCCTCTGACCACAGCCCCATGGGAGATCCTAGGCAGCAGCAATAAACAAACTGTCTAGACTCAGATGGAGAGCAGGACAACAGCTGAGTGGGGGTGGTGGGTGAGGGAGTCGGTTAGGGAGTGGAGGGATTGAGCAAAGAGGAAAAAGGACTCATGGACATGGACAACAGTGTGGTGATTGCTGGGGGAGGGGTATAAGGGGACTAAATGGTAATGGAAAAAATAAAATCAATTTTTCAAAACAAAAACTATCTAGCTTAGCTACAATACTGATGACCGTTTAATTAAACAAGGATGCCACTAGACTGAGGTGGCTTTAATGCCTTAACAGGCTACACCAACAAATCAAAACATAAGCCTGTAAATGCCTTAAGGTTAAGAAATCAAAACCTAAGGGCAACCAATCACCAACAGCCAACTTGTCTTTTCCAAAGAAGCCAATTGCTTAACCTATAGTCCATCACATAATTTTCTTGCTTTGCTTCTGTGCCTTATCCTTAAACTTTTGCCCATAATTCCCGTTGGGAGAGCACTCCTAGCCACTTCTGGCGTGGCACTGCCTGAATTGCATCAATATTTGCACAAATAAATTCTTAAATTTGAATATGCTTAATTTATTGTTGTAAGCCTCTCTGTCGGGGCTGTTTGTTATGCGACAATACACAGCTTAAATGCTAGTCTATGAGGAAAAGACATGGGGGGCAAATATGTGCCAGCAACATAAGGCTGGAACCCAGAGTGACCATTCCATCCCAGAAGCAAGCTGTAGAGTGGACATACATCCCCCACCAAGTTCAAGTCCTGCCGTTGCTACTTATTAACTAGGTTACTCGGTATTTCCCTAACTCATTCCCTTCTCTAAATAATGGAGATACCACCTATCTCATAGTGATGTACTAGGGATTTAGTGATTTGATTCCTATTAATGAACTTAGAATAGTAAGAAGTCAACAAAAAAGTTAGCAAGTGCTATTTTTTATTGTTAAAAAATAATATAATTGGCCCTGGCTGGTGTAGCTAAGTGGATTGAGCACAGGCCTGTGAACCACAGGGTGGCTGGTTTGATTCCCAGTCAGGGCACATGCCTGGGTTGCCAGCCAGGTCCCCAGAGTGGGGGCACATGAGAGTCAACCACACATTGCTGTTTCTCTCCTCTCTTTCTCCCCCCACTTCTTCTCTCTCTAAAAATAAATAAATAAATTTTTAAAAAAATAATAATAGTATAATTGTTCTAGAGTGATTAAATTGGCCATTGCAAGGAACAGGTGAAATCCTCAGTTCTAATTTCTTACCTTTCCAAGTATAATGCCACAGGAAATGTATACCACTTTCCTTCACATTAGGAAATGCCTGCACACAATATTGTGAAGATGTGACTATTAAAAGATGTTGACATGGACAACAAAAGTTAACAGAGGGAAGAAGGTTACAGCCTATCTCCTACTGGTCTTGAAGACAATTGCCATCCTAAGCCAGTACTGCGAAATGTCGTTGTTACAGAGAAATGGATCATGGTGGCATGTTTTTCCCCAATGGAAAAGTCGTTTACAACGCAGACGCAAAGTATGTGACTGCTCCCATTCAAATACTTTAAGACCCCATCCCACCACCTTAGTGGGAAAATAGTGAGCTTCCAGAAATAAGGCAACAGTCAAAGGGAGCACAGAGGCAGGTGTGGAGCCCGGGGCTGACAGAGAGGAGAGGAAGAAGCAAAGCCTTCCTGAGAAATAAAGGTAGCTTCTAAATATTACTTAAACAAGTGTTAAGCCAATAAGAAAGCCCCTAATATCTATTGGAACTAGACATTCCAATAGATAACTGATCTCAGGGGACAAGAGCAAGATGGGACACAGAGAAGACCGCCAGGCTGGACAGAACAGAGCAGCCCCAGAGATGAGAATGCTCAGCAGACCTTCAGGGGAGTGGACCTGGACACTGATTCATGAGCCTCTCATGTATCCCGTGTTGGTCCATCAAAGATGTTTCATCAATTGGAAATCGTGCCTTGTTTTGTTACAGACTCTCCCATGCTGTCGCTTGTGATATATGGGTTTCTGGATGAACGGTTTTCTCATTATTTGAGTCTTGGTATTCTGCTGCCCAGAGGGAAAACCAAGGATACAACCCACTCTCTGAATTCTCCTTGAAGAACTTATTTCTGTCTGAAACTGCTATCAGTTACTTAAGGAGGCTGCTAATTATAGAAGGCAGCTGTAGTGAAGTAGAAGAAACCGTGGGCTGGAATTTAAGAGACATATTCACTCAACAAACACTTGCTGAGGCCCTGGTGTGGGCAAGGCAATGATGGGTACACGAAAGAATTACTCAAGACCAGAGACCAGAATGCCCCCCTTCAAATTTTATCTGCAGAGCCCAGCACAGACCAGGGGCTTTAACTGGCTTCTTAACAAATATTTGTTAAACCAAGTTAATCTTGCCACTAACTCACAAGTCAATTTCCCTCTTCAGAGTTCAAATGCCACCTCTTATTTTTTTTAAAAAAAAGTGGGCTGGAGCAGCACTTCTCAAACTTTAATGTGCATAATAATTCCTGGGGCTCTTGCTAAAGTGCAGATGCCCATAAGCTTAGACGGGCCTGGGAGCTGCCTTTCTAACAAGCCTCCAGCTTCGCTGGCGAGCAGACCACTTTGACCAGCAAGCAGTCAGGTGATCTCTCTGCGAGAGATGCTAGATACAGCTGAGGGGTTCTCCAACTTGACATTTTTTAAAACATGGAAAACACTAGAGAGTCTCACTGTGAAAAGAAGAGAAAGAGAAATGAGGGGGCTGGGCATGGTGCCTGGGGCAGATCTGGGAGATTAGCAGAGGCGTCTAGAGGGCAGCAGGAAAAGCCCACTCTGGTCACAACGCCCAAACAAAGCTCTGGGTGTGTGTAAAAAGAATCAAGGATAATTTTTCTGGCTCGGGAGGCTCTGTGTTTTAATGATTCTTCCTGTTTTTCTCAGCCCGACCTAAGAGAATGAGAAAACAGCCCTGGCGAAGGTCAGGCGAGGTCAGAGAGGTCCCTGGGGAGGGCTGCTTTCAGCCACTCTTGGGGTAGAGGGGAGGCAGACAGAAGCCTGTCCCCACTCAGGCCTGCCTGGTTTTAGCCCTATTCTTTGACTCATCCAGCCGATCTAGGGTATCGGGGAGACAGGGGTCCCAGGATGGGGAGCTCTGCACCAAGTCAATGCCATTCGATTCCACATTCATTACAACTGCTGTGTGTGCCGATGTGCTACACGCCCAGACGGTGGTGAACCAAACAGGGTCAGGGCCGCAAGGAGCTCATGATCTCCTAGGGGAGCCATGGTGCAGTCACAAGAAGGCAGATTACAATGCAGAATGCAATCTGGACGCACAAAAGAGACCGGCAGGTAGTAGGAAAATTTACAGAAGCAAGAGATCAAATTCCCTTAAAGGCATCAAGGAAAAAACTACGCGGAGAAGAGCACATCTGAAACTCGAAGATGGGTATGGGGTCCTCAGCTAAGATGGAAATGGGGTGTCCTAGGTAGGGGATGGTAGGAGACAAGGCACAGGGGAGGGAAAGTGTGTGTTCATTGTGGAGTCCAGTGTGGTTAAAACAAGGGCATTTGTTGTGCAGGGGCTGGGAGGCCAAGAAAGCATCTCTAGGGCCTTAGGTCTCCCTTTCCCATCACAGGCTCTGACAGACACCCGACATACAAAAACACTTACCAGTCCATGTTTAGGACCACAGCTACAAAAATGGTACCTAGATTATCCCATGCAATTTATTTGCTCATTTTCACTGAACCCCTAATACATGTGAAGCACCATTCAAGGCACTGGAAAAACACTAGAGGCCAGACATGTTCCCAAGAGCCAGACAGTGAGAAACGTAGGAAGAACATAGGAACTGAGATCAGAGAAGCCTTGGGTGCGAATCTCAGCCCTGTACTATGAATGAAAGATTTTGCATCTCTGGGCCTGGGTCTCGGCCTCCCTGCAGGGGATAATTACACCTCCAGCAGAGGACTGTCATAGAACTTCACTGTCAAAGAGATGGTGAGAGAAGAACACCAGACTGTGCCAGGCACACTGCAGGCATTCACTGCCCATCTGCTCTGTATTCAGTCCTCAAGAAAGGAGCTGGGATAATGTTCAGGGTCCCTTTCAGCTCCAGTATTCTGCCTCAGCTGTCCTAAGACTCTTCGGCACCTGTAACTGTGCCCGCTGACCAGAGGCCTGGCACATCCCAGCGAGGGAGCCTCTGCCCCTCCCTGAGCAAGAAGCTGGAATGGCCAGACAGAGGCCAAGGGATCGGACAGACATTAATCAGGCTACCGCCCTCACTGGCCACAGCTGTGGCGCCGGCAGGGCAGGCAGTGTTCTGGCTGCTTAGCTGCCCGATCAATTGGCTTCCTCACCACTCCACTGGCCTGTTGCCATGGCAGTGAACCCCAAGGGGCAGCCAGGAGTGGCCAGCACCAAAGAGGGAGCTTCTGTTCTTCTGAATCCATCTGACTGGATCTTGATTGATGTTAGGGTCCTGGAATGAGAAATAACAACAGCAATTGAAATTTACTGAGCACTTTTTCAATGCCAGACAATATGCTAAATGCTTTTCATCAGTTATCTCATTCGATGCTCATGAAGACACTGTGAAATAAGTGTCTTCATCTCCACTGAGAAAAACAGGAGACTGGGCTTTAGAGAGGCGAGGGCCGGCATCACGCAGGTAGTTCATGGAGTCAGGACACGTTTGTGACCCACCCTTTCACTCCCAGGGCTCTGTGACTGTGGAGACTGTGCTTTCCCACCTGCCAGTCTTCCCAGCCCCCTGAGCCTCCACAGAGCCGCTGCAGCTGTCCCCTGCGCCTGAACATCCCCGAGGGCGCACGCAGACAGCTGTGGAGAACTGGCACTCAGAGTCCCTCTGGGCCCTCAGGGCAAAGCCAGGTCACACTGACACTAAACCACTCAGCTGCCAAAAAATATGTCTCTAATTTCCTGATGCAATCCCAATCTCAAACATTCGACCTGCTTTTCTCCAAAAACATTTAAAAAAAAAATGTTGGCGTCCACACTGACACATCTGGAAGCCGCAGTCTGTGATAACACCTGTCAGACCCTAGCTCAACATTCGATTCTAAAGAGCAAGGACCCTGTGTAAATTGTGGCTTTAGCTGCAGGGCTCTGCCCCCGGGGAAGAAGTACATCCAGGGCACCCAGGGAAAGTAGCCCTCTCCCAAAACTCAGATGCTGGGAAACGCATTGAAAGAACAGCTTGGCTTTCCTTCCCTGTCATCCACCCTCCTGCAGCATGACTGCTCAGCTGATGAGTCCAAATGCTGGGAACCCACAATGTGGGAAAATCTGGCTGGCTTCAGCGGCCCCAGACATCTGGATTCTCTAACCCCGGGCAGGCAGCTGATGGAGAGACCAGTGGGCCCAAGGAGGCTTGGGAAAGCATTTGGAGGGACTTCTGCCAAGTTATGTCCCTCCTGAACAAACACATGTCCCACTATCTTGGGGTCACCCGAGCCATGTTTACATATGCCTAGACCATTCCGTTGATTAATTAATTAACTCCCTGGGTGGCCTTTGGCCCCTAAAGCCTTCACCCCTTGAGGCCTCAGTTTCCTTATCTGTAAAATATTAATTAGACTGGTTGGTTTCTCTCGCTTTTTCCTCCTCTTACTCTTTCCGATCCTGGGATTCTACTCTGAAAGAACAGGATAAGCATGGGCTGGAGTCCAGGGCTCTGCCAGTGTGGCCACATCCCTCTCCATTTTTGAGCCTCGTGTAGTCTGCTGACGGGTGGACTAGGTGACCTTGTTGTCCTCCACAACTCTGTCACTGCAGAAACCAGGAGATAGCCTTGACAGGCCCACTCCCGGCCATCTGAGTGCGTTCCATCACACCTCCAAAACTGACAGCACCTCGGCACCTTCACCATCACTGGCTGGTTCAGGCTGATGGGTCTCCCACCTGGATCACTGCAATAGCCTCCTAACTGGTCCAGCCATGCTGCCGCCACCTCCCGCTTCCATTCTCCTTGAGGCATTGAATCTGAAATGTTAGCCTCCTGTTGACATGGATTCCTATTGCTTTTAGGATAAAGAACAAAACCCTTTTCCCAACCTGCAGGACCTGCAGGGCTAAATTCAGCCAACTCTTCAGCATCATGTCACATCACCCTTCCTTTCTTTCTGCACAACAGCTACCTGGACTTCTTTTACTGCCTTAATGGACAGGGCTCCTAACCCCAGGGCCTTTGCTCATGCTATTTTTTTTGTCTGCAGTGCTGACCCGTTCCTTCTCTATCCCACCCCATTCTTCAACTGGCAAGTTTGTTCTCTTCCTTTGGCTCTCACCTCAAGTACCCCTGCTCAGATGTCCTTCCACAAGCTTGCCAGGCCAGCCCAGGCGCCCTGCTTACACTTTCCCCTGGGACCTCCCTTTCCTGCGCAGCAATCTGTGTGTGTGTGTGTTTCTTACTGCGCATGCACATTGATGAGATTATCTGTTTTCTCTCCCTGTTACTCTCGCCCCAGCCTCCACTCAATGAATATTCCCTAAGATGGAGCTGGGTGTTCAGCCCCTGATGGGTGGATGGCATCTCTCCCAGCAAACCCTGGCAGAGGCCAAGGCTATGTCGGCTCTGATCTAAGACTGAGGCTCCTGGGAAGACATCCTGCTGACCGCTGGAACACTCTTCCCAAGGCAAGCTTGTGACTTCAAGTCAAGTGTGGGCTATGCTCAGAGTTCGCTCCAGCAGAAGGTGCTCAGATGTCCACCCTGGAGATCTCTTGTGCTGGCTGCCTGCCCAGCTGAGCAGACAGAGGGTCCGCTCCCAAGCATCAGTCAGACTGGGGAGAGCAAGGGGGTGGGGAGCCGGAGCTTATGCTGCAAAAGCAAGGTGACTAGACACACCCACATTTTGCCGTGTGTAACACGCTCCCGTGTACAATACGCAACCATGTTTTTGGTCCAAACTTTCAGGAAAAAAATCTATCATTTTAATTTTTTAATTCAATTTTGTATTTATTTATATTTAGAAACAAAACTGATTATTGTATTCCAGGGTATTATTTTGCATACGGATATCATTACTGCCTTCTAGAGTTACACTTTGAATGCATAAGCACAAACGAAAGAATTGAAAACATTTATATAGATACAGACTTAGTACTACTCATGTATAATGCACATCCTTATTTTTCCTTCAAAAATTTGGCCTAAAAAGTGTGCATTATACATAGCAAAATATGGTAATTCATTGTTCTTTGGAAATGCCTAAAGTACCTTTCCCCACACCTCTTTCCTCTACCTGACTTGCACTAATCAGTCAAGTGTGAGTGCAGCCCCCTCCTTCAGGGAGCCTTCCTGCACCTCCCCAGCTGGACAGAGGCCGCATGCC
Organism: Sturnira hondurensis; assembly: GCF_014824575.4. NCBI lineage: Eukaryota > Metazoa > Chordata > Mammalia > Chiroptera > Phyllostomidae > Sturnira > Sturnira hondurensis. The sequence continues at coordinate 143,206 of NW_028073975.1, read as the reverse complement.
TGTGCCTCAACACCCCCAGGCATCCCTTCAGCACTGTACTCTGTCTGTACTCTACTGAAAGCCATGTTTTCCTGCATGCCTCTCTGCAGGACTGAAGGCTGCCTGAGTGAAGCGACCTAGTCTTTTTCATCCTTTACCACCAGTACCCAGTGCCCAGAAGACAGCTATCACTTGGAAAAGCATCACTTTGTCATTGCCCAGATGAGAAAACTAAGTCCCTGAGAGGAAGTGTCATGTTCCCAAGGTTGCACAACATGTCACTCAGAACGAGGCATATGACCCAGGTCTCCTGCATCAAGTTGACATCTTTCCCCAGGGCTCCAAAGACTTGGAATAGCAAGTGATCCCTTTATTGGGAGGGTCCTGAAAGCAGGGAGCAGTGGACAGAGCCATGCGGACAGCAGCTGTGTCTTGTTGTGTCCCCTGCTCACCAGCTGGAGAGGCTGACCCCACTCAGAACTGAGATTAATGGAGATCCAACCTGTTTCAGCAGGTGGTGAGCCCATTCTGGCAATCCTTGCCTTTTTTGCACACATCAAATCCATTTTCCAGGACATGGAGACTTACGGCCCTCCCTCCATTCCCTATCCTGATCACATGGTTTCTAAGGGCCAGCCAGCACTTACCAGGCATTCTACCTCACTTAGTCACACCCCCCAGACCAGAAGCTTGTTGAGGGCAGGGAAATTTATTTTAGGTTTGGGTCATAGAATATTTTATCTTAATGGACCTTTTGGATTCACCTGTTTTCATCTTTTTTTATACCCAGGAAATGGGGTCTAGAGGGTGAAAATTACTTTCCCAGGTCAGCGCGTGTGAACAGCTGATGGAGCTGGGGTTCAGCTCTGTGCCCCTGCACCCCACACAGATCTCTGCCTTCCGCTTCGGCTGGACTCTGGCTCTGAAAAGCCATTTCCTCGGGTCCCCTCCGGGCTTGAGAGTAGAGCAGATCCCTCTAAAGTCTTGCTCACTGGTAAAGAGGGGACACGTCAAGATTCAAACCACAAATCTAATCACCTCACTTCCCTGCTTGAGAGGTTTTCGTGGTTTCCTCCTACCCTGCAGGGCAAGGCCATTCTTCTTGACGTGACCTGCTCTCAAAGCCCCTGGCTCTGTTCTCTCCAGCCATGGTCCTAACTCAGCTCTTCTCACACCCCTCACCAGATGAGCAGCCAATTACTGCGCATCATTAGCTGTATACTCCTCTTCCTCCACCAAGAAGCCTTCCTTGGTTCTCCCCCACCTCTCACCCAACCCCAAAGCACTCACTGCATTTGCTCCTGGTCTCTCCACCCCACCCACTGTAAACTCCTTAGGAACTGGCACAGTGTCCCCATCATCACTGAAGTCTTCAACAAATGGTGTTTTGACTGGCCGGAACCACTCCCCTCCACGGGTCCTGTTCCTTGACTCAGTGGAGCTGTGGGAGGCCATGAGTATGCATTTGTGCTCCAGCTGAGGCCGAGGCAGTGGAGAGGCCAGCCCACAGGGAAAGCACTAACAATCTGCCTGACAGGAGTGTCTGTATTCCAGTCACTGCATCAGTCCAGGATGCATGTGGAGGAGGAAGTCATCACGTCCCTCTGATCCCTGGCTGCTACTTCCTGAGCCTCCTGAGGGGTAAGGGGCTGGAGGGCAGGCAGGCAGGCACTGAGGCTGCCACACGTCCCACCCCCCCACCCCCACCCCCCCATGAATCCTGTCTCTGCCTCTCCTGGCAGGATGTTATTGCACAGTCCCGGCTGTTATTGTCAGGAGATGGGCTTTCCTGAACTCATTAAAGGGCCTCTGTCCTTTCTCCAGGATCAGCCCCCCTTTTCCTCTGTCCCCAGTCAACACTGAGAGAAAGGGGCCCTGGGGCAACTCCAGGTGGACTGTGACAGCTTCCTCTCCCTCTATCTGTTCCTCTACTTGGCTGGCTGATAACTGTGAGTGTAGATGGCAACGGCCCCTACTGGGATAGATGCCTCTGTGTGTCCGGCAGGGCTGGACATTAATGGCCATTGTCTAATTCAACCACATAAGACAGATGTTATTATTTGTCTCCCTTTTAGGGTAGGATAATCTGGGGCTCAAAGGAAAAGTTAAATGATGTTCCCAAGGCTACACAGCAAGAAGAAAATAAAACTGAAGAGATTCAAATCCAGATCACCCAACTCCAACACCCATTCCCTTGCACAATCCCCGTGCTGCCTACCTGGCCCAGGAGTTAGTTGTCATTCTCTGTGAGTGGAGAACTCCAGTGAACGAAGGGAAAAGACCTTCCCAGGAGCCAGCATTTCCCCAGAGGGACCTAGAGGTCATGGGATCTCCCCTCCAGGCTGGGAAAAAGCTAGAGGAAGATGGAATAATGACATACCTCCCATCTTGCGTTTGCTCAGGCCTTTACCAAATCCAAGCACTTCCACTCCTGGAGGAGAAAGGCTCCTCGCCATTCGTGGGCTCGGCAGAAGGAGGGTGAGGGTGCCCCCAAACCGGAGCCAACAAAAAGTATAATTTCCATGTAAAGAGGAGAAATGCAGGCAACCACAGACTATGGCTTCTCTCACATCTGACTCCTCTTAACGTGGTAATCCTAGCACGTCACAGCGTCCCGGGGCCTCATTTTCCTAATTTGGGAATTGCAATAATGGCCCCACCACCCAGGGTGTATCATAAGTAGACAATGTGTTGATGGTCATCAACACAGCATGCAAAGTGAAACACACAAACTCTGCATTTGTTCTGGGGACTTTTTGTTCTTTCTTTTTCTGTTTGAGTGACAATCTAGAGTAACAGCTTCAGGGCCTGAGCCCGGGGTCAAATCTCTGTTCTATTAGTTACTAGTTACATAAAGGCAGATGAGTATTTGTTCGTTTTCTCCCGTTTTAAAAAAGATTTTATTTATTTATTTATTTTTAGAGAGAGGGGAAGAGAAGGAGAGAGAAACATCAATGTGCAAGACATTCATCGGTTGCTTCTCACACCGCCCCCAACTGGGGATCTGGCCTGAATCCAAGGTGTGTGCCCTGACTGGGAATCAAACCAGCTACCTTTTGGTTCACAGGCCAGCACTCAATCCACTGAGCCACACCAGCCAGGGCCAGGTGACTCTAAGCTTCTGTTCTTGGTCTGAGAAAAACAGAATAGAAAGAGAGAAAGGAGTGCAGAGGACTGGAGACAAAGAGACAGCCTGGACTCACCTAGTCAACAGCAAGGAGGCTTCCTGACTCTTCGCATCCAGTAGCTAGAGCCACACAGCACAAAGGGACAGAACTGACACTCTCACATTTCATTTCTCATAGAAATCAGAGATAGACAGGCAGACAGGGAGATAGTGAGAGAAGCACAAAAGTTTCTCTTGGGATAAAGACACGATGAAAAGAACAGACCTGCCTGAAGGGGAATTGTCCTTATCACCAGAGTGAAGCCTGTTGAACACAAATCTGATGCCTGCAAACTCCTTGCCTGCATTATCTTATTTCATCACGGCCACATCCTGGAGAGGTAGGGACTGCTATGGTCACCAGTTTACAAAGGAGGGACCTGACTCTGAGAGAGTAGTGACTTGTCTGTGGTCACACACTTGGTGGCATGATCCAAACCACAGAATGACAACAGAGCTCACTTCCTTTAACACTCAGGCTGTATCTAAAAGCCAGTGCCACCACTCACTGGCAGGGTGACTTGAGAAAAGAACTTCCTCTTTCATGTGTTTCTGCTTTCCTTAACTGGGACATAGGTACAGATAGAGCCCACCTTGCTGGACAATCGTGGCCCTGGGACCCTTTGGTCACAGCCCCAGACTTTAAAGGTGTCTGGTGAGTGACATTCTTCCTGTCTCTAGTCTACACCAAAGTTTCCCAAACCTGCTTCACCATGAGACTTTCTTAACACAGTAAACAAAAACACAGGTTCCTGAGTCCTGCCCCAGACCTGCCAACTCTGATTCCTTAAAGAAGTTCCCTAAGAATCTGGTTTTTTTTTTCCAAAAAGCACTCCCCATGATCCTTAAAGCAAAGTAAGTTTCAGGTTCACAGGACCAGCACTGACTACACATTTGAATCACTTGGGGAACTTCTAAAACATCCCAGTGCCAGACCCCACCCAAGATCTAACGACTTAGCACCTTGGGGGGGAGCCCCAGCCAGGACTTTTCATAAGCTCCCAGGCAATTCCAACGGGCAGCCAGCCTGGGGAACCTGCTGAGACCAGCGCTGCACAAGAAAACCTCCCGCAGTGATGGACACATCCTGTATCTGCACTGTCCAGTCTGACAGGTACTCGTCACATGTGGCTGCGAACAACTTGAAAGAGGGCTAGTGAGACTGAAAAACTGAAATATTGATATGATTTCATTTCAAATCATTTACATTTGAACGGCAACCCAGAACTGGCAGCTGCCATATTGCATCCCATAGCCCCAGTCTTGGGAGTGCACACTGCCCCTTTGAGTGACAGGCAGGGGCTGAGGAATGACAAGACGAGTCCTCCCCATTTCATTTTTTAAGATTTTAATTATTTTTAGAGAGAGGGGAAAGGAGGGAGAAAGAGAGGGAGCGAAATACTGATGTGTGAAAGATATATCTATTGGTTGCCTTTCACTTGCCCCCAACTGGGGACCTGGCCCGAAACCAGGCATGTACCCTGACTGGGAATCGAACCGGTGACCTTTTGGTTCACAGGCCAGGATTCAATCCAATAAACTACACCAGCCGGGGCGAGTCCTCCCCTTTTTACAAAAGGGGTGAAGTGTGTGCTCTCTGACATATTTCTCAGGAAATCAAATCATTTTCACGGGATCCAAGATAGTAATTGCTCCCAGTGGCCGGTTCCATTGGTAAAATTCCCACCTGCCCCCCTTTCTTGGCTCAACTGGAAAAGGAAAAGGGCCATCTCTAGGCTTCCAACGAGAGCCTTGAAGTTGCAGGAAAAGCCAGGGGGTGGGCCGAGGAGGCAAGAGCTTCTATTTTAAAGATGTTTTCCTCTTTGGAATAAGCTCCATCCTCCAGTGGTGCCGACAGGGCAAAGGTTGTGACTGACATTGTGTTGCTAGACATTAAACAGCCTCTGAGGTCACCTGGCAGCTGGTGGGCACGTCCTGACAGGCGGTTCTTAATCACTCACCCCTGCCCCTGAGAACCTGGAGGCCTGGTGGGAGGGGGCCAAGGAAGGCCAGCTGTCGGTGATCACCAGTTGCCTTTCCCATCCCCTTCCATGCCACTGCCCCTCTGTGTCACCCCGCCCCATGCCCTGTGGTGATGGATGTTTGGGAGTTAAGTGGGCGTACGGACAGGCAGGGGGTGCAGGAACCAGACCACCAGGACAACAACACAGGAAGCTCCACTGCGGTTCTGCTCCCTGGTGTGAGCTCCCTCCTGGATGAGGAGCTGCGATTGCCAACCAGATGTTTTCTTACAGTCACCACACCTATTGGTTTTCTCTCCCCGGAGAACACTTAGCAGGTCTTTCAAGGGGTCATCTTACTCCAGTTCCATTAGGGCATGGGACCTCGAGACCTTGGGCCAGGGTCAGGGAGGTAATATGGAACGGTGGAGGAAGGGTTGGGTCTGGGCAAGTCCTTTCACTCTTAAAATGGGGACAGTAACATCTACTTCGCCAGGTGGTTGGGAAAACAAAGCCAGATGTGGATTCGTAACTAAAAGTGTCTGGCAGGAAGCAGGTACCCAAGTATTTTTAAAATCCAGGCTTTCCTACCCGCCATCCCCCAGGATTTTTTAATCTTCACATTGCCCTCTCCTTAAACTTCCTCTTAAGAACTTCAGTGCCCTAGGTTCTGACCTCTGACCCTTATAGATTTGTTACTCTAAGAATCTCCCAAATACCCCCAACAATACTCAGCCCCTGTGGGCCACACACTGTGGAATTCCCCACCTGGACTCAGTGACCATCCCAGTGCTATTTTCTCTACCAACTATTAGCTCAGCTCAACAAACATTTGGTGTATGTTTCCCCAGCAGGGCGGCCAAGCATGTATGCATGGAGCAGAGTGGGCCAGACGTAAAATCAGTAAGACGTGACTCCCGCCCTCTGAGAACTCCAACAGCGACAATAACACTCATCCTCGGGGCCTCTCCAAGGTTTCAGAGCAAGGTCCTGACCAATAGCTCTTAGGATCCTCCAAACTACCCTACAGAAGTGGCTAATGTAATTCCTATTTTCCAGATGAGAAAACTAAGGTTCAGAGAGTTGAACTGTCTTGCTCAGGTTCACAAACAGATCCAGAGCCGAGCTCACACTCAGACTGATTTTTACTTCATGATACTTTGCATGCAAAGCATTCATGATAGGAACTGAATTATTTATTGATCAGTATGACTGTGATCCAGATTCCACGCTCTTTCCAATAGGAGGAAAGAGCTTACATTTTGAAAACAAACAGGCTGTGATCAGGCACAGACACAGGTGTCCAGAGAAACCAGATGCTGATATGTTCGTGCAAGACACAGAGCTATATGCATGTTTTGAGACCCTGGTAATGAGTATGGGCTTGAGAAACTTCAGAGGGAAGGTGGGACTTGAGTTGAGCAAGGAAGAAGGTGTAGGTAGGCCTTACTTGGTTTGGGGGCTGGGGGGGGGCGCAGAGTGGGAGCTCTGCAGACCAGAAAGCAGAGGCTCTGAGTTCCGCAGTGAGGGAACATGTTTTATCAGTTCATATCAGCTACAGGGCCATGTACTAGAGATGCAGAAAGAAATAGGACAAGGTCACTGCCCTGGAGGAATTTACAGGAGCAAGGCCAACACTTGTCCTATGGGACAGTTGGGAAGGAAACCAAGGAAAGTGGACTGCTCTGGTGAAGTTAGATACTGAAAACCTTGAATGGTGGTACAGGAAATTTAGGGTTTGATTCACAGGCAATGGGATGAGGAGAGGGTTCTCCCTCCAGTCCCTTTGTCCCAGCCTTTGAATCTTGCTCAGGTCCCAAGACATAGCTCCAAGTCTCTTTCAGCCTCCTCCTCCAGGCCCTGAGGCTTCATCACCCTGTAATCAATTTGGAAAGCCACCAGACTAAGGACAATAAATCGTCCTTAGTGACATCCTTGCTCCTTCTTCAGCAGCTTTTGCCCCGCCCCTTTGGAGAGGAGGCCTCCCACCTTATAGAGCCCCAGGCTCTCCCTCTCCCTTGCCCCTCCCCCCTCTCACCCCTTTTCAGGTTGCTTTGTGGTTTCCATGGAAACTAGAGAGACCTAGCCGCCAGGGGTCTCACAAATACACTGTGACACCATTTGGGACAAGGAGACAGTGTGAAAGTGAGAAAATAGCTTATAAATGCCTTTCCTGCCATGCAGCCGTAGAATTGCTCTGGATGGGAGGACAAAGAGGCTCAGCTTTGTGATTTCAACTTCAAAGGCGCTTTGCTAGGTTAAGTCCAAACCCAGCCCCAATGGAACACACACAGTCACACACACATACGTATGCTCACATGGACACACACATATACACCCAAATACTCACACAAACACACAATCACATTCACCAGCCCCACCTTCATCAGTATAGCCGGGCTCAGTCCACTAAGAAAACAAACCCCCCATAGGATGACCCTCCAGTCAGAACTGTATGTTCCCAACAAGATGAAACCCTCCTATAACCTCCCAGAACTGCCATGTCCCCAGCAGCTAGTCCTTAGCCCTCGGGCTTTAAGACTCACCAGCTGGGAACTAGCTTCTCAGTCTCTTCGAGGCCTAGTGATAGGAGGGTTACAGATGCTGCAGACTGGAATCCCAGCACCTCTGCAGCCTTGCCCGTTCTTTCATCCCCCAGCCCCAGCCATCAATCCTGCTCCACATGATGAAGAACAGTGGGCAGGTGATAAATGAGAAGAGGAGACAAAAACTTCATTTCCCTCATCGATGGGTCCCAGGTTGGAGTCCAGATGGCCGAGAGTGTTCTCAGGTGGAAGAGGCCCTCAGTACCAGCAACATTTCACAAAGAGCCCTGGTGAGTGAAAGCGGGAGCCTCTGACTGCGGCATGGATGACAGCCCATACCGCTCTCCTCAGCCCATGCCAGGCAGTCCAGCATTCTGCTGGGTAGTTCTGTTGTTTCAGCCTAATTTTTTGGTCGATGAGGGAATCTAGGGATTAGTTCTCATTCAGTACAGTCTGTTTGGGAGTCCACTTGTTTCTGAGCACAAGGGGGTCTTTGGTGGATAAACACTGGGGGCCACTGGCCCGAGCCCCTTGACTCTTGCCTTACGAGTGCACTGCTTCCCTGTAGCTTAATTAGTTCTCCAGTCTTCAAAAGAAAATCCAACAAGAGAGACTTCCTTTCATCTGCCTAGGTCTCACCCCAGCACGTGGAGTGGAATGTAAATCCAGTCCTCCCTCCATTTAAATTATTTGCCCAACACCTGGAGCATAACTTGGCATAGTGGATTTAGGGTTCTGACTCTTCAAGGTCTTCAACCTGACTTCCATTTATAGTGTTGCCTTGATAAAATTACTTTAACTGTAAATTTAATCTATAAAATGGGCATAAAAACACAGTACCCTCCCCCAAGATAATTGCAACGATTTTGAATAACAGATGTTAAAATGCCTGGTACATGTGCATTCAATGCAGGTTACTCCTCTTCAGGGTGCTGAATAAATGGGAAATAATATAAACTGTGACCTCTCCTGCCATATTTTTTTCATCTCAAGGAGACAATAGATCTCCTATATGTACATTAACTCTTGGTCTCTCTAAACCAGTCTCTCCTTACCCATGAAAATTAATTTGGAACTAGTCAATTTGGACTGCCTAAAAGCTAGATTCAGCACCAAGACTCAAACAGAATGTAAAATGAAAAGAAAAGCATTGCAGTTTACATAAAAATAATTAACTGAGCAATTCGACCCCTGCCTGCCAAGCCTGGTGAAAAATGGGATGAATGAAACCGAGAGATCCTCTGCCCTGGCTCCCATCAACCTAGGGCTCAATCCCAACTCTCTCCTGCTGGCTACCAGCTCATCTTTGTCAGGCTATTTCATCTTTCTGAGCCTCAGTTTTCTCATCTGGAAAATAGGGCTGATCACCTACCAGGACTGAATGAAGTAAAGCCCATGAAATAATCAAGCTCAGGAAATGTCAAGATTAGGAAGTGCTCAATGAACTTTAGCTATAGCCACCACAGCTGTTATTGTTATTTTCGTCAACCCACCCTATTCTGGAATAATTAGATCACAAAATGGCACAGTAGAGCTGTGAGAGGTGGGGTGAAGTGCCCAAGTGACCCTGGTAACTCACTCCCCTTTCTGGGCCTTTGTTACAGAAAGCAAAATGGAGAGCCAGTGATCCTTTAGGTACTCAAGATCTAAGGGTCAAGAACAAAAGAAACCAACAACAAAAACAAGAAAGCACCAAGGGCCCCTCAAGACTCACAGTTCAGTGGGGTCCTCCCACTCACTTGGGTTCTGTGACAGCCCTTTTTTTTTTCCTCTCTTTCAGAAGCTCCTTTTTTTTTTGTATTCCCATTGCTCCTCCCTGTGCCTTCCCCCCCTCCCCGCCACCTTCCTCCTGCTGGGGAAGCAGCGGTTCCTGAGGCCCAAAGAGAAGGTCAAAGGTCTCCACCGGCCTGGCTAGGAGCCACCCGGACTGCTTCCTGCCAGGAGTCTTCAGTGAGCAGCTGTCCACCCCAGGGAAACCCAAGTAAAGTCACCACCCTACCAGAGAGCATTTTGCCCTTTAAGGAAAGGTTGTGTTTGGAGCCCAGAACGTATTTATGGCCTGATGGAGATTTCACCCAACCTTTTACGGACACAGTCAGTATCAAAAGGGCCCACCCAGGCCCATCTGCTACTGCTGTCAGGGGCAAACCTGGCCTGGATCCTGAATAAATTACAAAGTTACTGAGCTTGGCTTGTGATGAGCCCTTTCTTTGTTCTTTCTTCCCTTTTTCTACCTCCGTATGCCACCCAAGACTTCACTGCCATGGCCACGCAGGTTTACAGTCTAATCCCATTCTGGCTTTTCAAAGATGAGACTGAGGGTAATTATTCAAAATGACTAGCTAAACGTGGCTTAATAGATTTCCTCTCCTAGGAGCGTATGACTTAATAGATGCTGCCAGTTCTGAGTCTGTCCATGGCTGAGTCTGTCCATGGCTGAGTCTGTCCATGACCCTCACTCTAAGACAACTTTGGGGACAGCCAGGTAACTACATTTCAGCTTCTCCATCAACACACCTGACTTCCCAGAGATTTGGAGAAGGTAGGAGATTTTGAGATATGTGGTAAATGTCAGCCATTACATTATATAGTTAGGTAAACAGAGATGATTGATAGATAAATTAGGGATATAGATATAAGCAGAAAGATATAGAGAGGTCTATAGATATGGAGTTTTCATGTCAGTTAGAAGTAATCCAGTGGAACCCAGGAGTATGACAGGGTGAAATCAGCATATTTTTAAAATATTTACTTATTTACTTATTTATTTTAGAGAGGGAGAAAGGGGAGAGAGAGGGAGTGAAACATCAATAGGTTGCCTCTCGCACCTGCTCCAAGGAGGGGCCAAACCTGCAACCCAGGCATGTGCCCTGACCAGGAATCCAACCAGCGACCTTGCAGTTCACAGGCCGATGCTCAGCCAACTGAACCACACCAGCCAGGGCTCGGCACAGATTTCACCATCAGGCAAACCCAGCTCCGAGCCCTGGCACAGCCGTGCGCTGGCCACGTGACATTGAAAAGAGAGCCTGACACTTCTGAGCTTCAGTTTTCTCTTTTGCAAAACAGATATGATAATATCTGCCTTTACAGAGCTGTGAAAAAGATCGAGGGTTATTTACATAAAATATCTACTATTGCTTGAGAGTGATAAGTATTTAACAAATAGAATTATTATGCTTCCTATTTGAAACAGTAAGGGTGTTAATAGGATAGCAAAAGAAGCAAAAAAAATTAGTTTAGTCTAATAAAAAAGTTCTATATGCTGATTATAGTGAGTGTTAAACAGGTGTATACATTTGTTAAAACTGATTAAATTATACACTTCAGATGGGTATACTTTAAGGTATATAATTATACCTCAATAAAGCTTATTTTTTCAAAAACAAATTTTAAATAGGCTCTTCAAGACATCAACTGTACACATCCCCAGGTTGAATGGGGACCGAAAAACAGAGCAGGCCTTTCCTCTTAACCTTTCCAAGCCAAGATATGGAAAACTCCAAATCCAGGTCAGCTCCTAAATAAAAGAAACATCTTCACCAGCCATTGAGCAGCTGTTCTGGCCTTTAGGGAACAGTCCTCTGCCTTAAACTTCTTCCTTGACCACCCATGCTTACAGAAGTTTCAGACCCCCAGCGGGCCTCACAGAACCACTAAATCCCCTCCAGCCCCAGCCAGTCCCCTTCCCATCCACACACCTCCAACCAGCTGTTCAGCCCACCAGTTCCCAAAGACCAGTCTCTGGCTTTGATCATGCTGTTTTCACTGCATGAAGCGCCTTCCTCGCCCACTGCCCACTGCCCCAAAAACCCTTTCATCATTAGGAGGAGCCCAGCCAGAACCCATCAAGCAGAACTGACCACTGTCTCCTCTATGGTCTCATCATACTTTTCACTGAAGGGAGGGAAGGACAGGAATGGGGGCCACTCACTATGCTTGCTGAGTGCCCATTCTGTGTCAGGCACTGGCTACTCCATATACTTTATACTCCATCAAACAACCACAGGAGCTAAGTCTTATTAGCCCCACTTTGCAAGGGGGAAATGTAGTTCACAAGGCCCTAGACATGGTCCCATGATTGAAAGGTCCTAAGACCCCTTTCTCCTACTCTCTGCACCCCACTGATGCCAAGTTAAACATAAGTTGTCTGTTGCCACCACAGACTACATTACCTGTATGCAAACTCTGTATCTTACTTCTTTCTGAAAGCTCCTGGCCCCTCCAGCCCAGGCTCAAGCCCTAGTACCTAACACCTAGTACACCCTCAATAAACACTTATCAGATGGATAAGTGTTTCCCCACATGCACAGGAGTTGCTGGGTCATTTTTCTATTCATTATAGAGACTAGACAGAAGGGACTCTGATCACTGAGGAGTAGCATTCCCAGGCAGAATGTCTCAGCATCTTCCATACATGGGTTTGCTGGCAGGAGGATTTGACCTTGACCACCACCCATGTGAGGGGGCTTGAGGAAACAACTTCCTGTTTTTCTCTTAACTACATTCATTTTAAAGGGAAGTCAAAATTTTTAGTACAAAAAGTCTAGCTTCCTTGTGGTCTCTGAGCGGGTGATCACACTCTGGGAAGATGGACCACTGGACCTGGGAGGACAATGGCCCGGTCACCACTGTACACATAAGGGCAGCTTTCTCAAAGTCTAGGTATGAAGGCCCAGGGAAGCTTACAGCTTGAGAGGTGACCTTTGCCACGTCTGCAGCATACACACTTCTTTTTGTACAAACTCCCTATGTTTGTGGATCTTCCCACGATCTGAGTACCACCTCCCATGTTAGAAGCTGGATTCCACTTTCCGTGGCCTCTTTCACTGCCAGTGTCAGCATATGGCCCAGGCTTCGCCAAGCAAGCTTGTGTGATAAACCACTTTGAAAGCGAGCAAGCTGAGGACCCAGGAGCCACATGGAATCTGTTTTCTGGCTGAGGTGGAGGAGAGGCAGAGAGTCACCAAGGTCTCAGAGTCACCAAGGTCTCAGAGTCATCCCTTTTATGGTGGAAGTGATGCATCCAGTCCCAGTCAGAACTTTGTGGTGCAAGCAGTGAGGTCACCACAAGAACTGCATAATTCGAGCATGGCTCCCTCCTGAAGCATAATTCTCCAGAGATGCTGTGAGCTACCTAATATTCTTCACTAAAACCACTGCCTGCATAAATAGGTGGGGAAGTTTGCTTGCACTTAAGATGCCGGCCAGATGCAAACCTCATTGCATACCAACCTTACAAAACAAACTTTTCTGACCAACATACCTCGCAGCAATAGCTGAATTCTGACCTCGGTGGGGATGTCATGGGCCTAGAACATGCTGAGTACAAAGTACATATGTGTTCAAATAAGATGTAGAGAAGCCATGTTTCCAAGCAGCATCTCAGACTCTCAGGCCCAACACCACAGAAGGACAAAGACAGGCCCCACCCCACATATTAAATAAGGTTCTCCAGTGCAGTGGGCTGTCTTTGTGACCAGGAGCTGGCTCTTAAGATCATTTCTCTGAAGGAGTTTCCAGACATGGCTGGGACAATGGCAGCATCGCTAGAAAGAAGTCTGTCACCTCCCACAGAAGCAATTTTCAGGGACAACATGTTTTCTTTTCATTTGCAATTCTGGAGCGTTAGCTAAAACGTCACTTCCATGACAGGTTGTGGCAGAAAACTCCGACCGTCAGAAGAACGACTTTGCTCCAGTTCTGCTACCAACCTATGTGTTTGTTTCCCTTCTTTCGGCCTCATTTCTCTACCTATAAAGTCAGAGGGTTGTTCGTTGCTCCCCTTGACCTCTTTCAGGATATTTCCCTTGCAAAAAGCTGATTCTTTTGTTTCCTGTGCCATTCAGCCGGGCTACCAGGCATGGATGTACAGCTTATCCAAGTAGAGTGTGTCCTGGCCAAGGATGCCCACCTAAGGGGTAAGTAAAATCCAGCCCAACCTCCCCACACTAAGCATCCTAAGACACAGCTGCTTCCAGTGAAGGAGGAACATTTATTCCCTCCTTTGCACAAACATATCAAGGGCTAACCATTGCCCACTTTCAGTTATTTCATACCCACGCCTTCCTCCTCATTGGACTCTTCCCACCTTCCTCTTAGTCATATGCTTCCTTCACTGCCACTTCGCAATCGTATTCACTGACTTCTTCCTACAGTGGTTCTCAGAACTTCAATGTCTGCCTATCAAACACACCCAGCAGCTTGCCCTTCCCATTCCTTGCTGTCCTTCACCCCAACAATCTTGGTTTCCACTCCATGGCAGCCACCCACTCAACAGTCGCACTGCAGACCATGTCCTTACTAGGAATCTCTATTTTGAAATCCTCTTCTTCGACCTCCACCTTCCATTCCTCCTGCTCACTCATGATACTGGGACCCTCACTCTCACATTTCTTGTCCCTTTTCCTGACCACTAAGCCACTGATCTACCACATGTCCACTCTCCAGCAGCCACCTCCTGTCTTCGCTTCCTTCCTTACATAAATTAAATTCCATTGTGTCTCTTTAAAATTATTGTCTTGCAAATAACTGTGACATTTCACAGCTCTCTCCTCTGTCACAATCACCCTGCAAACTCTACGACTTAATGAGCATCTTCTCCATGCTTGTAGCCACAGCAGCTAAATGCTGCCAGAGAGAATCACACAACCTGGCTAAGTGATTTCACTTTAAATTCATGGACACAAATCTCAAAGGAGAAAATCAGCACCCTATATTTCCCTAGGAATTTTGATTTTTCATTGCCCAAGATAATACTGTAAGCCTTCAAAGTTTCATATACACCTTCCACTACCTCATGTACACCTAATGACCTCATCTTATGTTGCCTCAAAATTGGGTATCTCAAAACCAGGACTCCTTCATCTTTCCACCACTAAAGTCTAGCAACTTACCTGCTTCTTAACACATCCTCTTAACTTTCCTCTTATCTATTAAAGGAACATTGTGTGTTATCAAAGCCTGATCCATGAATTCTTTCTTGAAGGTGTTTCTCTTCCAATCAGCCTCTCTCTGTTGAAGAAGCATCATCATCTTTATAGTTGCTCTTGATCTCGCCCTCAGTCACAATCTTGGTCATTACCAGCACACAAACATGCCCTCAAATCTCTGGCTTCCTAAAGGCTTTCCCCTCATTTCATATCTTTTTCTAGCTGGTACCTATTTCTCTGCTCACCTTTCCAGCAAAACTTTTGAAAGAGTTATTTTCATAAACATTCTCCAGTACTTATCCATTGTTCAACTCTCTGTCTGCTACCAACGCAATCCAATGCAACTACTTTGGTCCATGTCACCAGTGACCCCCACGTCACCCAACTCAGTGAACAATCCTCTTACCTGGCTTCTCAGGAGCGTTCTTCACAGCTCCAGCTCTCTATAAAGCTCAGATTTTTATGGCCAATTCAGACCTCTCTTCAGAACTCCAGATTTGCATATCAAACTACCTTCTTGCCATCTTCACTTGAATGTTTTATTAACATCTTAGGAATGACACAGTGGAAGCAGAATTCCTCTCTCTCTCTCTCTCTCCCTTTCTCTCACATCTTTGCACCCACTCAACCACCCAGGCCATCAGAAGTCTTATTCATTCTGCATCCTGCATATGTCTCCAATATGATCCTGTCCTTAGTCTTTATGGATCCTATCCCAAATGACCAGCCATCACCTCGCATTTTAGCCTCTGAAGTTTCTTTCTCCTACCTGGTCTCTCTGCTTCTTCTCCTAGTCCCCTCCAATTCATTCTCTACACGCAGCCTGGGGGATAATTTTAAATGCAAATTGGATCATATCATTTTTCTGATGGCTTCTCATTGCATTTAGAAAAAAAAGTCGCACTCCTTGTAATGCCTCCAAAGCCCTACATAATTTGGCCTGTTTGTCTCTCTAACATTGTCTCATGCCAACTCCTCCATGATTTCCTCCCCTTGAGCTCTGACAGTAGCTCTGAGAACCCACTGAGATCTTCCTGCTTTAAAGACTCTGTATGTTTTGTTCCTTGCATCTGGAACTCTCTCAAGCAACCCTTCCCATGGTGGACTCACTGTCATCTTCAGGTATCAATTGAAGGTCACTTTCCAATAAGACCTTCTCTGAGCACCTTGTCTAAAATTGATTTCAACATAATTTTCTATATAAAATAGTACTTCCTTCACAGCACTTTCTGTAATCTTCCATGTAATATTTGTTGAATAAATAAATGTGGCATTGTAGTTTGTCCTTGGTCTAATCTTTCCCACTTTATCTTACATCTCTTTACCCTACCCACAAGCTAGCCAGAGCTATTCCTGCCCTTCCCTGACCTTTTGCTTTTGTTCTCTGTCCCCTCAATCTGGACACCTTCTTTCCACCCCTATTCCACATTCAGGTTGCCAAAATCTTAGTCATCCTTTAAGGTCCATCTTCAACCCTAATGCCTGAGATTCCACTATTAGCAATTCTTACAATCCTAAAATGTCAGTTCTTACAGATGGTGGTTCAAAATTGTATTTGCTGCTTCAACTTCCCAGAGTGCTGTGTTGAGGGGGATTCTGAGAATCAAAGAAAAAAGGCCATCCATGATAAGAGTTGTCCTGATTCTGTTCAATGTCCTCGTGTTATAGATGGGGAAACTGGTGTCAAGCTGGTGGAGTGACTTTCCATGGGATACACTTGGTTAGAAGCAGTTTTGAGAACAGCCTTTGTGTCTCTGGACCACCAGTGTGGATTTATATCCAGCTGCCTTTTCTGCACTTCCAGGCAGACAAGCTGAGACACAAACTTGAAAGATGATTGAAATAGTGAATTTTAACATTTAAAAAATATGCAGTACATTTTTTTTAATCTTCTCTTTCCAACAAACTTCTGAGCAGATTAATTTTACATGCACACTTCTGTCAAAAGTCTCTATTTTTATTTTGTTGTTGCCACCAAAATAAAAATACTTTAAACACAGGAATTACCAATAACTGGAGTCCTGGAGTTGAGCCCTCCTTTCTTCTTCATGCATTTTTTTAAATGCAAAAATCTTCCAAGTCCTCTGTAGTGAAAGGTTCATCAAGTCACCTTTTTTGTAATAGGAGAGGTAAAGGGGAAAAATGGGAGAAAATTCAAACCTATCGACCATAGACTGAATGTGCCCCCCTTACCACTAAAAAAATGTATTTGTTGAAATCTAATCATCCAGGTGATGGAATTTGGAGATGTGACCTTTGGGAGGTGATTAGATCAGGAGTGTGGTGCCCTCATGACTGGGATTAGTGTCCTCATAAAAGAGACCCCAGAGAACTCACTTACCCCTCCCATCAGATGAGGACAGCTAGCTGTCAGTAAGGACGTGGGACCTCACCAGTCAGTGAATCTGCCAGGGCCATGGTTTTGAACTTCCCAGCCTCCAGAATTGTGAGGAAGGAATGTTTGTTGTTTAGAAGTCACCCACTTTATGATACTTTTGTTCTAGCAGCCCAAGTGGACTAAAACACTACCAACCACCTCTTCTGTGCCACAGACTGTGTAAGCCCCTTGTAAACATTACTCATGGAACCTTCTAAAGAGTACTATGGGTAATTACTTTTCTTGTTCTATTTTGCAGATGAGAGAACAGTCCATTGATGAGTATTGTGTCTCAGGTTTTTGCTCCTCTGAATGTATTCCTTGGACCAGTACATACCATTGCCAGAGTCTTTTAGAAACTAGATCCTCTGTACACACCCTAGACCTACTGAATCAGAATCTGTATTTTCAACAACACCCCCCAGTGGTTCTTCTACACACTAAAGTTTAGGAAATACTGGTCTTGATAACACAAAGAAACAAGAATTGGGATTCAGACTAGACCTGTCTAACTGTGCTTGTAACAGAACAGAGAACAGAGACACAAACATCATAGTTTTGAATGAAACAAGTTAAATCATGACTAACACAAGTTGGACATGCCAATATGACCTTTGATTGTCTATCTATTCTCATAGGTATCCCTTCCAAAGCTATCCAGTACAAAAAAAGAGATAATTGGGTGGCATGAAAAGCAAGCAGGCTTGGGAATCAACCAATCAACTCAGCTGCCACTTAGCAATGACATTAAGAAAGTCACTTGCCCTCCCCAGGGCTCTCTGTCTTCAGTGGGGAAGTAGACAGGTAAGAACACTCCCTGCCAGCTCAATGATGCCGTGTTTGCCAGCATGTCGGGCTGCCTGGGATTTCCACAATCAGAATCCAAATAACCTCCTTCTCCAGCCTGCAACATCTGTCTTTAGTCAGCTCCTTTGGTAATTGCTGTTCTGCTTTTCTCAAACATAAAAATAGCTTATTATTAGCACAGTAAGTAACCACCACCTTCCAGGAGCCCTGACAGCCTGATAGCAACCCCAGGACAGAACCTGCAGCCAGCTGAATCCCAAGGATACTCAAGGGCTTCTGGGTCTCATGCCGGAAACCAACTAACCACCATACTGGTGCATCCTTTTTCCTAAGGGCAAGGGTCACATACATGCTCCTCAATCCTGGCACCTTGGGATGACAGTCCCCAGATTCTGGGACACTATTGTCTCTGCTGCTGAGGTCTGTTCTCTGCCAAAGAGACCAAACTGGTCCACCTAGAATGAAGCCTGGGTGTCTCTCTTATCATCAGAAGTCATTTCATCTCTATCATACAGGAAAACCTCTTGAACTTATGGACATATTCCAGACGCAGAAGAAAGATGGGCAAATCTTCTTGGAGAAGAAGATTAAACCTCACCTAGATTTCCATAGGGTCCGGAAGAGAAGTTTTCCCTGAGTATTTTTCTATAAAGGGAAGTCCACTATTTTATTTTTCACTCTTGGTACATCCCATCATCATGAGAGTCCTTCTTCCTCGACACTGATTCCCAGAAACGGTTTGACTCAGTGCCGACTCCAGTTGGCTCACCGATCACTTCCACAGGAAGCCAACCAGCCTTGCGCCACAGAGACTTGAAGACATAGTGTGCAGCATCAGTTTGGAACTGATCACTGCAAAGTTATAATTTGAGGAATTCTACATACAAGAATATCAGAGGTGCCCCACCAGGGACATGGTTTAACTAATCCCGTGTTCTGGCTCTCTGGTTCCCAAGCAGCAGCTAGAAGGGAAGACAAGGCTATTTGATGTCACTGAGTCAGTGCTTAGTAATCTTAGTTCTCATCAATCTTGGTGAATCACTTCTGGCACCAATCTTTACTTCAGTTTTCTGGGGTTTTTTAAATCATTCAACTTCTTTGATTTAAGCAAAAATCAGTGCTCCTCACCTTTCCTCCTGCACTTTCTTTATCCGAAGGTTCAAATGTTTAAGCAAACACACTTTGAGCATCTGCTCCATCCAGGCACCAGAAGAACAAAGGTGTGTAAACACAGTCCCTACACTGGAGGAGCTGCCTGTGGAGCAGAGGGGACACACGAGTACACAGAGCCATTTCAGGGCAGCCAATCAGGGATCTTCTAGAGGTTTGTTTCCAGTGCTCAGAGGACATGAAGTAGAGGACAAGAAGGGTGCTGACATGGAGGGTAGTTCAAGCAGATTTGAGGACTCCATTTCTCACTCTCCTCTGTCCATATAGGAGGCATTCTCAAGTGAGCAAGAGATGAGTCACATAACTAAATAACAAAGAACAGACCAGTGTGAGGTAAGATGTCCATTCAATATGATATTCTTTTGTCTTGTGTCCCCAGATTTCCAGTTATTCAAGCCACAAATAAGCCTCGGAGGTGGGAGAGAACGCCAGACACGTAAACCCAGGTGGGACTGCAGGTGGACCTGTGTTTTCAGCCACGGGTAGCCTGTCTATGCTCGTTCATCATTGCACACCAGTAGATGGGCGTGTGCCTCCACGGCATGCTGCGCTTCCCCTGCCGTGATGCTTACTACAATACAATTTATTACTCATTGTTAAACTGCAAACGAGCAGGAATCATTTGAATGTTGTTTATTGCTCTCTCCTTATCATCTAGCTGGCATATGCCTGGTTCGTGGCAATAAAAACCTATTTGTTGAAAAAGTACAAAGAACAAAATACCGGACATGTATCAATACTTCTCAAAACCATCAGGGCTAACAAAAACAAAGCCTGAGAAACTGTTACAGCCAAAAAATAAAAGCCCAAGGAGACATAATGACTAAATATAATAAGGTCTCCTGGAAGGGATCCTAGAACAGAAAAAGGACATAAGGTAAAAAGTAAGGAAATCTGAATAATGTATGGACTTAGTTAACAGTAATGGATCAATGTTGGTTCATTAATTATGACAAGCATGTCATACTAACCTAAAGTCTTACCAAAGGAAACTGGATGTGGAATATATGGAACTCTCTGTACCAGATCAGCAGTGCTTCTTAAATCTGAAACTCTTCTAGGACTTCCAGTCAAGATGGCCGCATAGGCAGAAATAGCTCCCCTCTTCACACAAACACATCAAAATTACATCCGAAATGCAGAGCACCCATCGCTCAAAACCATCAGAAATCAAGCTGAATGGAAGTCTGATAAGTACAGAATTAAAGAAACCACATCCATTCAAACTGGTAGGAGGACTGCAGACCCAGAATGTGCTGGTCGCTACGCATGTATGGTGGACAAAAATTCGGGAGGGATATTCCAGAAAGAAAGAGTCTTAGCCCCACACAAGGACTCCCAACCCAGGGTTCCAATGCCTGGAAGATAAGTCCCCACAACTTCTGGCTGCAAAAACCAATGAGGATTGAGTCAGTAGAAGAAACTTCTGGAGCCCCAGGTAGTTCCTCTTAAAGAACCCACACATGGACTCACCTACTCGAACTCACTTCCTCTGAGCTCCAGCACTGGGATAGCAGCTTAAAGGCACCAGTGGTATACAGGGAGAAACTGAAGTGTCTGACATCAAGGTGAGAGGAGGCCATTGTCCCTCTTCTAACCCCTCCCCACACAGACCCTGTAAGCGGGTGCCATGTCTGAGAATCCATCAACCTGACTAACACTGTTTGACCCACCTTGGAGATCCCCAGAGACTTCACCACCACCACCACCCCCATGCCAAGTTACAGGCCCACCCAAGCTACTTTTCCATTTGAATGGCTGGTCTTGGCTCATGCTTCACAACTTCCTAAATCTTATCAAACAAGCAACAGCTGGCCTCAGTGAGCCCCAGCACTAGGAGCAGCCAGCCTAGATTCACAGCTTGGCTTTGCCTGGAAATCTCTAAGCCCAGCACAAGTATCAGCCATCTCAGATTGCTTTATAGCTCAAACAGGGTGCCCCAAGAAAAATACAGGTGGGGGCTGACTTTGGCCTGCACTGCCTGGGAAACCCCAGGGCCAATGCACCCAGTGGACAGCTACAGACCACATCAAAGCACCATCACTCTGCCTCTGCCCAGCTGCTCCTCCACAGAGGGCAGAGGTTGGTTGTCAGTGGTCACAGCCAATCCTTGCAGCTGGCCGGCTTTGGTAAATGCCACCCATTGATCTGCCAACAGCAACCAAGGCTCAGTTACAAGGGGATGGTATACTCAGCCCACATGAAAGGTACACCTCAAGTACCCACCTTGGGTGATAGGAGAGGCTAGACCACTGTACCCTATAGGACACCTACTATATTAGGCCACACAATTTATTGACACTGAGACATAGCAGTTCTACCTACTACAAGACACTGAGTCATAGCAGTTCTACCTACTACATAGACACAAACACAGGAAGGCTGCCAAAATGAGAAGACAAAGAAATTGTGCCCCAAATGAAAGAACAGATCAAAACTCCAGAAAAAAACACCTAAGCAAAATGATGATAAGCAATCTATCAGATGCAGAGTTGAAAACACTGGTTATAAGCTGCTCAAGGAACTTAGTGAGGACCTCAACAGCATAAAAAAGATCCAGTCGGATATGAAGGACACATTAATTGAAATAAAGAATAATTTATAATGAAACAGTAGAGTGAACTAAGCCAAGAATCAAATCAATAATGTGGAACACAAAAAATCAAAAAACAACCAATCAGAACAACAAGAAGAAAAAAGAATAAAAAAATTAAGGATACTATAAGCAGCCTCTGGGACAACTTCAAGAGGTCCAACATTTGCATCATATGTGTGCCAGAGGAGAAGAGAAAGAACAAGAAATTAGAAATCTATTTGAACAAATAATGAAAGAAAACTTCCCTAATTTGGTGAAAGAAATAGACATGCAAGTCCAGGAAGCACAGAGAGTCCCAAACAAAATGGATGTAAAGAGGCCCACTCCAAGACACATCATAATTAAAATGCCAGAGTTTAAAGATAAAGAGAGAATCTTAAAAACAGCAAGAAAAAAGGAGTTAGTTTCTTACAAGGGAATTCCCATAAGACTGTCAGCTGACTTCTCAAAAGAAACTTTGCAGGCTAGAAGGGACTGGCAAGAAATATACAAAGTCATGAAAAGCCAGGTTTGCTCTACCCTACAGCCAAGATTGCTCTACCCAATAAAGCTATTATTTAGAATCAAAGGGAAAAGAAAGAGCTTCCCAGGCAAGAAAAAACTAAAGGAGTCCATCATCACCAGACCATTATTATATGAAGTGTTAAAAGAGGTTTATTTAAGAAAAAGAATATCAAAAGTATGAAGAACAAAATGGCAAAAATATATACCTATCAATGATTGAATCTGAAAAACAAGCTAAGTGAACAGGAAGAAAAGAGACAAAATCATGGGTACAGAGAATGTTTTCATGGTTGCCAGATGGGGTGGTGGGGTCAGGGGTGTTGCGGGGAATGGGTGAAGAAGTGAGGTGATTAAGAAGTACAAATAAGTACTTAAAGAATACACATGGGGATGTTAAATACAGTATAGATAATGAAGTAGCCAAATAACTTTATATGCATGACCCAAGGACATAAACAATGGTGTAAGGATGGCCTGAGAGACTGGGGATGCTGGGTGGAGGGCGACAAAGAGAGAAAAGTCAGGACAACTGTATAGCATAATCAATAAGATAAAACTCTTATTGATATAAGATAAAATAAAACTCTTCTAAAACAAAAGGTGTATTACCAAAACTATGGCTAATCATCTTCAAGCACCTTTGTGCCCTCCCCCTCCCAATTAATGGTCCACCATTGTTTTGACCCACTCCACTTGTTCTTCATAGTCTCAATAACAGACCTTACCACTTTTCTAAGCCTGAAGCTATGGAACATGGTCTTGCCTGGCAGTGAGAAGCATGAGAGTTCTAATCTCACCTGCCATCTTTTCAGCATGAGGTCTTGTATAAATTGTTCCCCCTCTGTGGGCCATAATTTACCCATCTATTCAATGAGAGGGTAAAACTAGAAGACAGATCATGTCTGGTCTGCCTCTGCACCCACAGCTTCTAAGAGTCTCGGGCATATTGTATGTACTGAATAAAAGTTTGTTGCCCTGGACAATGTGGCTCAGTTGGTTAGATCATTTTCCTGTAGACTGAAAGGGAGTGGGTTTGATTCCCAGTCAGGGCATATAAACAGGTTGCAGGTCTGATCCCTGGTCATGGTGCATATCAGAAGGCAACTAATCAATGTTTCTCTTTAACATAGAATCAATGCTCCTCTCTCTCTCTCTCTCTCTCTCACTCTCGCTCTAACAATTAAAAATGCCCTTGAACATTAAAAAACTTTCAACAATTAAATAAAATAAAAAATAAAGCCTTTTGGGTGAACAAATCGATGGACATTGCTTGATACTCTAAGGCTCGAACTACAAATCGAAACCTCCAGAATCAGCCCAACATCTCCATCTCCTTTCTTGTACACACTTAATGTTAAGCTTCATGTGTCATGTCTTTGTGGCTCAAAGGCCACTCCGAGCAACTTTATAAGTATTTGGGGGCAATAACTGGGAAGAGCTGCAGCCACTGAATCAGTGCCTGCCAGCTTCAAACCTCCTGGAGTTCACTCAGACACAGTACTATTTGCTGAGATACGACACCATCATATCTAGATCCTGTTCCGCTGGGTGTCATTCTAGCTTCAGATGGGGATCTTCCCAAGAGGTCCATCTGCCTCTTCTTCGCATTTTTCTCCAGCAGAATTCCCAGCCTCTTTGAAAGACCCTGGCAAGTAACTTACAGGGAGAAAAGAAACTAGCAGTCACCAAAAAAAAAAAACCAAATTAAAAAAAACAAATAAACAAACTCTAGCTTCCCGAAGAGGTCTAGAGACTAGATTTTAGTTCCAGCTCCCAGTGTGCTTGTCATCTACACCCTGAAACCTGGACAAGTTTTTCCCCATGCTTCTGCCTGGCTCATCTCCCAAAGCTGGGGGTGGGTTTGGGGGGAAAACAGGATGAGTTATCTTTCTAGTTCCTCAGAGGGGCTGCGTGGTCTGTTATCTGTGGGCATTTCGTCTGCACAGAACAGTTTCTCCATGGACCACTCCCCTTCACTCATAGCCAGCAGCCTCCTGGCATCCACCCAGACTGATTCATTCCATTGTCAGGATCAGGCCCTCCAAACACTTCCTACACTCCCTTCCTTCAAAACCAAACTCAAGCATAATCACTCATTGAACTGTCAGTTTCCACCACAAACCGGCAGCCCCTGGGTCATGTTCATGGTTTGATCCCATGCTCAGCACACTGTTTGGCACGTGGGTAATAAACAAGGGCTTGTTGAATAAACAAGTGAGCGAGTGAATGAATGAATAAAATGAAGAAACATGTAAACACATGAATTATTACGTGCTCTGTAATCTTAAAATTTGGGGGCAGTGGGGATAACTTACTTCAAATTTCCCTGGAGGGTTGGTTAGGGTTTTTCAGCATCTTTAAAAAACAGCACGTATAGTTTGTCATTACAGCTGCAAATTCCCACAGGGTGGTGTGTTTCAGAAGACTGAAAACAAACACTCAGAACTACCCTGTCCTCCAGCTGCTCCCAGCCTCCCAGTCTCTGCTTCCCACCTGCCTTCTCACTCTGTCTCTATTTCTCTTCTCTTCTCTGTCTCTCCTTTTTTGTGTCTCTGTCTGTATCTGTTTCTCTTCCATTTCCTTCCCCTCCCACCTCTCTCTCTCTCCTCCCTCTTTCTCCATCCCTCTCACGAATTGTCCACCATCCCTCTGCTGTCGCCATTCTGCCCTGCCCCTGCCTGTTCATGGAGTACTCTCCACGTGTGGTCCATGTGTGGTAGGCACCTTACAGAGGACACCTCACCTTCCTTCCCAGTCACCTGAAACAGCATCTTCTGTACTTTGGGGGAAACGGTGGTCGAGACTACGGACTCTGGAGTTACCCTTGGCTGGTTCCAGGCCTGGCTCTTCCATGAACTGGCTGTGTAACCTTGGTTGAGGGACCTAACTAACTCTCCAAACTCCAATGTCCTTTTCAGCAAAATGAGATGAAAATGCCCCTCTCAGAGGGTTGCAAGGATTAAGTGAGATAGTGCTTGGAAAATGCTGGCACAGTGGTAAAACACAGGAAATGTGAACACTCATGTTCCCGTCTGTTTTACCATAATGGTGTGTCATTTGCAAATGTTTTTAGTACCAGAGGTCTTTGTGGAAGAGACGTAGAGACATCTCTCATCGGAATATTCCCCCCTGAGGATCATTCCAGCCCTGTCCTCCCCCAGATCCATGACCATCCAGAGCCCGGCTTCCCCTGCCTCTGACTCTAGTCTTTTGTACCTGCATTAATTTAGAATCTATGTAGATGGAGAACTCTCCAAACGTGGCCTCCCTGCAAAGTCATGTGAGCAGGTTTTACTAATTATAAACCTTTGGAGTGAATCCAGGAGACTCAGGTTCATTGGTCTGGGTGACACTGAAGATGAGTATTTTCAAACCATCCAGAGTGACTCTTGGAGAACAGGCAGTGGAACTTCTGGTCTAAACTGAATAGATGCTCTAGTGATAATGAACGAATGAATGAATGAATGAATGAGTGAATGGTTAATAGAGGATGATAAATGAATAAAGAAATGAATGGGCAAATAAAAGGTCAGCCTCCATGGGAAGAAATGTTAATATTTTCCCCTAGACCTCCAGACTCCAAAATGTGGAAGATACGCTTCCACATTTGTTCTAGGCTTTTCTGAGCACAAAAACGTAGCGTATCTGCTCCCCAGCCCCCTGTTTGCTTTGTCTTCTTCCTGATCTCATTCCACAGCCTTTGCTTCCCTGGGGTCTACTTTCTCCATCTTCTCCCTGCCTCCCCACACCCTTTCCAGTTTCCCACTTTAGTCCTTTCAGCTTCCACGTCCCCTCTTGCTCCTTCTCAGCCAGGCTCACTCCACCTCCCACTGTCAACACCTCCCACTGTTTGTAAACTGGCGTTCCTCTCAGCAGCCCAAGACACTTGTGTGAGAAGAGTCTGTGAACACAATAGTTACACAAAACAGATTTATTTGATGAACCGCAGTGACCAACAGGGCCAGAAAATAGCACAGACATTCCGAAGAAGGGGTGGGGTAGGGGTTGAGGGACGGGCTCAGCAGGCAGATTCCTCCACCCTCTGCCCAGGACCACTGCTGAGTTCCAGGCAGGAGGTCGCTGCAGGTCCCCAGGAGGGCCTCAGAGGGGTACCCTCTTCCCTTGTAGAAACTTCTTTCACCCTTGACTGAATGCTTCGAGGACAGCCCTGGGCCAAGAGAGAGAGTCTGTGGGAGATTCTGGGTTGCGATGGGAGACTACTAAGTTGAATCTCTCCATTCTCCGTCTCCTCCTTCCTCTGCTCCCAGAGCTGGCTCCATCCCAACAATGGCCAAGATGTCCATTTACACCAAGCTGGGCTCTTCCTGCCTCCATGATTTATGTCTTGTCCTCCAAGTCCAGAATCTTCTAAACAAAACTCGGAACATACACACCCTGCTCCCAGCTCACAAAGGCCCCACCATCAATTTCACCCCCAAGGTTTCTCTGGGTGTGTGGACATCTGCTGTCAGCCCTGTGTGGCTGTTCCAGTCATTGTTCCCAGCCCCCTAGCAGAGCCCCCTTCCCAGCTCCCCCAGGGAGAAGGCAAGGGGTCCCATCATCAAGGTGAGGTGAGAAAAAAACCACAGAGCTCTTTATCCCATGACAAGTTGGTACCTGCCCCTCTTAGGAAGAGGTCACAGACCTTGAAAACAGGAAAGGTGCTGAAGGAAACCATGAACTCAAAGCAAGGTAAGAAGGCCTGGGGAAGGGGCCAAGGGAAGCTCCTCACATGGAAGTAGGGAAAGCGTGAGGACCCAGTGCATAGGACTACAGTATATCCCCAAGCCTCAGTTGCCAGCTGCTTTGGGGAAAGATGTCCCTACAGGGAGCCAGGAACAAACACAACACAGACGTCTCTCTTAAAGCACGGACCAGCCGTCACAGCCCCCATATCCAGTGGGGGTGGGCTCACGTTTATTCAATATTGCCTCACTATGTCCCTTCTTCCCTCAAAGAAAAATGGAGATGTATGTTTTGTGGGGAAGGGAGGTTCATCCAAGTGACAAGTGACATAAGCACACTGCTCTCATGCTATGCTCATCCAGCTTACATATATATATATACATATATACATACAAGAGTCTCTACCGCAGACTAAGTGACTCTTGGCACTGAGGAGCACCAGTGCCCATGAAAAGTGTCCTGGGGAGTTGGATGGGGTGAGGTCAGCTCAGCTCCGGAGGAGGTTGGAGGGGCCAGGATTTGGAGAGTGAGGCCAAGCAGCGTAGAGACCAAATGCTGACTCCCCTTTTCCTCCACTTTCCCTTCCCAACCCCCTACTCACAGGAGGAATCCTGGGAGCCGGTTGCTTGTCAACCCCAGTGACTTCCAGTTCCCAAAGAGAAAAGGGGTGGATGACAGGGTCCCAGGAAAACTAGAGAAAACACATCTAGATGGCACCATGGGTGGGCTGCAGGAAAGGAGCTCCCCACCCCAACCCCAGGTGCCTGAAATCACAGCACTCTGATCCTATTTGGAGGAAAGTTCTGGAGCTCCCGTCTGCAGACGGGAGTACTAACTCTTCACTGACACCCAGCCCACCCCCACCCCAGCTTGCTTCCTTGGCTTCCTCAGAGAACAGGATAAAGGGTTTGAACAGGGGCAGTGTTTACAAGCTTCAGGATTCTTAACCCTTGGGAGTCCCTCCCAACAAGGAGGTAAAAAAAATGAAGAAGAAGTGATGGTGGGGGGTGGGAGGCTGATGAGTAATGGGAGAGGGGGTGGGAGCCAGAGGCAAGGATTCAGAGAGAAAGAATGCAGACATAGAGGGGAAAACAGCAGGAGGACAAGGGTAGAGAAAACTCAACAGAAAGGAGGGAGGAAAAAAGAGCTGAAGATCCAAGAAAGAAGGAAGGAAGCGAAGAAACCAAATTTTATTGAGACATAGGCACATTTCATTTTAGTGCCGGTATGACGTCCCCCATTTTACACCAGTGGAGAAAGTGAAGCTCAGAGAAGTCAAGAGGCTGGTGCAAAGTCTCACAGATGCCGACTGGTGGAGCCTGGGTCTGCAGGGCTCCGTGTCGGTCCAACACACGGCAAACCTCTGCCCAAAACTGAAGGAGAAAGGAGCACAGGAGGGAGGCAGGAGGCAGGGAGCTAGGAAAGGAGTCGAGTGCAAGAGAGAAAGTGCCCTCATGCTACCTGACTTTCGGAGAGCAAGGGCAAGGGCAAGGGCTAGGGCGGGGGGCGGTGGGGGGACAGAGGGCACCAGGCTTCTCTGGGATCCCAGCCCTAGTCAACCACGAGGGTCTCTTGGCTGTAGGGGATGGATTTTTCCTGGGTCTGCTCTCCACCCTTCCCAGTGTTGGAGCCAGGGCCCTGGCTGTGCCCCGAGGAGTAGCTGGCCGACTTCTCCCCACTGCTGCTGTGGGAGGCACTCCCACACCTGCTGTGGCCCCAGCAGAGCATGGAGGTGCAGGCCTGGCGGAAGCGGGGGTCAAAGAAGGCGTAGAGGAAGGGGTTGAGGCAGCTGTTGACATAGCTGATGCAGGTGCAGTAGGGGAAGACGTTCATGAGAAAGAGGTCGAAGCCACAGGGCCAGTGCAGGAGGCTGCCCAGCATGTAGAGCGTCTTCACCAGGTGATAGGGCATCCAGCACAGGGCGAAGGTCACCACCAGCACCACAATGATGCTGAGCAGCCGGCGTCGCTTCCGGAGGCCCTCAATGCGCTCCTTGCGGAAGTGGCCTGCGATGGTTTGCGCGATGAAGAAGTAGCATGTCAGCATGATGGTGAAGGGCACCACAAAGCCCAGGGCCGTGGACGAGACCCCTAGGCCCACCTCCCAGGCCCACTCGGAGCTGGAGGTGGCCACCATGGAGTAGTCCATGTAACACTGCATCTTGGTGACGTTGTCCAGGTTGGGAAGCACAGTGGGGGCTGTGGCGCGGAACACCATGACCGGCATGGCCAAGAGGGCAGCCAGCACCCACAGGACCGCCGTGGCCACGGCCCCACTGACCCGCAGCCTCAGGCGAGCATTGGCCACGGGTCTCACGATGGCCAGGTAGCGATCAAAGCTGAGGCCAGTGAGGCAGAAGACGCTGGCGTACATGTTGACAAAGATGAGATAGCTGCTGAGCTTACAGGCAAAGGTACCGAAGGGCCAGTCGTAGTCCCGGTGGGTGTAGGTGGCCCACAGCGGCAGGGTCACCACGAAAGTCAGATCAGCTACTGCCAGGCTGGAGATGAAGATGTCGGCAGAGCGCCTCTTCTCGCGGCTGCTTCGAAATACGGTCCAGAGCACCAGGCCATTGCCCGTGGTGCCCAGGAGAAAGACCAGCATGTAGATGGCAGGGATGAGGGCCCCTGAG
The DNA here is from genome assembly GCF_014824575.4 of Sturnira hondurensis. Taxonomy (NCBI): domain Eukaryota; kingdom Metazoa; phylum Chordata; class Mammalia; order Chiroptera; family Phyllostomidae; genus Sturnira; species Sturnira hondurensis. Next base: position 113,850 of record NW_028073975.1, on the reverse strand, counting down.
GACTTCCAGTCTGTGTACTCACACTCGGACTGGTTGTCTGCCCCATAGTCGTCAAATTCAACACCTTCCTCCATGCTGGGGGACAAAGAGAAGACAGGCAGGAGGTCCCCGGGGGGGAACCAGCTCCAAGGCTGTGTCACCAACTCAGCAAGCAAGCACCCAGGGCTTCAGCCTGACTGAGCCTTGGAGAGCAGGCAAGAAGAGCTGAAGGTGTCCAGAGCCCTTCCCAGCAGCGGGAGGAGCTGCCGCGGATTCTTGGGACCCTGGAGGATGCCTGCTCCTGCAGACTTCCCTCCACCCTCTCCTGCCTCGCCCCAGCTTCAGCTGGGACACTTCCTGCGCCCCCCTGAGTCTCTGTCTCCTCCTTGACTCACTCCCTCCTCCCACCTCCAAACCAACCCCTCACTTGTGAGTCTTAAGATCTTTAAGTTACAGCCCACTTTTTTTTTCTCCTTCTTGTCACTGGGCAAGTGGACCAAATTGACCCCTGCTGTGCTGGGCAGAATGTTATCCGTGGCTTGCAGCCAGCTCAGCTCCTGGTCCCGCCTCCCTCCCTCTGGTTTCCTCTGGCCTTTGCAGCGCCCCCTCCCTAGTCTTCTCCTCCCTCCTGTTCTCACCCCCTCCCATCTTCTCAAAATGGGGCAAATTATGCACATTGCAATTTAGCCTGAGCTGGAGCCAGGGCAGGTTGGGGACTAGGAGGGTGAAATTTCCAAGGATGGTCTGAGCATCTGGCAAGCCTTCCTGGCAGGCAGTCTTGCCTTTTGAGTCCGTCCCACCCTCCCTCCACTCCCGTCCTTTTAGCTCCCACCCAGACCAGACTTCATTCTCCTTTGCCCTTCAGGTCCGACCCTCTTTCCGGGAACTTTTATATTTTACAGATGCAGTGATAGGGGAATTTCTCTAGAGTTCATAGGCTGATGGCAGACCGCAGTTTGCATATGGTATAATAAGTTTCAGAGAGTCAGGACAGAGTCATGGGATGAAAACAAACCCAGGGAAAAGGATCTCTAATCAAGTCATCAAATCTGTGGAGAAACTGAGACCTAACAAGGTAAATGTCTTGCCCAACGTCACAGGATGAATTTTGATCTGGTGTTATTGTTTGCTTTTCTTCTTCTCCAAGCACTGAACAGTGCCCAGCATGTCGTTGGTAATCACTAAGTGGTTGTTGAGTGAATAAGTGGATGGATGAATTAGGCAGGGAATAAAAAGAGGAGGAAGTACTGTGCAATGAGAATAAGGATGCATTTCTGCCTCGGGTCTGTATGCCCTGCATGGACCAGGAGATTTCTGTAAGGCCATGTGGGGACAGAAAGTTACCACTAGAGGAGGAAGCAGAGAAAGGGGCAGCTGCTGAGTAGAAGCCATGGAGTCATCCTCCAGAAACTCATCTCACCCTGTCTGCCCACTTCTCTGGGACCTCTGGGCAGGCAGGAGGGAGGGGTGCAAAAGGCAAAGTGAAAAATACCCACCCCAAGAGTGGAGGAGGCCATTTAAATGTGGGCAGAAGTGGGATGACAGGAGATGAGTCTTGCCCACAACCAAAGCAATCGTCTTAGAAAACCAGAATCTGTTGTCTCAGAGGAGGTTTGGTCAGCAACTCTTCTGCAGATGCCTTAAAGCAGGGACACCCAAACTTAAATACCCACAAGGCCAAAGCTAAGAATGTACACAGGTAAAATGGCCAGTTTGAGACAATAGGGAGTGGTGGAGCCTGCAACAAACCAGAACAAGCACACTCGATCCAAAAGGAGGCCTCCTCCGCTCCGTCTCTGGTTGCCCGCATTTTCATGCCTTCCAGTTTTTCAACATAACTTCAAATTCTGGATTTTATGAAAAATTTCCTGATGTTTAAATTTGACAAATTAAATTCCTTTTTAGTAGGGAATTTAATCTTTTTAAAAAGATAGGGCAGGATAAGAAAAACATGTCCTCGGGCCCCCAGTTGGTGCTGTTTGAACCGGAGTTTGCCAAGAATAGAAGGTGGGAGAGAAACGGGGAGCATAGACCAGGAGGAAGAAACATAAAATGCAAAGATAGTAAAATGAAAATAAACATGGCCAAAGCCTTCGGGTGCAATGGGAGATGCAGGAAGAGGCTGGAGAGAAAGATAAGGAAGATCCTGAGGGTCTTGGATGACATTTACCTAAGGCAATGTGCAAAAGAGAACACCTTGATATTTGTCCTGAGGATTACCTATAGAGCCCCCACTACATGCTAGGCATTCTTCTAGCACATTTTCTATTTTGTATGTACTTATCTCCTTTAATTGGCAAGGCAGCCTTAGGAAGTAGGTACTCTCATTTTCCAAATGAGGAAACTCAGAGACAGGAAGGCAGAATCAAGGTCAAGGTCAAGGTCACCCGACTAGTAATTGCCAGAATCAGAACCTGAACCAAGGCTATCCTGAGTTCACGGACTAAACCACTATGTTCCCAAAGGAAAAACTCCAACCCTTTTTAAATTGAGGCATTTGTCATCTGTTGAGCATTATAGAAATGTACAACGGCGCTAGGATGCATGGAATTTACTTTGAAATAAGCTCTCTCGGGGAAAATTTAAAATAGATTGACTAAAATATTTTAGAGAGACTCCCCACTCTTGATTGAACAGGGCATAAGAACCCTGCCAGGGAACAGTCTGTACTAAACCCTCAGGGTTAGTTAAGCAATGTAGTTTGATGCAGAAACAGCCCCGGTGTCCAGCCGGTCCCAAAGAGGAGACTCCTGGCTGCCTGCTGCCAGCTGGACAGTTAACAGGACCCTAGAATCTTAGCAGTCTGAAAAATGATGGTTGGGACACCCAATAGGAACCAAGCTGGGGCTTTCTGGCTCTCATAGTGCCAAGGGTCCAAACCGCCTGGGACTGGCTTGTTCCTGCATGTTTGTCTAATAGCAGCCTGTGTGCACAGCAGAATGATTGATGGTCATAATCTGACAGCAAACTTGGGTGGCAATAGTTAACCTTCAACCATGTCAGACTTCTTCAAACTTGACCTATCAAAAGGGACATTAGCGTAGTGCAGGAATGTGTTTGGCTCAAGTCGGCTCACAGATGATACTCCTGTTATAAATAAAATGACTGCTCGGGACATTCCAAAAAAAGGCCAGGTTCAAGACCTCCGGTGAATCCAAACTTCTCTGCTCTCCCAGAAAGATGCAGGTACCCCTGTCCTTGGCAACTGGGAACATAGAGGGAGGGGTGCAAGTGAGCTGGGAGTGCCCTGAAATCAGGTCCCTGTCCCTGGCTGTTCCCACTTGGATCCTGAGCCAGATAGAGATCCCATGGGAGAAGAAATGCATCCATCACTTTAATCCTCTGGCCTCAGGCTTTCTGCCTCACAGGAGGTTAGTAGCAGTTAATCTCACCATAGGGATCAGGCTGGTTGAAATGAGGGCCCAAGGCTGAGAGGACGCCACTGACTGGGGCCAGAGGAGGTGGAGTGCTGATAAGACCTGGCCTCCAGCCAAGAGCCAGCTGGAACCAGATGGGCTGAGTGCCACCAGCAATGGCAAAAATGAGCCCAATCAGCTCTCCTCAGGGCTTACCCAGCCTGACACCCAACACAGAAGATGAAGGTTTAAGGACCAGTAGCTGGAGGCAGACCTTGCCCCCAAGGCTCAGAAGGCAGCCCTCACCAGAGAGAGAGTTCCTGGGTAGAACATGTTTTTCATTCCTGTCCAGCTCCCATTTGGTGCCTGGTAAATTATAGCCATAAAAACGCTATCAGGAAAGGGATCGAAAGGGCTGGTCTGCACCCCAGGGCTTCTCTCCTTCATTAACAAGGGCAACTTTTTGCTAAATTGATCCAGAATAATCTACCCTGAGCCATCTGGCAAACCAGCAGCTAAGGCAGGACTATTGGCCAGCGTCCCTGGGCTGCTCTGCCCTGGAGAGGACTAGTGGGTTTCCCAGGGGACTTCTTAGGGACTGTGATGAGCCAGAGATGAACAGCTCCAGGGGAACAGAGCCTCAGGCTGGCCCCTTTGAGGAGAGCCAAGCCTGCTGGGGGGACCTCTGGAATCAACAGCTCTCACCACCCCACCCCAGGTTGGTTCCTGGCATAGAGAGCAGAAGCTAGCCTGGCCCTCTGAGCCCATGGCTGTGTGGCTGTGACCCATGTGTGCAGGGCTGGTGTGTGCCATGGGTCACCTGTGAGCATACAGGACATGTGTGTGCATGGGGCTTTGGGTGCAGTATTTACATAGCCAGTGTGTGGTGCGGTCAGGGATCTGGATAAACATCCCCCTGGGAAGACAGGAAAGTGTGGCTAATTGGATCTCTCTAAGGGCTCAGGATGAGGGGGAACACAGGAACCTCGCCAGGGCTTGCTGCTAGCTCTGGGTGGAGGACATCAAAGTGGAAGCTGCCTTTCTCTGCCCCTTGCTGACTTCTCACCTCCTCCCTCCCAGCTCCCAGCTCCAGCCCCCTCACTTCACAGATCTACTTTGAACTCCAGAGCTTCAGAACTCACCCAGGACAACAGGCCCCTTTTCTCCCTTCCCAAGAGGCAGCAGCAGCTGTGTCCCTAACAGCTGGTGGTGTTATCACAGGGAGAGGGGAGGGGAGGACCCAGGAGCAGGGGGAACAGGAGGGCTGCCCAGCCCACTCTGGGATTCCACTCCCCTCTCTGCCACCCTAACCCTGCCCCACCCCAGACTCACACACACAAGTACTGCTTTTGCCGCTTATCTGACCAAAAACAAATGGCCATCTGCTTTCTGGAAATTAAAGCAGACCCCCCTTCTCCAGGCCATTTGGTGCTGCTCTGAACTCCCGGCCATCCTCCCACTTGCCTGGACCTCCCCTGGCTCGGGAGACGCAAACGCAGGAAAACGCACTGGCCTGGGAATCAGGAAACACACACATTCCAGTTCCATCTCGGCTACTAATGCATTCACTGAGCAAATGTTTATTCAGCAGCTACTATGGGAGAGACCCTATTGGAGGCAGTGGGCGCACATGGAATTCACCGAATTCCATGATCAGTGAATTCACATTTTCACTGATCTAGACTGATCTGCACTGATTCAGTCCCTGATCTGCACGTCTGATCTAGAGCAGGGAAGAGACAAAAGGGTAAAGGCAGGGAGCTCAGTGACAGAAAGTTAAACTGGATAATGACACGTACGATCAATGGAGAGGGGGCGCTTGCAGAGAGAGTGAGTGGCTGGCATTCTAGCGTCGCCGTGTCACCCCAACAGGTCCCTCTCTGAGCCTCAGCTTCCCTCTCTGTACACAAGGACACTGGCAGCGGGGCCAGCTTTGCGTGACTGGGGGAATCGTGGCCGTGGCTCCCCGGAGGAAGAAGTTGGAGAAGTGGATTTCTTACTGAAAAGAAGGGAGGCAAACTGACTCTCTCAGGGATGGGCTGAGGTCCGGGATGCGCAGGGTCGGGTCAGGTCTGTTCTCCCTGCACGACATCAAGCTGCACCTAATGGGCTGTTTGTCAGACTGTGAACGACAGTCTGGAATCCCTTCTCACCCCCTCACCCACCATACGTCACCCCCCTTACTTAGCACAGCCTCTTATGCACAACAGATCTTTAGTAAATACGTGGGGATCATTTGGCTGCAGGCAGCAGGACCAGCATTTCTGAAACCTAGGAAGCAGTCAGCGCTTTCTTTAGAATCTTCTGGATGGGGGCTAGTTTCCTATGACTTAGAATAGGCAAGGTTCCTAAGATTCACTGAGGCCACTGACTCCTAAGCTGAGGTCAGATATTAAGCGGGGACAGGAGGTAGCCTGGGCCACCATCCGCACTTCCTAAAACCTTTCAGAAAAGGCACATTCCCCCTGCCCTTTACTGTGCTCTCTAAATGTCAAGTGCCCGCCTGGAGCCTGGATTTGCAGCTTTATCTTCCAGCTTGGATTTTCACACCTGGATGTGGTTGCTCCATGCTGCTCAGGATGCCTTTGATAAATCAAAACTGAGATGGGTTCATTATTATTTAATAAATGGAGTGGGCTAGAGAAAGAGAATCATTGCAAAGTGACAGCCCATTGGTGAGGAAAGGGCAGGAAAGCAAGCAGCTTCATTCCATAAACTTGGCTTTACTGGACAGTAAGGCCCAAGGAGGAAAAGGGAATTTACCCAGGTGTCCCCAATCCATCAAGCACCCTCTCCCCTGCACCATTCTGTCTCCCTGTCCCATCCCCAGAGATCAATCCAATAGAAGCCTTTCTCCTTGGAGCTCACTGGCCTTTGTTAGGACGGAAGGAGCAGCTTGGGCAGGAGACAGCCAGGACAGGAAACCCAGCAGAAGCCGGAAGGAGGTCAGGAAGAAGAGGACGGGACCCTGGCCCAGCTCACACCCAGCCCTACCAGGCTTCAAGAGAGCAACGCAGTGTTTCCAAAAATATTTACAGTGAGTCTTTACAGTGCGTCTAAATTAATGAGGTACTCCATCAGCCCTGACAATGGGAGGATGTGGGGCCGGGCCCTCCAGGGGAGAAGACCAACGCAATCGGCCCTGAGGCCACGCCAGGGCTGCAGGAGCTGGGGAAGGCCAGGGTGCACCACTGAGGAAGGAAGCCAAGCCCCTCACCTGGGGCCAAAACAGGCAGTGGAGACACACTGCCCCGTCCAGGCTGCCTGGAGCACACCCTCTCCTGGAATGAGAACGTATCCTAGTCCCTCATAACTATAAAGAGCATTGTCAAGCTGCCTCCCTACCTCAACCCAGCACAGTAATTTCCTCTATTGTTCCTCAGACTGAGGGCCACTCAGGGGTCTCTTGAATGCCTCTGTTGACCAGACACTCACTTCTGAGCCTAACAGCCCATTTCCCTTCCAACTGAGGGCATCACTGCTCATTCAACAGTGTGACCTTCCGTAGAGCAGCGTGGTTCAGAGCACACAGCTGCCACTCACAAGTCATGCTACCATGGTGAGGAGCCTGATCACTTCAAGTCTCAGTTTTCTCATCTGTAAAGTGGGAGTTGTTATAGTATCTATCTTATGGGGTTTGTAGGATGATTCAACAGGACAGTAGAGGTGAAGCTCCCAACATTGAAGGGATGTCACCCAGGCAGAAAGACAGTGGCAAAGGTGAAGGGATGCAAGAGAAAGAGCTTGAAATATCTGGGGGCTAACAGGGGATGAGGCTGGAAAAGTCAGCCACCACTTTGTTGCCATTGAAGTGACACTGGACTCGGCCATAAGAAAAGATGAAACACTGCCATTTGAGGCAACATAGATGGATCTTGACAGTGTGATGCTGAGTGGAGTCAGACGGAAAAGTCAAGAACCATATGATTTCACCCAACAGTGAGCCATAAAACTAAAAGCAGCAAATGAACAAAAAGACAAACAAATACACATAGACAACAGTCTGGTGGTTACCAGAGGGAAGGAAGGTGAGGGGATAGTAAAGGGTAAAGGGAGTCAGACATATGGCGATGGAAGCAGATTTTACTTTGGATGGTGGGCACACAATGCAATATACAGTCGATGTTTCATAGAATTGTACCTTTGAAACCTATGGGATCTTATTAACGAATGTCATCCCAATAAATTTAATAAAATAAATACATTTTATGTATTTATTTTATTGTATTTTCCCATTAACATATCAGAGAATCTTCACAAAAGAAAATTGCTAGTAATGAGTGTGGTGTGGGCTCAGGTAGAAAAGAAATCTCATGTTTTGAAGACTCTACACAGAAGAGAAATCCTATAGAACCCATGTGATAATAAGAACGTCAAAGCTGTAAGTTACAGACTTGCAGAAAAGATACCTACTACAAATGTGACAAGTGTGGGGTGGGTAGAGACCTCCAGTCAAGATGGCAGCATAGGAAAACATGGCTCTCCTCCTCGAACAACCACATCAGGATTCCAACTAAATTATAGAACAACCATCACTCAAAACCATCAGAAATCGAGATGATGGAAGTCCAACAACTACAGAATCAAAAAATCCACATCCATTCAGACTTGTAGGAGGGGTGGGGACATGGAACAGGTTGGTCCCACATGGACGGGATGGTGCATAAAAATTGGGGAGGGATATCTCTAGAGCAAGGAGTCCCAGCCCTGCACCAGGTCCCGCAGCCCAGGATATAAGTGCCAGGGGGTTAAGTCCCCATAACTTCTGGCTGCAAAAACCAGTAGGAATTGAGTCAGTGGAAGAAACTTCTGGAGTCCCAAGCAGTTACTCCTAAAGAACCTACACACAAACTCAGACTCACTCCCTCTGAGCTCCAGCACTGGGGTAGCAGCTGGAAAGTCACCAGTGGCATGCAGGGAGTAGCAGCAGTGGCTGGCATCAAGGCAAGAGCTGGGGGACAGCTTCCTTCCAGACAGAAAGGCAAGAAGAGCCCCAGAGCCCACAGGCAGGTGCCATATCTGAGACTCCATTGACCTGGTAAACAGTTTGACCCACCCTGGATCCCCGGATGCTCCACCCCACCCAACTTACAGCTGTTAACAGAAGCTTTTCCATATGAATGATTAGTATTGGCTCGAGCTTCACAACTTCCTCAATTCTTTCAAACAAGCAACAGCTGGCCCCAGNCTGGCATCAAGGCAAGAGCTGGGGGACAGCTTCCTTCCAGACAGAAAGGCAAGAAGAGCCACAGAGCCCACAGGCAGGTGCCATATCTGAGACTCCATCGGCCTGGTAAACAGTTTGACCCACCCTGGATCCCCGGATGCTCCACCCCACCCAACTTACAGCTGTTAACAGAAGCTTTTCCATATGAATGATTAGTATTGGCTCGAGCTTCACAACTTCCTCAATTCTTTCAAACAAGCAACAGCTGGCCCCAGTGAGCCCCCAGAATCTCACCACTGCCTCTTGCTAAGTGGCTCCAGGCCTGGCACTAGAAGCAACCAGCCTAGATTCACAGCTTGGATTCACCTGGGAATCTCCAAGCCCAGCACAAGTAGCAACCATCTCAGATTGCTTTATAGCTCAGACAAGGTGGCCCCAGGCAAAACAAAGGTGGGGGTTGACCTTGGCCCGCACCCCCAGGAAAACCCAGGGCCAGTGTACCCAGTGAACAGCTACAGACCACATTGGAGCACCACCGCCCTGCCCCTGCACAGCTGATCCTCCACAGAGGGCAGAGGTGGGTGGTGAATGGTCACAGCCAAACCTTGCAGCTCACTGGCCTGGGTAAATCCCACCCATTGATCTGCCAACAGAAATCAAGACTCATCTACAAGAGGAGGGTGTACTCAGCCCACATGAAGGATGCGCCTCGAGTACCCACCTTGAATGATAAGGGAGGCTGTGCCACAGGACACCTACTACATTAGGCCACACGACCAAGACACGGAGTCATAGCAGCTCTACCTAATGCGTAGACACAAACACAGGGAGGCTTCCAAAATGATGAAACACAGAAACATGGGAACGTAGAAACATAAAAATGAAAGAACAGATCAAAGCTCCAGAAAAAAGAGTCAAAATAATGGAGGTAAGCAGTCTATCAGATGCAGCCTTCAAAACACTTGTTATAAGGATGCTAAAGCTCCTTAATGAGGACTTTTTAAAAAGATCCAGTCAGAAATGAAGGATACACTAATTAAAATAAAGAGCAATTTACAGGGAAAAAACAGTAGAGGGGACGAAGCCAAGAATCAAATCGATGATTTGGAATGTAAGGAAGCAAAGAACAACCAAGGAGAACAACAAGAAGAAAAAGGAATTTTAAAAAACGAGGGTAGTACAAGCAGCCTCTGGGACAATTTCATGAGGTCCAACATTTGCATCATAGGTGTGCCAGAAGGAGATGAGAAAGAACAAGAAATTAGAAATCTATTTGAACAAATAATGAAAGAAAGCTTCCCTAATTTGGTGAAAGAAATAGACATGCGAGTCCAGGAAGCACAGAGTGTCCCAATCGAAATGGATGTAAAGAGGCCCACTCCAAGACACATCGTAATTAAAATACCAGAGTTTAAAGATAAAGAGAAAATCTTAAAAACAGCAAGAGAAAAGAAGTTAGTTTCATACAGGAGAGTTCTCATAAGACTATCAGCTGATTTCTCAAAAGAAACTTTTCAGACTAAAAGGATTGGCAAGAAACACTGAAAGTTATGTAAAGCAAGAATCTACAGCCAAGATTGCTCTACCCAGTAAAGCTATCATTTAGACTCGAAGGGCAGAGAAAGAGTTTCCCAGGCAAGAAAAAACTAAAGAAATTCGTAATCGCCAAACCATTATTATATGAAATGTTAAAGGCACTTATTTAAGAAAAAGAAGCATATCAAAAGTATGAACAATAAAATGGCAAAAATACATACCTAGCAACGATTGAATCTGAAAAACAAGCTAAGCGAACAAGAAGAACAGAGACAGAATTATGGATACAGAAAGAGTTTTGTTGGTTGCCAGATGGGAGGGGAGCGTGGGAGAAGGCAGGAAGAGGTGAGGGGATTAAGAGGTACAAGTAGGTACTTACAGAATAGCCAGGGGGATGTAAAGTACTGTATAAGCAATGGAGTAGCCAAGGAACTTACATGCATGACCCACAGACATGAACGATGGTGTGGGGATGGCCTGAGGGGTTGAGGGATGCTGGGTGGAGGGGGACAAAAAGGGGAAAATCAAGACAACCATCATATCATAATCAATAAAATGTAAAATAAGAAGAATAATAATAAAATTAACGTGAGGGGAAGAATTTACCCAGAACCTTAAAACCCGTAACAAAATCTCGCATAATGAATAGACATACCAACAAAGTTCGTAACACTTGAATGATTGCTGTTTTAAAAAGTGACCCTGGAGCACTGGACCGGCCTCGCCCAGCGTGCTACCCCTGGCATCCGTGGCTGCCACGCACTGGAAACGTGGCCGGGGCTCAGGAAGTGAGCTGCATGTGCGGCACACGCTGGGTTTCGGGGCCTGAGCATTCAGGGAAGGACGAAGACATCTTTGTACGCAGATGCCATGTGGGAATGAATATATTTGGAGTATATTGATTATATTAATATTTACTCATTTTTGGATTTATTAATTGTATTTACAATGATTGTATGTCAAAATATATTTTGGATATATGGGGTAAATAAAATATATTGTTCAAAGTACTTTTGCCCGTCACCTTCACTTTTTTAGTGTGGCTACTGGAAAAACGCACACGGGTAGTTCCCGTTATATTCCTCCAGGGCGGCGCTGAGCTGAAGATGCAGATCTAAGTGCTAAGACGTTCCTCCTGGAGGCATCTTTGAGGGAGGGCTGGAATGGCGAGGCTCACCAGGAAACAGACTTCGTCGTCCGGAACTGGATGAAGGCGAGGACTCAAGATTTTTTTGTCACAAGGTAGAATCCAGGAGGCATGTGATTTCTCATCTCCCTCAGCTAGACTACCACATCAACACATCTCCTGATCATCGATAAAGCTTACTCACATCCTGATCCTCCCCACAGGTAAAGTTTACCAAGCACTTCGTAAGCACACCTAAGTGCTTTCCCCCAATGTATTCTCATAAAAAAAATTAACTCTCATAAAAATTTCATCAGATCATTTGTTGTAATTCCCATCACACCGATTAATAGGCTGAGGTTTAGATAGTTCCATCACTGGCTTAGGAGCATGCGATTTACAAGTAACAGAGAGGGGATTTGAACCCCTAACTTGGATTTTAGAAGCCCCGAGAGTCAGGATATGCTCTCTCTGGCCCCTGCTTCTGCAGCCAATTAGGGCCTGTTAGCACTTCACAGAAGGGGGAATCAGAGGGACTTCCCACCAGGAGCCTGCTGTCTACAGCATCAGCCCAGCCCAACAGCCTGCCTGCACCAGGAGCTTGAGTGAAGAACAGCTCACCTAGGGCTGTCCTCAGGGCTCACAGGAACCACAGGCTGCTATAATAGCTCAAGGGTCTTTTGCAAGACCAATGTGCTTTGCAACGTTGAAAGAGTCACCTCTGAGGACAAAACGTCTAGTTTCAAATGCTGGCTTTGCTACGGGTGCCTCTCCAAGCCTCCGGTGCATTAACTAGGGAGTGGGGGCGATCGCAAACGGCAGCTGTCAGAACTCTGAGGCACTAGACAAAAAGGCAGGGCTGTGCCTGGCACAGAGCAATTGCTCAGAAAGCACAGGCTATCACTCTGTCTCACTTAGTCCTCACAATACCTCTAGGGCCTGGGGAAGGAGGGCATCAAGTATGATAAATGGGAATGATAATAGTCCCAGTTTTCAGATGCAGAAACTGAGGCACAAAGATACCGAGAACATTGTCTAAGTCCCTCGATTTCTAAGCATTCCAAGTGGGCTTCAAACTGAGGCTGGCTAAGTTCCAGGGTCTGCAGTCTTACACCCCATGGCATACAGGATCCTGAACAATCTGTGAAGCAGTATTTTTTTTCCTTGTTTTTTAATGATACATTTTATCTTAGTTTTCTGAGGGATGAAAGGCGTCTGCTCTACCTGCCTAAGGCTTCCATAGCAGCCCTGGGATCCTCAGCACCTGGGTGTGAGCACAGAAGTAGCTGCCTCCGGAGGTGCACCTGCCCTTGCGAAGGAAGAGCAAGGCAGGCGAGTGCTGTGACTGCTCAGGGCCCAGGAGTGGTTGGGGTGATGAAGATAGGCCCTGGGCACCAGAGTCCCTGCCAGACAGGAGCCCAGAGCTGCCTCATGGGCGCTCTGCTATGCTTCTGACCGCTGGGCGATGCTGACCTCTGCTGGAGAAAAACTGGTACTCAGCCTTGACCTTCAGAAGCCCGATTCCCCAGGCTGGCCTCCCAGCTTTGCCTTGAGGACAGATGCCTCACAAGCTGACCCTCTAAGGGGCCTCAGGGAAGCCAAACCTCTCTGTCCTCTAGGCTCCCACGACACCAGGAATTACCCGCCCAGAATCTTTCAGCTGTGGGGCTGTGCCGAGAATCCTCGGGGGAGGCAGTTCACCCTCAGTCCCATCAACTGATGCCTCCAGGTGCAAGGACCCAGCTCAGGTCCCCAGTCTCCTGGACAATCCAGCACCAGGCCCCTGCACCCAGCTCAGCAGTTCAAGCTGTGCATCCTTTCCTGTAATGTGGTTACATGCACTGCAATTATCCAATATCATATTCTGACACTGAGATAGGAAATATCATTCCTGTCATATTCTCAGGGTAGTGCAGGAGAAAAATCAAGACTTTGAATTATCCTCAATATTATTCACAACTCTTCCTCAAGCATGTCACACATAAAAGGGGAAAGTAGAACTCTGTTCTAGTAAAGGAAATTGTGGACTAGAAAGAGACTAAGGAATCTTTTTTAAATGAACTGACGATAGGAAAAAAGTTGACAAGTCAGTCCCTGGAGGCAAGAATCTCACTGCTGAGCACCTAGCGCCACCTGGTGGTTGTTCTCATAACAGCAACCCCACCCTCCACTCAGCTCACTTCCATTTAAGACTGAGAATGTATCTGAACCTTTTATCTCAATGACCTTTGTACTGAAATCTCTCCCACTACACCCAATAATTTTAGCATGAAAAAAAAAAAAAAGGTGGGCACACAGTTGAATGGGTCCAAGCAAGAAATGTGAATATAGAAATCTTCTTCATACATTAAGCCCTCCAAACTATTCCAATCTCAGCCCTAGGATCCTGAAGACGTGCGTGCTTTTTCTCTTTTCCTCCTTGTCTCTCTGGCAACACTCATTCTATTTCTCAGGCCCCAGCGGCTCTGAATAGTCAGGTGAACTTCAGCACAAAGAGGTGGGGGGGGGGGGGACAAAGTCATTTAGTGACCTGGCCAGAGCTGGAGCTCCAGGCTCCTTGACTCACTCACTTAACCAATGTTTGCTGCCTCTCTGCTCTGTGGGAGCCCCTGAGCCAAGTTCAAAGGTGACTCAAAACACCACCTAAACCTCAGCCTTCGAAAGACTTAGAGCCTGGTGGGGCCCTTACTAACGATGTGGAAATGACGGGTCCTAACCGGTGACATCGAAAGTGAAGCTGCCACCGTGGGAAGTACTACAAGGAGAGCGGCAGCCGCCGCCCAGAGTTTCAGAGTCTGACTTTCAGAGACCTGAAGTGCTGATGAGATCATAATCCCCTCCCTAGTCCATTTAAAATGAAAACAAACAGGACAAAAAAATAAGTAATAAAATTCCCAAAAGTCCTCTCTTTCTTATAATGACTCCTTTCAAATTATTTTATACCTCCCCCAAAATCCAATAACATATTATGAAAAATTAGGAGTGACTCTGTTCTGATCATGCTTCACATACAAAATGCATACTCCGTCTGCCTGTTGTTGAGCCCAGTTCCAGACACTCACACGATGCGGGTTTGACATCGTCAGGAAAATCAAGAAATACTCCTGAGGAAATAGTAACTGCTATGAAGGAAGGTAGGGGAAAGGATAACCACCAAGGACAGGGAGCACTGGGCAGAGCACGTGCAAAGGTCCGGAAGCAGTCGAGGTTTGAGAAAGCTAAGGCCAAAAGGAGGTAAGACAGCTGGAACAGAGGACAATGGGAATGCATTACAAGGGGAGGCGCGGGTGGCCAGGCCACACAGCACTTTGTGGGCCACCTTGAGGAGTTTCACCTTCAGCCTCCACGCGATGGAAAGCTGTCCAAGGGTTTTAATGAACAGGGCCTGGGGACAAGATCCTGCTGGTATTACAGAACAGCCATGCTGGCTGGCTGTGTGTGGAGGATGGATACGAAGGAGGACAAGAGTTCAATTAAGAGACATTACTCCCCATGAGAAATAATAGAGGCTTTGATTGAGAGCATGGTGGTCAAAATACAGAAAAGTGAGTTGATTTCAGAGATATTTCAGGTTGGGTACAGGTGCCAGGGAAAAGGAGGTGTCAGGGTGTCTCTTAGGTGTCTCGCCTGCTGGAACTGAATGAATAGGGATGGCATTCATGGGGACAGGGAGTGGCAGGCTTGCTAAGTGAGCCCCAGGATCTATTTTCTCCTTCTCCCTGTCGCGATCGCATCAGAGCCCGCTCGTGGGCCATTTGAGATCCTCGCAGGCTCATCTGCCTCTTGTTCCAGCCCAGCCCTGGCTCTAACTGGCCTGAGCAGGCACAGTCTGACCCCTGTCCCAGGCCATGCCTACTCGCCTCCCTCTCGGGGCTTCCCTGTTGATGTCACTGGGGGCCCTTGTTCTTGCATGAAAAGGCAGAAAAACCAAAAGAGTTAGCACCCCAGGAGACAAACATTTGACCAAAGAGAAACCAAAGCCAGGGGAGAAATTCTTTCTGCATTCTCTCCCAAAGGGCTGGTCTGCAGGGGAAGGTCACACAACTTGAAGTCCGCATTCTACAGGTTGGGTAGTTCATGGCCTTGGTCATCTCCCCCTCCTCCTTGCACCGCTCCGCTCATTAGTTACTCCTGTCCCTGGGGCTTTGATCCCCTAATAAAGTCAGACTTTTCTCGGAGGGGAACCCAGTCTATCAGTACCGTAGCCCCCCACATTTTATCAGTACCCTAACTCCCCACATTTTAACGGGGGCCATGGATACATGACAAGAGATTGGGATGTCCTCACCCTGGCTTTTTCCTTCACTGCAGCCGTCTTATCTCCCCACAAGATATAAGTAGAAGTGATATGTGCTTTTTCTGGGTCACACCCCTTAAAAAAGAAATAGCTTACTCTTTACTTTCTTTCTTCCTTTGGGCTGGAACATGAAGACGGGCCAGCGTTAACCACGCAGTTGAAGACAACCTCTGAAGGAGGAGATGATGCCACCCATCTGTCCCTCATCTTAGCCCGTGCCGTAACTAACATACAGGGAACAGCGGAACAAGACCAGGTTTGGGGGACAACCATGAGTTCCATTTTAGACATTTTCTATTTGAGCAGCCTTTGGGAAATCCAAGGGGAATGGCCATTGATTCGTTGGGTGTGAGCCTGGACACCAGAGGAGAGCTCTGAACTGAAATGCAAGTTTGTGAATCTTCTCCCTCTCATGTGTGGCTGGTAATGAAAGTCTAAATGCACCAGCAGTGGTCCAAGAAGAGAGAGGATAATGAGAGGAGAGGGGTCCTGTGGTCAGCAGCTTCTAAGATGGTCCCGCGATTCCCCCCTCCTGTATATATGTCCTGGTACCACTTTGCTTGAATGTGGGTTGGACCTAGTGACTCGCTTCTAAAAAATAGATGATGGTTCTTCAATTGGTGTGGCTCAGTGGGTTGAGCTTCGTCCTGAAAACAGGGGTCACTGGTTCAATTCCAGGTTAGGGCACATGCCTGGGTAGTGGGGCCAGCTCCCCCACTGAGGGCGTGCAGGAGGCAACCGATCAATGTTTCTCTTGCAAATTGACGTTTCTCTCCTTCTCTTTCTCCCTCCTTTCATCTCTCTCCAAAAGTAATTAATAAATAAATCTTTACCTGAAAAATAGACTATGGTAAAGCGAGGGCATGTCACTTGCAAGATCAGGTTGCAAAAGGACCAATTTCCACCTCGGGTGTCCTCTCTGTCAATCACTTGCTCTCACAGAAGTCAGCCGCTGGGTTTTAAGCTGCCCTATGGGTAGACTACTGTGGCGAAGAGCTGAAGAAGACATCTGGCCAATAGCCAGAGAGAGACTAGGGCCTTTCGTCCAACATGCTGTGAGAAAATCAGTCCTGCCGTTATCCACATGAGGGAAGTTGAAAGCACCTTCTGCAGTGCCGGTCGAGCTTTCAGATGATGACGCAGCCCCGGCCAATGTCTGGACTGCACTCTATGAGGCACTAATCCAGAGATGCCTGGCTGAGCTGCAGCCCGGGGCCTGGCCCAGAGTACCTGGGATAATAAATGCTTGTTTTTCTAAGTTGCGGAGTTCGGGGATAATTTGTTTGTCGGCAATCCATAACTAAGACACAGCCTGCGCCAGATCCCTCCCATTTCATAGTTGGTTGAGCCCAAACCTGCAAAGGAAGCAAAGGATGAGCAGCCATAGATACGGGAGGCGATCCAGTGGGTGCCAAGTCACAGAATCTGGGAGAAGAAAGAGGACAGTGCAGTGAGGAGGGGAGGGTCACCAAGGCTGGGATGCCGCTGACAGGTCCCACGCGAGAGAAGAATAACACATGGGCTTTGAGATGTGGATGTCACTGCTGAGCTGAGGGACCCGACGGCTGCCTCAACACTCATGGACCCAGAAACCCTGTGTGGAGTGAGTGAAGAGAAAGTTGGAGAAAATATAGGACTTTTACTAGAACTCGGACAGTGAAAGCAAAAGGAAACAGAGCAGTAAATGAAGCAAGATAGGAGACTGTATCATGGCAAAGACTGGAGAAGTGAGTGGGGACTTCTGGGACGGCGGGGTGAGTTCCACAGACCTGCACCCCCGGAAACAACCGTAACTGCTGAAAAGTGTAAAATCCACCCTTGAAAGTCTCTGGGAACCTCCCGAGGGAGGACGGCAAACCTAGAAACATTTGTTCAAGAACCAAATCTCAGCGAGCACAGCGACACAAGGGAGACGTGAGCCACAGCGTGTCCCCTTCCGCCCCGCCCATCTAGGCAAGACAATGGAGGCACCAATCCGAGCAAGTGTGGTTAAGGAAATGGGCTTCCCTCTCCCCTAAGCTCCCACTCCAGGGACAGAGTGTTTGACTGGGATCCCTAGCATTTCTCGTTTCCCCAAACTTCAACTTGCAGAGGCCAGACTCCTGGCAAAGGGGGCCGGGATTCCAGGGGCTCGCTTCCCCCACGTCCTCCTCGCTCACAGATCAGAGGCTCACCCGGGGTGCAGTCCCACCTGGGCTGCAGCCTGCCAGGCTCTCCCAGGGAGCCTCCGCCCTCCACGGGGCCTGGGGATGCCGGCTGGACGGACCCAGGCAGCCCCGTGCCAGGTCCTCCTGGAGCCCCAAGGCTCAGCGGGCCGGGAACATGGAGGCTGAGCTTGGACAGTGAAGGTTTCACGCCAGGAGAGGCGAGCTGAAAACTAGAGGCTACCATCTTCACTCAGTGGCCTGCTCACCAGCCAGGGGGTCGCGCTGAGAGAAGTGGGCTGCTGTCCCCGCCCCCAGCTCTGGAGAAAGGGTTCAGAGGTTATACAAGGGGACACAGGCAGTAAAGAAGAATGAAAAGCTCCATGAAGACAGACGGGACTGTCATGCACATCAGTGGACTAGAATAGAGACTCCAAAAATAAACCCTCACATGTGTCACTGATTTTCAACAAGAGCTCTAAGACAATGAATTCAATGGGGAAAGAAAAATGTTTTTGATATACGGTGTTAGGACAACTGGATATCCACATTTTCTTTTCATAAATTACCTTGTTGTTCCATTACAGTTGTCCGCATTTTCCCCTCACCACGCCCCCACGGTTTTTTTTTTTTTAAGATGTCGAATCCCTGTCTCATACCATATGAAAAACTTAACTCTAGACGGACCAAGACCCTCGTGTACAAGCTAAAACTATCGTGCTTTTTAAAGAACAGGTAAGCATGAATCTTCATGACCTTGGATTTGCCAACAGTTCCTCAACATGACTCCAAAAGCACAGGCAGCCTGCGGCAGCGAAACTGCACGCACGGGACTCCGGCAAAGTTCAATCCTCCTGCGCCACAGAGAACACCGTCACAGAAGCCAAAGAGAGCCCACAGAACAGGAGAAAACGTCCACATTACAGATCCGGTAAGGGACTTGTTATCTAGGATACGCGCAGGACTGTGACCACTCAACAATACAATGGTAAGCAACCCAATTACCAACTAGCAAAGGATATATTTCCAAAGAAGATAGACAAATGGTCAATACCCGTATGAAAAGGTGATCAACATCATCCATCAGCCACCAAAGAAATGCCAAGCAAAGCCCCGGTGAGATGCCGCTTCCCACTCGGTGGGAGCCCAAAGAAAAAGACAGACACAGCAAGTGTTGGCAAGAATGCGGAGAAAATGGAACCCCCTACACTGCTGGCAGGGAGGGAAAATGGTGCGGCCCATCTGGAAACAATTCAGCAATTCCTCAAAAGGCGAAGCAGAATCAGCACATCACCCAGCAATTCCACCCCTCGGTACATGCCCAACAGGAAGGAAACCCCGTGCCCCCACAAAAACATGTACACAATTGTCCATATAAAAGTGTAAACAGCCCAAATGCCCATTGAGAAAAGGTGATATATCCATACACTGGAATATTACTTGGCACTAAAAAAAATTAATAATGAAGTACTGATACGTGGTACAAGATAGATGATTCTTGAAAGCATTATGGTAAGTGAAACAACTCATTAACAAAGAATCACGCACTGTATGATTCCATTTATTTTAAATGCCCTGAAAAACGGGTCTATAGACAGAAAGTACATTAGGGATTACCCAGGGCTGGGGGAGGGGAATAACTGCTAATGGGTTTTCAGAGTGATGGAAACGTTCTGAAATTGCTTGTAGGGATGATTGAATAACTCTGAATATGCAAAGGGAGGCCCAAAGAAACAATTTATTTATTAAAAAATTGTATATTTATTGTTACATGTTTAAACTTTAGTCACCTTCAAAGTACTCTCCATCTGATGTAATACGCTTATCAAGACATTTTTTCCCACTGCTCAACACGGGTTTTGATGATATTTAGTGCTTCTGCTGTTTTTCGTTTCACCTCTCCCACGTGGGAAAAATGTTTCCTTTTTTATTGTTGTGCAATTATCATTGTCCCATTTTCTCCCTATTACTCTCTCCCACCCTACCACCGCCCCCCCACACACACACCTAACACGTTTCTCCTTGAGAACTTTTTTCATCTGGGGAAACAAAAAAAGTCAATGAAGGTGAGGTCGGGTGAATAGAGAGGGTGGGGCATGGAGGGCATGCCGTTTTTGGTCACAAACCACTGAACACTCAGTGTAGTGTGGGCAAGTGTACTCGTAAATCACCCATCATGAAATGAATGGGCAAACTCTTCGGGAAAAAAATTCACTGAAACCGAACACAGCCTCTCACAACAACGCCAGCTGGTACACTGATAGAGATGGGTTCCTTAGAACACTCGCCTAGTAGGGGAAGCCTGTACTACAAGGGGCCTGCCCTCCATAAGATAATTCCTGGGTTTTGGGGGGCCTCCCTTGTACTAAGAACTGTTAAATTGTACAGTTTATTTCTCTTATTTATTTGTTTTTTTTATTGTGTTCAAGTGCAGTTGTCTCCGTTTTCCTGCCACTACTTTCCCCTGTTCTACCCAGCCCCTAAATTGTACACTTTATTAGGTAAATTATGCAGTACAAGCATTACATCTTAATAAAGTTATTTTTAAAATAAAAGTCAACAGAAAGGATCCTGTTAAAAGACAGAGTCAAATAGATAAGGCATAGACAGGAGGCGGGTAACTGATCATCTCGGCAAGGGAGGGATCCAAAGGAGTCCCCTGGGGCAGAAGGCCAGAAACTGTGTCCTTGGAGGGTGGGGACAGGTGTGGAGGGTCGGGGATCCAAAGATTCGGGTTGGAGAAAATGGCTGTTCGCATCTGCTGATGAACAGGAGGACAGGGTAGCCACCCGAGGTCTGAAAGGATGCGGAGGGCAGGAGGGAGTGGCAGGGAATGAGCTGTCTGCTGGCATGAGAGCCGCGGCCCCAGAGGCATGCCTGCACCTGCTCTCCAGAGCTCCCATTTCCTGCCTCTCCCTTGGGCCCACGCCATTCACGGAGGGCGAAGGAGGGAGAAGGAGAGCAGAAGACACAGAGGAGTCAAGGGGGAAGGGCGGAGGAGAGGCACGCGGTCACCAGGCTGGGCTTCCGGAACCAGAGGTTACCTATGAACAGGGCCTGCTTCGGACACCTGCACCCTGGACTCTCAGCGCCCCACACTTTAAATGGCTCCACACTTGGGTTAATGCTTTGCTGTCACTGTCTTCAAATTCTTCTGCTTAGAAGGGTGTGGACCCTATTTAGCTTTACCTGTTACAGAAGCAGAAACATCCCAGCTACCGGCTGCTCCATCAGTTTATCTGGAGTGGAGACACCGTGAGGTAACCGCTACAACTGATCTGGGTGGAGCAGTGGGGTCAGCAAGAGACAAGTCTTTGCTGCTGAAAGCCACTGGAACTCTGGGATGATCTGTGCTTGCAACACAACCTAACTTCATCCTGACTGGCACAGAATGGCCTCGGTTTTCTAGGACCATATTAACTCAAAACCAGCAAAGGATGAGATCTCGAGTTTTTTCCCTAACCTCTAGCACCGGGCTCAATGTGGAATATACTCGTATGTTTGTTGAACTCATCATAGGAAACTCCCGTTTCCTCTGAGTAGTATCCAAATTCCTTCAGCTGTATCCCGAATGCAGCACAATCAACCGTGATAGCTTTATTTCCCCCAAACAACTGGTGTTCACACATGTTCCATGAGTTCATTCATCCTTTTCTCCAATATGTACTGGCACCTGCTCTGATATGGGGATTGTGTGAGCTGCAGAAATGTTTAGCAGACGTGGTCTCCCTGCCCTGGGGAACTTCAGAGTCCCCAGACCTTGACCACACCGTTTCTCTCTGCCAAGAGCAGCATTCTGACCCCTC
Organism: Sturnira hondurensis; assembly: GCF_014824575.4. Taxonomy (NCBI): domain Eukaryota; kingdom Metazoa; phylum Chordata; class Mammalia; order Chiroptera; family Phyllostomidae; genus Sturnira; species Sturnira hondurensis. The sequence goes on along the minus strand of NW_028073975.1, from coordinate 92,439 downwards.
TCTGCCTATTTACCACATTTTGCCATGTATGAAAGGCACCCAAGTTTTTGTGCACATTATACACGTGATTATTATACCCACATATAATGTGCATTCTTATTTTTCCCTCAAAAATTTGAGCAGAAAGTGCACATTACACACAGCAACCCGCCTCCTCCTGCTGACCGGCCCTGCACCCCACTAGCCCTGGAACACCCGCCCCTTCCTTCCAGCACGTATGCCAATCATGCCTTACAGACAGATGACTCAGCAATTAGTTATAACCTGCCTGACAGTCTCTCCCTCATTGTGTTTTGAAGGGCTATTTACAACTCATTATTAAAGCATTCATACTTTGTATTCTTGTGTCCTTAAATAGATGCATAAAAGCAGTGCAGAGCTTAACTCGGACTTAATTAATTCATTAAAGTCAAGAGAAGTGGCCTTTTTTATCTTACAAGGCCTGTGCACATTCATCCAACTTTTGACTTAAAAAAAACGGCAGTTTCTGCCCTGGCTGGTGTGGCTCAGTGGATTGGATACCAGCCTGTGAACCTAAGGGTCCCCAGTTCGTTTCCATCAGGGCGCATGCCTGGGTTGCTGGACATGTACCCCGTTGGGGGGGGGGGTGGGAACAAGATGCAGCCAATTGATGTTTCCCTCTCGCTCTTTCTCCCTCCCTTCTCCTCTTTCTGAAAATAAATAAATATTTTTTTTAATGGCAAGTTTCCTATGGTTCAACTATGAAAGGGGGCCACTTGGCTTTGGAGACCTCTCCCTTGCTTGGGATTTTAGGGGAAAACACGAAAGACCTGTCCTGGCAAGGGCCCCACTCACCGCCTTTTCGGCCGTCCTCCTAAACCTCAAAAGCCCCACATCCCTGCATCCCACATCCCTCGGAGAGAGGCTTGGTCGGTGTCAAGGTAGGGAAGTGTTTCTAGAACACCAGCTCCTTCCAACCTCCTAACCAATCCATCCCTCTCATCCTTCACTGGGAACATTGTCAGAGACCCATCAGAAAACCAAGAGAAAGCCAAAAGGCAGGAAGTAGTGTTTGCTGAGCATCTTCGATGAACCGGTCTCGGGCCAAGAGGGGTGTGTGTGCTCCTTTCATCCTCCCAGACAACCCTCAAAGGTGCATGTCTCTGTTTTCCAGAGGAGGAAACAGGATTAGACTCACGAGGTTTCATGCTCAAGATCAAGTGGCAGCCATCGCCAGTGTCCCCTAGTTTGTGACAGTCACGCAGCCCGTCCGACAAGGGTTCTTTGAGAGCCTCTGATGGTTTGCAAAGCCTCTGGGTTGGATCCTCAGAACCACCTTGCTCTTTGGGTCTGGGCACCATCCCACTGATGCAAAGCAGGGCCACGGAGATGCTGAGCCTCACCCTCCAGAAGGAGAACAGCGGCAGGGGGCTTCCACGGGGCTCACTCCAGTTCCCCCCCCCCCCCCCCCCCCCCCCCCCCCCCCCCGCCGANTTTTTCCCCCCCCCCCCCGCACCCCGCCCCCCGCCCCGCGAAGGCAGGCTGGCCAACTTGGCTTGGCTGAGCTGGTGAAGGGATGCTCATGCCAACCGGCTGCATAATCAGAAACAGCGCAGCCTGAGCTTTAACCACTATCATTTTAAATATTATTATTCACAGTTATTTCAGCTAATTAAGCCTTGAACACTGGCCAGCTCAGCTTCCAACTCAGAGAGGGAATGCAGAAGCTTGGTCTTACCAGGGAAGCGGGAAGTGGAGCTCAGAGCTGACACTTTGTAAAGACTGGAGGCAGGGCGGGCGGGCGGGCGGGGCCCGGGGCGGTTGAAAAGGGAGGGGCCAAGAGGATCGGGGAGGTGCACTCCCAGCCACAGCCACCTCCCACGGGGAAATGGGAGAGCTGGTCCCTTCCTGGGGAAAATCCCCGACCTCTGTCACCTCTCAGGAATAGACAACCTTCCTGTATAGGGCCAGCAGGGAACAGTCAGGAGTGGCTTGAAGCCTGCAGCTACAGCCAGGGACAGTGAGTGGGAGTCCCAGCAACCTGGGGAGTTAGTAGCTGTGAGGCTCGGAGAAAGCCCTGTTTTCTCATCTGTGCTGTCTGGAGGATAGGCTCAGCACTAACCCAGAAGGCCACAGCCTAATGCGGTGCCATCCCATACGGGAGCCATGAGCCAAACGTAGCTATTTAAATTCCAATTTCAATGAACTAAAATGAAAACAGATTAAAAATTCAGTGCCTCTGTGACACTAGCCACATTTCGAGGGCTCCACCATTGGACAGGGCAGCTCGAAAACATTAGCAGCATCATGGACTGTTCTACCGGACAGCACTGCCCTCTGAACGAGAAGGGAGCACCTGAGACTGACCAGCAGTGCCCGCGGCATCATGGACGAGACACGAGACAAATTCACACGGACACCGAGTCCTGTGGAGGAAAGGGCCAGCGAGGCTACTCCCTCGAGGGGGAGAGCCTCAGAACGGCCGCACCACCCTCTCAAGGGGAGAGCGGCTTGGAGCGGCCGGGCAACTCTCTCAAAGGGAGAGAGAGTGCGCTGACCCTTGCCTAGACAGGCTTTTATTGGGATTTTTGCACAGGAGTTCAGGTACAGCTTATTAATCACTGTCAGGCAGTAAACAGTAGATCGTATACAAAGAACCAATAGGGTTCCTTCTAAATCAGGGCCTGTCAGCTAAAAGGCTACAGAACTTTGGGAACACAAACTCTTCTGCTCAGGCCCTTATCGCCTAACTAAAAGCATTCTTAAACAAAGCAGATCTCACAGGGTTTCACATATTCCTTCTCAGGCCTAATTACCCAGGGAGCCCGCCATTCCCAGCACAAGGCTACAGCACCCTCTGTCATTGTTTCAGGCTTATGTCAGGCAGAGGAGGCAGATCACCGAGGAATTCTCGGGGACTTCTGGCAGACAGACTGAGGACTCAGGCTTCGTCAAAGCCAGGGGACAAGGGTCCATCACCCCCTTTCTCCATAGCCCCCCAAGTCCTTCCCTGGGGCCTCCATGTGATCATGCCTGTCTTAGGTCATCCCCCCCCCTTGGGGAATCTTACCTGTCATTGGCTAACTGATCAAGCATTGGGGGCCAGTTATGGATGAAGTAAAAGAAGGAGAAGCTGCTCTCCTGCCAGGGAGATAAACTTTGTCTCCTTAGTGGCTTATGGTATGAAGGTCACTCACTCAGCTTTAGCCATGGGGGGGTCCCAGCTCCTGAAACCAGGCAGGGCGGTTCCCAATAATAGGGCCCAACTCATAAAGTTGTCCTATCGACTGAATCAGAAACACGTGTAAGACACTTCGAAGAATGCCACCCAGTGGTAAGCACTCACACATCAGTTCAGACGATGTCTGTCCTCATATTCATGAGGACACGAGGCTTGCATGTTACGCAGCCTTGTCACAATCATTCTCACTAGCATTTCATGATGACTCCATGAGGCAGGCGGTGGCTGGAAGGGTCAGCGGAGCCGTTTCACAGAAAGACCAGTTGAAACACAGAAGTCACGTGATTTCTCGAACCAGTGCCAGAACTAGGCTTTGAACTACGTAAATGATCCAACTAATGTTTTTGGATTCTTTCATGTCCAGTGTCTTACAGAGTCATGAAATGTTCCACCTCAGCCTTGGCCTAACCTCAGGAGGCCAGGGACCCTCCTTTCACGTTAAGAGTGAGGTTCTAAGAGGAAACTAACCCTAACGCTCACTAGCACTGACACGGCATTTACACTCTGCACCAGGCACTGTTCTGAACATTCCCTTGATCTCCACAACAACCCAGCAGAGTAAGTACGCTTACAATTTCCATTTCAGGGATGAAACAGGTGGAGCACAGAGAGGGTAAGTAACTTTCCCAAAGTCACACAGCCGGGAAGTGGCCGAGTCGAGACATGAGAACTCACGATGTCTGACTCCAACCTCGTTTGAGAGATCTCAGACTTCACTCACCCACATCCCAGCACAAGGGAAGGAAGCAGGAGGAAGACAGACTCTTCGCTCCCAAGGCCTCTGTTCTCCCCCCGGCCCCCTCGCCTGTGCCGAGGAGAGAAGAGTACAGGCTCCTTTCCCAGCCTCAAGGGTCTGCGGGAGGGAGGTGGGAGGCAACGCATCTAGGAACCCTTCTGCTTCTCTGCTGCCCTGTATTGTGTTGCTGGGGCAGCCATAACAAATGCCACAGACTGGGCAGCTTAAACAACAGACCTTTATTTCCTAGCAGTTCTGGAGGCCAGAAGTCCAAGATCGAGGTGTCCGCAGGGCTGGTTCCTTCGGAGACCTCTCTCCCTGGCTTGTGGAAGGCCACCTTCACCCTGTGTCATCTCACGGTCTTCCCTCTGACATGTCTGTATGCAAATCTCCTCTTCTTATCAGGACACCGGTCATATGGGTCAAGGCCCACCCTAATAACCTCATTTAAATTCATTACCTCTTTACAGAACCTGCCTCCAAAGGCCATATGCTAAGATCGAGCATGTGAATTTGGCCGTGAGGGGACACCATTCAGCCCATAACATGCCCTGCCTCTCTCCTTGCTGCCTGACTTACTTCTTGGCCACCTGGGGGAGCCAATGGGCACAGGGTTGTGAGGGGGCAGCGCTTTGGGGGAGCTGACAAATGGGGGGCGGTTCACAGGAAGGAAGTGAGCACTCTGGGAACCAAATGACAGCCTAAATCGCTCTCCACCAGGGACAACTGGGATCAGCCTGAGGTGGAGGGAAATGTTATTGATTTTTGCTGTTTACTAACTACCTCTTCTGTCTGCCAGGCCCTTTAAAACATCTCATTTCACTTCCTCAACAAGCCTGTATCCATCAACAGCATCCCTCAAAGCGGATTCTGTTGCCCCATTCTGTACGTAAGAAAAATGATACCTGGGGTGATTTAAAAACCACCTGCGATGGGGAAGCTATGGAGTTAAGGACCATGGGTCCTAACTTCACAGTTACGCAGCCAAATAACTCATTCTATTTGGTTGCCTTGCTCCTTCCCAGCACAGAGCCTTCGCAGATGCTGTTCCCTTCTGCCGAGGGTGCCTCCCCATCTCCACACTCTATTTGTCCAGTGCTCTGGCCAGTAAATTTCTACTCTGCCTTCAACGGTCAACTCGAGCACTTCATCTTCAGAGAGGCCTCCCCTAGATTCCAAAGTCAAGTCTAGTCTTTGGGGATTTGTTTTCATAGCAGCCTGGTCCTGTCCTGCCTTTGCACGTTGTTCTGAGAAACCCGGTGGCCCCACGCCCACTAGCCTATCAGCTCCTTGAAGTCAGGCATCATATCTATTTGTAGGCACCACTATCTTTTCCCAGTGCCCAGCACAGTATATGGCACATAGCAGATGCTCAATAAATACCTACTAGAAAGAATCTTTCTTCCTCTCAGCAGCCTTACTTAACACTCTTGTTCCTCTGAGATTCTGGCTTCCTTTCTCCAATTAGTTCCCATGGCAGCTTTATTGTATCTCAGTACATCTTACACTGAGCTGTTCTGGTATGTTTGTCACCCTCTCTAGAGCCTGACTCTGAAGATAAGGCCCACCTCCTACTCGCTTTTCTACCCCGGGAGCCCAGCTCATAGGCCGGCACACAGTGAGCTTCCACTGTGGGCTGAGAGGAACCGTAGAGAGGGGAAACGCACCCTGGTGGTCGTGGTTCCCCGTCTGATGGTTCTTGGTGGCAACGATGTGTTTTTGGAGAACCAGGACTCCCACATTAACTGGAAAGTTTAGAGAGCCTTCAGGTGTGGCCGAATCCAAGGGCTCACACACAACGGCATCAGGATGTGGCCTCTGTCCTTCACGATGCTTTTCTGTGTTAGCTTCACTCTCAGGAAGACTTTCTTCCTCGTACTTACTAGCTTCCAAAAGCTGCAAGCCATATCCTCCCAGCTGGAAGTCCAGTGAAAAGAGAAATTCTATTCCCCAGTAGTTCAAACTAAAGTTTACAGGTCAAATCCCATTGGACCAACTTAATCACATACCCACTCTTCAACCAATCGCAGAGCTTTAACTTCAGGGATGCAAAGCATGGCTTTCCACCATTCTGCTCCAGCCCAGATTTAGCAGGCTGCAAGCGGACCTTGAGCCACAGAGCACTGGGCCATGGTGCTCCGGGGTGGAGGTCCCCCTCCCCTGCCCACCAAGCTCCTGACACCGGAGGACCAGCCCCAAGGAGAGGCACTTAACTTTGATGCGGGTTTCCTGTTGCTGCCTTTCCTACCAAGACGTCATTGGCCTTGACTCCCTTCCGGACCTTTCTATTTTTTTTCTAGCTCCTATTTAAGGAGGCTACAGGACCATAAAAGGGAATCGGCAATAGCCCCCATGTTTCAGGTTCTACGTCCCTATTGGTTAGAGACTCTCACAGCTTTAGAGAATATTCATGTTTTAAAGTGTGTTCGTCTTTTGGATGGATGGATGGGTGGATGGATGCAATGCAGGGTGGATGCATTAGTTCCAGTTTCCCTCAGAAAACCCATCTCCCTGTCTTCTCCTATGTACCATCTTAGGCTCCAGATTCACTGCAAGAGTAGAAAGCCCTCTTCTGTGTCCGGAAATCAGCACCCCAGTCCTCTCCTATCACAACAATGACTGGTGTTTAACATCGCTAGTTTTTATCTGGCACTTACCCTGCTTTTAGGCACTGACCTAAGTAAGCCCTTGCTCACTTCACACCACTCCAAGTCCAAGGTCTGGGCACTGTTGTTGTCTGCAATTCACAGTTAAGGAAACCAAGGCTCAGAGAGAGTGACTTGTCCAAGGCACACAGCCAGTAACAGAGCCGAGACTCAACACCTACGACCTTGACCCCTATGTTCCAGCGCCCTGGGAGCGAGGATCCTCAGGTCCAGCCACACCAAGTTTTTCATTCTGCCTCTCTTTGCTCATGCTGCTCTGCCTAGACCCAGGTCCTTCTTCTCCACTACATAGACTGAGAACAGAACATGTATTTGTCGGGGCTACATCGCTTAACAAATGCACTCCCAAATCTCAGTGGCTTACCGCAACAGAGACTTATTTCTTGTTCGTGGTCACACACAGACTGAATCAAGTGGCCGTTCTCCATCCTGCAGGGGAAAGGAGAGGTGCAATGGGGAAAGCTGGCTCTTCACCTGCCTCAGCTTAGAGGACACACATGTCATCCCCACTGACATTTCACCGACCTAACCAATGAGTGGTTGTGTGGACATTCGGTGAACACATTCTGTCTCTGCCACAAGGAACCACACAATTGTGAAGAGGTAGCAACAGGCCAACACACAGCCAGCTCAGCCAGCCAGTGCAGAAGGGAGGGGTGGGAGCGGGGTGAAGACAAAAGGACCAAGATTCAGGCTGGTGGTTGGGCAGTGGGGAGAGATGCCTAGGATGCTGTGATTAACCAAGTACCAGAGGCTCCAAAATCCAGCGCTGGAGGCAGTGCCCCATTTCCATTGTCTTAAATATCGCCCAGAAGAAGTGAGCCAACACTGCAGTTCTTGGCTGAGACTCAGAACTCTTGTTATCTAAGTTGGGGGCTGCTAATTACAGGATTTGACCTGAACTAAGAGAACAATGTAATAAGAATAACAGTCCTGACTTTTCAAACTTCAGGGTTGACAGATCATTCCCACTGCCATAATCTCATGTGACCCTCACAGTAACCCTGTGACGTGGGTATTTTATCTCCATCGTATGGTAAGGAAATTTAGAGAAAGATGATGTAATGGACCAAAGGCACACAGAACCTGTGTGTGCCGGCGTGCGTCCCCATGCCAGTCTTCTGAATCCCTGCTCAGAGCTCTTGCCTCCACCGCTCAGCTGCCTCCCAGGCAAATTTCTATGGAAACTGCTGGTATGAAAATGAACATCAACCCGATTTGGACTCGGAGGCTCTGTGCCCTGGGCATCGAGCAGGACGGATTTAAACATGCAGGTGCGGGAGGCAGACGGCCTGGGTTTGGATCCCAGCTCTGCCACCCGCCAGCTGGGCGACAGTTGGCAAGTTAAACTATCCGGGCTCGCTTTCCTCCTCTGTAACGCGAGGACGAAGTGTGTCTAGCCCCTCAGGTTCTGGGGAGGATCTAATGAGGTAAGGAATATAAAATGCTTCTCACAGTGCCTGGCTCAACACTAGAGCTTCATAAACATGCGGTGATCCTGCCGAGATCCTTCTTGGAGAGAAGACGATGCCACTGTCCCCTCTGTCCTCCCCAGGGCATGATCGTGTGGCACGACGTGACACCCTCAGCTTCCGCCAGAGAACAATCTGACCCCCTAACCCAGCTTCACACACAGCTGCCTGCAGGGAGGGAACGTGCTTTCTTTCTTTCTTTTTTAAAACTACTTTATGAAGGTGTTTAAAAGTGCTGTGCATACTTAATGTCTACAACTCGAGGGGGTTGGAGATAAGTATACATCCAGGAGAAACTATCACCATGACCTATGCCCTCCTTATTTCCATGTGGGTGAAAAGAACACTGAACACAAGATCTACCCTCTTAGCAGCTTTTCTGGTATGCCGTACAGTGTCGGTAACTATAGGCACTGTGCCATACAGTAGTTCTCCAGTACTTATTAATCTTGCAGAACCTCACTCTGTGCCCCTTGATGGGTACTTCTCCGTTCCTCCCTCCCTCCANCGAGGGGGTTGGAGATAAGTATACATCCAGGAGAGACTATCACCATGACCTATGCCCTCCTTATTTCCGTGTGGGTGAAAAGAACACTGAACACAAGATCTACCCTCTTAGCAGCTTTTCTGGTATGCCGTACAGTGTCGGTAACTATAGGCACTGTGCCATACAGTAGTTCTCCAGTACTTATTAATCTTGCAGAACCTCACTCTGTGCCCCTTGATGGGTACTTCTCCGTTCCTCCCTCCCTCCAGACCCTGGTAACCACCATTCTCCTCGCTGCTCCTGTGTGCTTGACTATTTTAGATGCTGCATATAAGTGAGACCATCATTATTTGTCCCTCTGTGTCTGGCTTACTTCACTTAGCACAATGTCCTCCAGGTTCACCCATGTTGTTGCAGATAGCAGAATGTCCTTTTTTCAGGCTAAGTAATATGCCAGTATATGTGTAACCACATTTTCTTTATCCAAGCAAGCATCAAAGGACATTGAAGTTGCTTCCACATCTTGGCCACTTTTGAATTAGGCTGCAATGAACATGAGGGTGCAGGTAGCTCTTCAAGATCCAGATCCCAATTCCTTTGGCTATAGACCCAGAAGTGGGATTGCTGGACCATATAGTAAGTAGGCCTATTTTTATTCTTCTGTTTTCTTTCCCCGGGGATCCACACAGGCCATGGCCACCAATCCCAGGGCCTTCGTCTCAGTTTTGCTGCCCTCCAGGGGCCATTTCACGTCATGCCAGGGTTACTCTCAGAGGGTCCCTTTGAGGACAGTGGTTCTCAAAGGAAAGCGGGAGGTGGAAAGCACAGCCACTCTTGGGCTAGGTAAGGCTCTGAGGATTGCAAGAGTCCCCCAAGCGACTCCGATATGTGACTCCATGCTATACTACTTGAGACACAGTGATCAGACAAAGCTCAAGAAAAGAAGAATGAGGGGAACTGGGAACCAGGAGGATCCTGTCCAGCACCAGGCATGCGTGTGAGCTGTTGCTTCCGAGTGTGTGGGGGGGGAGGGGGCAGGTGGTCAGTTCTGCCACACGGAGGAGCCAAAGTTTAGTTTGTGATGCAATTCTCCAACCAGTAAACATAGGAACAGGGAAGTTATGAAATGGCCCTTCCTAAAGTAAACCAGGATAACGGACTGTATCGAGAACACATAAAGACTTCCTATAACTCAGGAGTGAAAAGACAAATCAGAAAAGGGTGAAGATAAGCATTTCTCCAAAGAAGGAAGAAACACAAAGACCAACACACAAATGGAAGGATGATTGACATCATTAGCCATCAGGGGAATACAGAGCCATACTGGAGACACACCACATCACAGCCACCAGGATGTCCAGAAGGTGTGGTGAGACTGCAGAAAAGTCAGGACCCTCACACACTGTCGGTGGGCATGAAAAATGGTGCACCTGCTTGGGAAACAGCCTGGCAATTTCTCAAAGGGTTAAACATAAAGTTGACCTATGACCTAGCAACTCTAGTCTTCATTATATACCCAGCAGAAATCGAAACCTATGCTCACACAAAAGCAAGTACCCGAACGTTCAGAATAGTATTCATAACAACCAAAAAGTGCAAACAACCCCAGTGCTTATCAAATAAAATATAGTACAGCCATACAAGGAATAGTATTTGGCAATAAAAATACATGCTACAACATAGATGAATGGTGAAAACATATTAAGTGAAAGAAGCCAGACACAACGGACCATATATCAAATGATTCTGTTCATGTGAAATGTATAGAAATAGGCAAAGCTATAGAGACAGAAAGGAGATTAGGGGTTGCTTGGTGCTGAGAGCAGAAGGTCACGGTTAAGGGGCACAGGTGTCTAGAGGTTGATGAAAATGTTCAAAAACTGATTGTGGTGATAGACGCACAACTCTGTGACTATTATTAATGCCACTGAATTGCACACTAAATGGGTGGTTTGTACGGCAGTGCATCGTATCTCAGTAAGTTTGTTAAAATGATCAAATAAATCAGAGTCTTCCTTGAACACCTGCTTGAGACAAGGACAGTTTCTAAGTCCCTGGATCCAGTCTACCTGATAGAGAAACAGGAAGGAAGGAAGGAAGGGAGGGAGGAGGGAAGGGAGGAGGGAGGGAGGAGGGAGGGAGGGAAGTGAGAGAAAAGAAAGGAAAACAGGACTTCCTGGAAGGCAGAGTGGTGGTATTGCCAGCCCCGGACCCAAAGGGTCCTTCAGTGGCTACCTTAGCTCACTGGCATTGGCCAGCATGGCCAGGGTCACTGAGGCAAGAGAATGCTCTAGAGAGGGCTGCCACCATGCCTGAAGGAAACTGAGGTGACTCTACCAGCCTTGGACGTGGCTGTGAGCCTGAGTGGGGCACAGAGCTCTGCAAGGTCACGCATGGGCTCCAGACCCTCAGGCACCTGCTCTAAAGACAAACAAAATGTAAGGTGCGTGAGCTTTGGCAACAGACAGGCCCACGTTGGCACCACGACCCTTCTGCCTGTTAGCTCCATGACCTCAGCTCGTCCCATTACTGAATTTTTACTGTAAAAAAATCAGTAATAATCCCTCTCATAGAAGCTCCCCTCCTCCCAGTTTGTTTTGTTTGACTAACACGTCTTGAAAGCTTACTATGCACTAAGCAAATGCCATCTATGCATTATTATAATACTTTTTAGTCTTCACTGCAGTCCTGGACAGAGCCAAGACCTGCAGGTGTCTGAGCTGCTAGACTCAAGGTCAGACTAAGGACAGAGCCCTTTGGGTGGCCTCCCCGTGTGGTGTGTCTTCCTCACGGCATGGTGGCCTCAGGGCAGTGAGACTTCTTATCTGGTGCCCAGTGCTCCCAGCAACAGTGTCCCAGCAAGTAAGGCAGAAGCTGCCTCACCTTTTATGCCTCAGCCTTTCATGCCTTTTATGAAGTCTCTCGGCATCATTCCTCACCTGCTGCATTGGGCAAAGCAGTCACAAGCCCGCCCAGATTCAAGGACAGGGACCTCTTGATGGGACAAGTGTCGAGGAATGTTTCGAGGGGGAGGCAAGCTCAGGGGTACACGTGGAAGAGACTGTCTGAGGAGGGACTTCCCTGTCTCCTGCAGAATCCAGTGGGAGGATCTCTCAGGCATAACAACCAGCGAAAGAAGCCAGACACAAAGGAGTGCTGTCGTGTGGCTCCATTCATGGGGCAGTCAAGGACAGACAAAACTAATCAATGGTCAGAAAGGTGGCTACCTGGGGTGGGGTGCAAAGGTGTAGGAAGGAGAGGGCCTCCTGAGCTCTGCTATGTTCTATATCCGGGTCACCAGGGTGGATACACAAGTACCTTCAAACTTAGAAGTCCATCAAGCTCTACACTTGAAATTCATGCACTGGACACACTAGGTCAATAATTTTTTAGACAATTATCCAGTTGAGGCCCCCACCCTTCTCCCTGCCTCCGCCAGCTTTCCGCGCCTGGAAAAGGCACATTCCCAGGCGTCCCCATCCTGGCTGGTGGGTGGAAGTGGGTGTGTGGTTCCACCCCCTCCGCTGGCCCTTCTGCTCCGACTTCCTTCCCAGCTTCAGGATCCTAAAGTCAGTGCCAGAGGCCAGGACCTCAGAGATTTTATTCTGACCTCTCACTTCATGGAGGAGGAAAGCAGGAAACAGAGAGGTGGAGAGACCTCCTGACTCCCAGCCCAAGACAACGGCACCACTCGTGGACACGGGATTCCTCTGTCACCCAGGGTGGGCAACAGCCGTAAGGGCAGAACTCTGCTCCTTTTCCCCTTGGGTGGCTGAACGGCTCATGGCCCTCCAGACTGCTCGGTGAGGTCTTTGTATGGCCAGGCCCATCCGGACGGGAGTTTCTGGAAAGCAGGAAGGTTTCCTGCTCGATAAGTGTCTGGGACCCACCCAGCTGGGCAGGGTTCCCACAGAGCCAGGGCAGAAGGCCAGGGCTGGCCCCTCTCTGGGGCTGGCCGCATAACCAGCCCTGAGGACCGCAGGCCTGAGCAGTCACACCACTCCCAGAAGTTCCAGAGCACCGGGGACAGGGAGAAATGCTTTCACTTTCTAACTGGTCTCCAGCAGGTGCCTGGAAGTCCTGCTGCGTGAAGCCCAACCCACAAGGCCTCTCCTGATTTGTCCGCCCCACCCCAGCATCCCACCCAGGCATTTCTTTCCTCTTGCACAGTCTACTCCTGTTATGGCTGGATGGTCCCCCTACCTCCCCCATTCATATGTTGAACTCCTAACCCCAATACAGCTGATCATGACTGTATTTGGAGACAGGGTCTTTGAAGAGGTAATTAAGTTAAAATGAAGTCATGTGGGTGGGCTGTCATCCAATATGACCAGTGTCTTTATATGAAAAAGAAAAGAGATTAGAGATTAGGCACAGACATTGGCAGAGGGAGACACAGGGAGAGACGACCATCTACAAACCAAGGACAGACGCCTCAGAGGAAACACACCTGCTGACATCTTGATCTTGGACTTCCAGCTTCCACAAGGGTGAGGAGATAAAACCTGTTGTTTAAGGCCCCAGGCGGTGGTGTTCGTTGAGGCAGCTGGAGCAGACTAGACACCTCGCGTCACCAGGATGTCACACATTTCCACCTGGCCTTTGCCCAAGCTGACCCCTCACCACACCTGGGGGGCCGTTCCTTCCCCCTTCCTCCTACCCTCTGACAAGCTCCACCTCCCAGCCCTACTAACTAACTGATGAATGACATTTCCCTTCCAGCTCCCCCGTGTCAGCAAATTCTCTCTAACAGTCTTGCACAGTACCTGTGCCGACAAGCTCTCATCTCTGTGATACCAGTTTAGCTTATGTTCTGTAGCTGCCTCCTACACCAGATTTTGACCCAGAGGCTGTACCCGACTCATCGCCACATCCCTCCCCAGCATGTGTAACAGATGGCTTGATAAAATGTCTGTTGATTGAACCGAATCAAGGGGTGTGCTCAGTGCCCCAGCTTGGCCCTGTAGGGGTCCCTGACTGTCAGACCCCTGGCTTCTCTTTTGATGCCTCTGCCCTGTTTGCTCCAGAAAAGGGAAGGAAGGCTTCAAGGCCAGAATTAGCACTGCCTAAGAGACTGCGTGTTCTAAAATGAAAAACCACAAGATACCCAAGATAGGGGTGGTTAGCGACGGCAATGAGGTTGCCAGGGGCCGAAGGGTGCCTTCTCAGGGGGGTGAGACCAGCCCTGACCTGTGAATCTGAGGATATGCGCACGTGTGTGTGCACGCACGCATGTGTGTGTATGTGTGTGTGTGTTGGGACAGGGGGTATATGTGTGCACCCAGGGATGGAAAAGACCCCACCCTCACCTGCATGGGAAGGCAGGCATAGACACTGGTGGTAACCTGAAGACAGCACAGCATTCCAAGGTCAGATGGACCTGGAATCTGAAGTCCAGCTCCTCTGCTTTCAGCCCATTAAGTGAGCTGGACATTCAGGCAAGACGGCCCCGCACAGCTCCTAGCCTTTGGCCGGTGCCCTTCATCCACAGATGCCACCCTTCTCCTGAAGTCTGTCCTGGCCCCGCACTGAGCTGGGGGCACAGACGGCACCCTATTCGGGGCCAGGCTGGCAGGGGTTAACAAAAGAAAGGCTGGTTGTTTCTGGAAAACAAAAGGCTGGATCAATAGATCTACAGAGGCAGCCACTGATCAGCCAGGGCAAAGGCTCCGTGGAGAGCTGCCAGGCGGTTTCTCTGAAACACAAGACCAGAGCAATCCAGGAAAGCCAGGCTGAGGCTGGAAGGGGCCTGCGGTCCGTCTGTCCCGGGGTCCCCATCCTCAGAGCACAGGGCTTCCTCTCCCCAACCCCAGGGCCCTGGGGGTCGGACCCCAATCACGGGCATGAGAGTAGGAAAGGACCCGGGCTTCCTCCCAACTCAGTGCTCAGTCTGGGGCTCACGTTAAGAATCCGGCCATCTGTGAACTTTGGTGGGGGGGAGGTTCACTAATCTGTGAGTGGAATTTAGCATTTCTGTTAGGAACACAAGCACCAAACCACAGCAGAGTTAGGATCACCTAGGACTTTGTCACTAAGAATGATGACCAGTATCGCCTGCCGCAAAAGTGCGGGGGTGGTCGGACCTGCCACTACAGCAGGTTCAATGTGTTAATAAATGAACACACGTGTTCCTATGTCACAGACTTGGTTTTTTATATTTGGATAACTGTATTTCAGCATAGTTTCCTTTGTTATCCTATGCATTTTGTTTGGCCGGCCTGCCCAAAAGGTGCATGACACAAAATGGATGAAAAATTCCTGTTCCCCACCTGCAGGCAGGGAAACTGAGGCCCAGAGTGGGCAATGCCATCCCTGGATGGGTGGGTGGATGGATGGGAAAGTGAGAAATAGCACAGATGGAACAACAAGGATAACCCTCCCTGACAGCCTACCCTGAGCCAAGCCTCATTTTAAGTAATTTAATCTTCACAACAGCCCTATGGGGAAGGTAATGTTACTGTCCCCACTGAACAGGTAAGAAAACGAAGGCCCAGAGCTCTGACTTACCCAAGGCCACACAGCTGACAAATGGAAGAGCTGATTCAAACCTCTGAACTTCCACACTAAGCCTCCCTCCTGTGTGACCGCTGTTACCTAGTCCACGGAAGCAGGGTTTACTACCAAGCTCTGGGGTCACAGACCAAGGCTGGAGTTCCAGCTGTCACTCGCAAGCTGTGTGACTCCTGGCAACGCTTCACTTGCACCAACAGTTTTCTCACCCATGTCATGAGGAGAGCGGCAGCGCCTCCATCCTTGGCCGTGTGCGGATTAACAAGGCACAGGAAGCACTTGGCACAGTGCAGGGGTGGAATAACAGCTCGCTAACTCTGTTCTGACCGACGAAACCAAGGCACAGACTCAGTTCAAATGGTGATACGCACCTATGTGCTGAAGTCTTTAGAAACTAAGACACGGAAACTTTCAACAAGGCTAAAACCCAGATCCCGGTTCCTGGCGAGATCAACAGGTGCCAAGAATTGACAAGTGCTCCTGGGATGCTGTTTTGTTTGGGGGAGAAGGGGAAAGGCTGAACCTGGGAGCAAGTACGTGAAAATGCCAGAGTCAGTGACTTCCTTCCCGAGAGTCCAGTATGGAAAGGGGCAAGTGCAACTTGACAGACACACACTCCTTCGGCCAAGGTCAAAACCAACAGGGAGAAGTCCTACTGATAGTATGTACCTTTGGTAAAAGAACGGCACTTTGCTTCTACCTCCTGAAAACCCAGAACCCCTGCCTAGTCACAAAGAAAATATCCAACTCACACTGAAGGGCATTCTACAAAGTACGTGATCAGTCCTCTTCCCAACTCTCAAAGTCACCAGAAATAAGGAAGGCCTGAGACACCATCCCAGTCTGGAGGAGCCTAGGAGACGTGATAACCACATAATGTGGGATCCTGGATGGGATCCTAGCAGAGAAGAGGAGTGTTAGGTAGAAGCGGAAAAAAGTAAGGAATGTGACTAAAGAATGGACTGTAATGAATATCAGTGTATCGATATTGCTCATGAGTTGTGACCGGGAACCATACTAATGTTTGATAGTCCCATTCACAGGTGTGGGCTCAGGGGAACCATCATACTATTTTTGCAACTTTTCTCTAAATCTAAATCTCTTCTAAAATAAAATGTATTCTTTTTTTAAAAAATGTTACAGTGTATCTGAAAGGTGGTGTTCTAGGCAATTTCTTTTCTTAATTTTACTTCCCTGTGTTTTTTAAGTGACCTAGCATGAATATGCTTTGCTTTTGTTATCAGAAAGAAATTCAACAAACTTCGTTTTAAAAACACATAAGTGAATGAATGAGCGTCTGGCCCTTTGGAGACAGAGTGCTATACAAATAAAAGTATAATTAGAGTCGGTCCTTGGGCGGCGATTACAACCCACTTTATCATTCTGCTCCCAGGAGGCTCCCGCCACCAGGGCCTGGCACTCGCCCAGCGGTGGGTGGTGAGCCTCCGAACCTGCCAGCACTTTTCCCGGCTGCGCAGGGCTCTTGCTGGCAGGGCAGGGCAGCGGCCGCAGGGCCAGAGGGCTGGTGCCAGGTGAAGAGACACTGCTGACTCAGGGAAGCCCTCAGGCAAAGCCGCCCCTAGAAAATCCTGTTCAGCAGCTGAGTGAAGAAAACCAAATATGGTCCTCTGTTCCCACCGTACAAAGAAAGACAAGACCGGACCAGCCAGGACCAATCGACAGCTCGGTCCCAGGCAAGGTCATCCACCGCCATTTAGCCCTCCGACGGATCTGTGAAGCAGATACAGCAGTCCCTCCTCACCCACAGTTTCGCTTTCCCCGGTTTCAGATACCCATGGTCCACCACACTCTGAAAATAATAAACGGGAAATTCCAGAAATAATGTATAAGCTTTAAATAGCACGCTGTTCTGAGTAGCATGATGAAGTCTGGCACCATCTTGCTTCGCCCCACTGGGAACGTGAATCAGCCCTTCGTCCGGTGTCTCCACGCCACAGATGCTGCCGCCACGGTAGTCACCCAGCCGCCACCTCGGTTATCACGTGGAAGGTGCCGCTATTGCAGTGCCTGTGTGCCAGTCACCCTGACTTGACTTCGTAACAGCCCCCAAGTGCAAGAGTAGTGATGCCAGTGGGTTTGCCAGGGAAAAGCCATAAAGTGCTTCCTTCGAGTGAAAAGGTGAGTACAGGACACTCATATTTTTGGAGACCAATTACATGCACATACCTTGTATCATAGTGTATTGTTATAATTGTTTTATTTCTTGTTATTGTTATTAATCTCTTACAGTCCTAATTTATAAATTAAACTTTTTCACAGGTATGTACGTATAGGAAAAAAAGTGTGTGTGTGTATACACACGTATATATACACACACATACACACAGTTGAGTACTACCCAGGGTTTCAGGCATTTGCCGAGAGCCTTGAAGCAACAGTGTCCCCCGTGGATAAGTGGGGATACTGTATCCTCTTACTGCAGCTCTTGTAAAGGGGAGGCTCGGACCGGGCCCCCAAGATCAAAAGCAGAATACAAACTCATCTGCTCACTCCTACACCAGAACTGCCAGGCTCTAAGCCTTTCGGGGATGGGCTGTGACCTTGGCAGATGGCTGGACCACCTTTGGGGACAGGATGCTGGAGGAAGAAAGTGCTAACGGTGGGCAGCAAACCATCAGACTTCCCACACTACCTGCCACCACCTTCAGAATCCCAAGGGCCATGGGCCAAGCCAGCTTGCAGTCAGCCTCAACCCACCCCGAACACCAATTCCAGCTTGGGATCACAGGGGGTGTGGGCCTGCTCTGTGGACCCCCTCCTGTTCAGTTTCCAGGGCTTCCTCCACTGTCTGATATCCAATTCACACATGAACGAGCTCCTGGTGAGGGCATCAGAAGCCAGGAATAGGGGAGAGGCAGTGTTGAGTTGTTTCTAACTGCAGTGGGGTTGGGACCAGATTCCCTGAGTTTTCAACAAAAACCTGGGAAGGGACCGCTCAGCTCTCTAACCCGTACAGAAAGGGTTTGGCTCCTGTATGCGCACGTCGAGTTGTTGCCTTCCCAGTGGTTTGTGCACTTAGTCTAATCACTCTTGCTGAGTTCACTCAGCTCTTCAGAAGAAAAGGCTTTTGGAGCTACCTTTGACCAAAATCGATCAGCCTGCTTGACTGCCCCAAGCATCCCCCATACAGGTATCCAGGGGACTTTCTGCTGTCTCCAAAATCCAAATCCAGTTTCAAAGACCAAAACCTGCCCCTCTGAGGCCACTCCCAAGAGCCCCAGGAACAGTCTGAGGAATGGCTGCCTGGTAAGAATCACGTGACTTCCGCAACTGCGCGGGGGGTGGGGGGGGTGGCCTCTCAGACACCTGCCCTTATGACCAAAGCTCCCGTGTATTGCTCTCTCCCTGCCTCCCATCCAAGGCCCGGACCATTCCTCAGGCAGAAGGAATATGGGACACCCCCACCCATTCACCTGGTCTGGCTCTGCCTTCCCTGGAAGTGAGCCCCTGGCCCTTCTCCCTCCCAGCAGAGCCCAGGCATTGGGACCAGCCCAGGCTCCATTTGCCCCACTAATGAGCTTTAAGTGTTTGGCTTGGGTTCCTGCCAGTCCTACCCCTAAGGGGCAGGGGGAGGGGAGAGAACAGAACAAAGCTCACACCAGCTGGGCTGTGCTGGGCCCTGGGAGGGCTGGCCCAGGGGCTATGCAGCACAGAACCACCCAGGGGCGAGGCCAGGCACCCAGGCACCCATCTGAGGCCCCTGACTTTCTATCCTCTCCACTTCTATGGCATTCCCAAAATGCTGATTCCTGGCACCACCTACTACATGGAAATACCATATGACTGTGAAACCCCAGGAAACTGATGTTCAGGGAAGGCTGAGAACCACCGCTCTAGAAAATGATGGGAATTCTGGGCTAGTTTGTAAAACTCTGTACACGTGCTTTTTTCTAGTGAGTCCATAGCTTTAGTCAAATTCTCAAATTAAGTCGGTAGCTCCCACACCCCACAAAAACCCAAAGGGCTAAGCAGTTCGGGTCACTGAGGTGACTTCTAAATGCAGCTGTAGTCTGAATTCAGTGACTCTGTTAGTTTAGGTCCATCAAGGCAAGTCCACAGGAGCCTCTCCTTATACCAAGCCTTGGGGCAAGTCTCGGAAACCCAGGATGACAGAGAGCTAGGCTCAGGGTCAGGGGCTTGAGTGGGGAAGGCCAGACCCAGGGGACATCCCAGAATGTGTGGGCTGAAAGGCCAAAAGGACCCTTTACAGAAACCAACCCGCTGGTGAGAAGGGTGCATTTGCACCAATACCCTGTTTTCTCTCTCTGTGGCCACACGACTAAACCAGGTTTTCAAGTCTCTCCGGCAGTCAGCAGGGGCCATGAACTAAATTCCGGCCAGCGGGGTGTGGGTCTCCCACATCATGCTCCCCTCTCCCCGTGATGCTGTGGAGGACTCAAAGGCCTCTGCAGGTGGCTGAGCCACAACACGGAAGGAGCCTGGGCTCTGAATGACTTCAAGGTGCAGAGTGTCCCCACCACCAACCCACGTGGACTGAGAGCTTTATTTATAGAAAATAAACCTTTGTGTTAAGCTACTGAGGTTTCGGGGTTGTTTAGATCAGCAATCCGCCTTTTAGAACCAATACACCCTCCTCAGGGACCCTGAGCCCATGAGCATGAGGGTAACAACACTTTCAACAGCAGAGTTAGTTCCTGGCGGGTCAGGGCTAGATCCTGCATTTCCCAGCATGGCCTTGGACAGGGGGCCAGGGCGTGAGGACCACACACCACAACTGGGCAACACCAATTCCCAAAAAACTTTATTGTTTCAAGTGGCAAAATGTTATTGGCCTCTGTGGGGCACCTGGCAGGGTGGAAGGAGACCTGGGGTGGGCTGGGCTCCACCCACTACAAAAATCAAAGACTTTTATAAAAAATGCTATAAATTGGTATCAAAAGAAAACCCAAGGTAGGCTGGAGGAGGAAGCAGGAGGGAGGTGGACAGAGAGCGCACAGAGGAAGGACCAGAACCTTGGACCACTATGGACAGAATCCAGGCCGGAATCCAGGCAGGAAGGTGTAGGGGAAGTTGGGAAGGTGATACAAAGTGCATAAATGTGCCTCCCCAGATGCTCCTCAGGGGTGGAGGGGAGCAGAGGCTGCAGCCTGGGACATGGGGAACTCCAGCCATCTCCTTGCCGGGGACCCCACAGGAACGGGCACTGCCTGAGACTGCCAGATGGGAAGGACCTGCACCAGGAAGGAGAGAAGAGCTCAGGGGAGTGGACCACGGGGGACAAAGGAGGTGCTCCAGCTTCCTTCCCCTGTGCCCATCCTGGATCCCCAAACTGAGCCCTATTGTAAGGAAGGTTCCTGGTGAGTTCCCCCAGAGGCCCCAGGCCAGAAGGGCTGCTGGAGCACATTCAGGCCAGCCACACGGCCTGGGGACCATCCTTGAGCCCACGGAGGAAGGCTGGGTAGAAGCCCTCCCAGCCCATCAAAGGCCAGACAACACCACCCTGTTCTGTGGGGAAAACTGAGGGAAAGTGCAGGGACACCCCAAGTCTCTGGAGCTTGGCTCCACCTGCCTACATCCAGCCAGTCAGAGAAAGGGGGGTGGAGAGGGAAGGGAGGGGCCTCCTGCGTCCTCCAGGGCACGCCTTGCTCATCCCTGGACCCCACTCCCCAAGCCCGGGGCCCTGCCCTCACCTCAGTGACTTCTTAGACCTTCTTCTTCTTCAGCTTCAGGGCTTGTAGCCAATTGGGCGAGGATCCTTCTGACCTATAAGGCAGAGGGCAAGGTCACAAAGCAAACCTGAGGAAGGCGGGACAAAATGAGGACTGGCACCAATGGAACCCCCTGCCCCACCCCCACCCCTGGCTCCACCCAGAAGACACAGCCCAGGGCCCGGCTTCCAAGACAGGATCCCTGCCACCAGCTCCATACAGTTACTTCAGGGCTTGTCGACCTCCCCCCCAAGCTTTGGTGTTCCTCTGCAGAAAGTGGGGTTCCCTTTTTAGGCCAAGACACTGAGGTTAGTCAATGCCCTGAGTTCACGTCACCCACCCTGAGGATTTCTCTGGCTTGGGAGGTAACGCGAGGGGCTTCCCCAGCCCTGGGACCTTGCAGGACTTGGAGCGTTGGACCATGGACTCCTTCTGGCTCGCCTTGCTGTCCACCGGCTCCCCCTCCTCAGCTGAGCGGTTCCGGGGGCGCAGCTTGGCCTAACAGACAAGTCCAGGTGCACAGAGATGTCAGAGGGAGGGGCGGGAGGACTCACAGAAAGGGCATGCAGTCCCCAGTCAGACCCAAACGCCTCTGCAGTCCTTTCACCCAGATGGACGGGAAGGCACTTGACGACAAAGGTCCTGAGAGCTGAGCGCTGCCTTACACACAGCAGCCCCTCGAAGAGGTGCTACACTGTTGAACTGAATTCAGGCCTGAGCCTTTATTATTCTTCTTCCTCTGCCTGAAAGGCCTCCCACCACCTCACCTTCTGTAGCCAACTCCTATGCATGCCTCAAAGCATGGGCACACACTGCATGAGGCTTCCCAGGATCATAACTTCTCTCTCTCCAAACAGGCCCAGCCCTTCCCATGACCCCTAAACTTGTCCCTTCACCACATCTAACCACAGACAAGGCTTTGCCCACCCCCACCCCATGAGGTTCTGGGATGCAGAACAGCCTGGACCCTCCTTCCATCACAATTAGCACACAGCATGGGGTGCAGCAGGCCCTCACTGGAGAGCAGAATGAGAAGAAAAATGGGAAGGAGACGGTGGGGAAATGAATAATGATGGGGAGAAGGCTGGATGCAAGGTGTCCAGCTGGCCGGGTGGTTGGATGTGTTTGCTGACTAATCAGATGGTACCTTCAGAGCTGATGGGCTCAGGCCAGGAAAGAGGTTGACTTTCAGCCCCTTGGTGCCTAAGGACATCCGTGTCCGGCGGTTCTGAGGCTCCTCCACCACCTCCTCATCGGAAGACGGCACCCGAGAAGCTCGTGGCTCTGCAAGGGCCCAGAGAGGGATCAGCACAGGCAGCCCGCCCCACACCCCCACCTCCCAGCACAGCCCCAGACACCCACACAGACAGTGGACACCACATTGGCCCTACCTGTGGAGTCCTGGAATAGGCGTGCATCTGAGTCTGCCGCCTCTGACAGGCCCAGGGTACCGCCTGGCCGGATGGCCGGGGCCCGGTGTCCACGCTTGCGCCCCAGGTTGGCACGGCTCCGATACATGGCACTGTCCAGGACCTCGGTGTCCTGCTCAAGACAACGGCAACACCACTGCCATCACCATCCCATGGTGCTGCCCCATCGCACAGGAACCTCTCAAAAGCAGCTGGCTGTGAGTGGATCCCTCCTGCAGCCAGGAGCCCCCTGTTCATCCATCTCGCCCCTCACCCACTTTCTGCCTCCTGGATTGAGACCACTCAGAGCTCGAAGCAGCTGGGGAGCCCCAGGGACCAGGCTCTGGCTCCACCCCCCTCGTCCCCCACAACAGTCCACTCGCTGCCCTGGGCTCACCCTCCACTGACCTCGATGAAGGAGAAGTCTTGGCTGGGGGAGCTGGGGGGAGGGCCTTGGGGGGGCCGCCTAGGAGGGCGTGTTGGGCCCTGGTCGCCCTGCCCGGCCCCCGCAGGGTCCCAGGTGCCGTCCACCTCTTCTGTCCGGCTGGCTTCACCATCAGGCTGGGGCCTCCAGGAGGACACGAGGTCCCTGCCGGGCTCTGGGGGCTCTCCTTGGTCAACCCCTGCCAGGGTTCCTTCCTCTTCCAACAGGCTCCTCAGGCCCGAAGCTGCAGACTCCCTCCGGGCCACTGCCTTGGAGCTACTGATGGCCAGCATCTCCTCCAGCAGGCCCTGGGAGCCAGAGGGTGGCGAGCGGGCCGGGCACCCACTGGGGCTGCAAGGAGACAGACCGGCAGACAAGGTCACCATATGGTCACATCTCCCTCTCCTGAAGCCCCTTTCATGAGATCTGTCTCTCCCTCCCCTCAACTTATCCCTTCTTTCCATGCTTTTCCCAGGCCCCTTCAGGAAGGACACGGTCAAGGCCTCACACAACACAGCACACAGGGGATGAGCTGGGCCAGCCTGTCAGGTTCAAATCCTCGGTCTTCTACTTACTGAGACTTTGGGCGAGTTCCTACACCTACAAAAGCTCCTAACTTCATAAGATTGTCAGGGGTATGAAATGAGAATGTGAACCTCAAGTCACAGTGCCTGGCATTCAGAGCATGCCTTATGAGAAACAGCTACGGTTACTACTGCCGTCAACATCATGGACGCGGTCCGTGCATCCCTCCCAGGAGCACCTGCTTGGGGGCACACTCACCTGGGGATGAGCCAGACACTGGCCATCTACCCATGCTGTCCCTCCCTGGGTCCCAGTCTCACAGAACATGCCGGGCCGTGCAGACGGCTGTCTACTTGGGCACACTTGTTCCTTGTCCCTCCACTCACTCTCACTCTCCGCAGCTTAATTCCTCTGTGGGGCTGGCCTGCTTCCCTTCCTCAGCCACCACCCCTCCGCCCTGCTAGCCCAGGGCTCCGCCTGTGCCAGGGCCCCTGCCCCCAGAGGTTCTCTGTCCCCACTGCCAGTCTGTGAGCAACTCAAGGGCAAGGACACAGCACTTTTGCCTTTGTGGCCCCAGCACCTGGCCCAGGGCCTGGCCAGGGACGGGACTAAGCAAACATTTGCCCAGTGAGTGAGAAGCTGGGTCACCTTGCATCTCGGTGCAGTTTATGCATCTCTGCCTGCTGTTCCCTCAAAACACAGCACCAACACACATGCAGGGCACACAGACACTCTCGCTAAACTTACACCTCAGTCCTGAAAGCCATGGCCACACCTGACAGCATTTAGGATAAAGCAGGACAGACGCACCACTGACTCTGTGACCTCAGGCAGGCCACACCCTGTCTCCTGCAAACTGGAGATGCTAATCATCCCTCTGTGTTCACCTGCAGCTGTGAAGACCAATGAGGTCAGATGTGCGGCCAAGCATTGGGGACCGCAGACTTCTCTGAGTCCTGGGAAGAGAAACCAGGGCGACCACTGGGCACCGGCCTTCTGCCACCAGGAATGCTCATGCTTCCTGTGTCTGTCATTACAGCGTTAGGCTCAGAGAGGCCCAGGGACCCAGGAGCCTCTGGACTCCCAGGCCTGTGAACTCAGCTCTGTCCCTGCCGTCTTCACTTCCGACCCAGGCTCCCCCATCTCCCACTCCACAGCCAGGGCTCCCCAGAACACTCCCTCCTCAGCTCCCCTGGGCAACATCAGGGCCCCATCACCCTTCCTTCTCCTTCTCCTCAACCCAATGCCTTTCCAAGCCCTCCATCACCACCCCAACTCCCTCTAGACCAAGGGTGTCCAACCCACAGCCCATGGGCCACATGCAGTCCAGGTTGGCTGTGAATGCAGCCCAGCACAAAATCGTAAATTTACTTCAAACATTAGAGGGTTTTTTTTTTTGTAATTATGTGTCACAGTGTGTTTCGTGTGTGGCCCAAGACAACTCTTCCTCTTCCAGCGTGGCCCAGCGACGCCAAAACGTTGGACACCCCTGCTCTAGACCCTTCCTGGTCCCTCCTGCCCCCTCCCACCACCTGCAGCCCCTGCACTTATAACACAGCCTGCCCCACACCTCCCTCCCCTTTCCTTCCTCCTTGGCAGGTGAGAAGCTCCAGGGTTGGGAAAGGGCAAACTTTCTACTCAGTCAAGACAATGAACCCAAATCTCAGTGGATGGAAATGTTAACGGAAGACATACAACGCCTTTTCGCACCCTTTCCAGGAAAGAAACCAGCTGGATCGGTTTTAGAACACAAAAATCCCTGAGGCAGACTGTGGATGGCTGGCAAAATTACCAGTGTGTTCCTCTGGAAAGTTATTTTTCAGCAACTGTGTGTGGGGGCCAGGGTCATGGGGCCAGGGGCCAGGTCCCATGTCCTTCAGGTTCTTAAACTGTTGCTTCTTCTAGCCATTAATACAGGGCAGGCAAGAAGCACCACGTTCATAACCCCCTGAGGGACAGTGAGTGCCGCTATGCACGCCACTCTGGACCTGGAGGGGCCAAGGCCAAGAACAAAGAGTGCTCCTTCCTGCGTCCAGGCAGGACCAGGAAAGCCTCCGTGGTCCCTGGCCCAGGAGCACCTGTGGCTTCTGAGCTGAGAGGCCTGTGGAACAGCCACTGTGCTCCAGTGGGACCCACCAGAAACCACCCAAAGATGTGACATGTGCCATCCCAGTTCCTCCAGCCCCATTGCAGTACGACGTCACCAAGGAAGCCTAAAGCGTGGGCTACAGAGTCACACCCCACACTCATTCAAAGCAGCAACTCAACCTGGGTGCATGTCAGAGCTCAGTTTCTAAAAAAGTAAAAATAAAAATTCACAACCCAAACTGTCATAATTTCTCAAAGAGTAAAACTCCGTGGGGAGAGCTGGTTCTTCTCTCCCCGGAATGGTCTAAATCTTCAGACCACCAGCACCCCCTTCCCTCCCACACGGGGTGGCGTTCCCCTTACCTGGCTCCAAAGCCTGGAGCTTCTCCTGTCTCCACTCCGGGGCCTTCAGGGCAGGTCTCCAAGGAAGGTGAGGCGTCATCTTCACCCGGGGTCTCTGGCCCACTCGTCTCACCGACCCCCAGCTCCCTGGCCTCCATGGGGTCTCTGGCCCCCAGGCCAGGGCTCAACATGCCAGTGTCCCGGAGACCTAGCTCTGGGCACTGGCTGACTTCTCCCACCCCGTGCTCCCTGGACTCACTCGGGGCCCCAGAGAGCTCCACACTCCGGAGCCCCAAGTCCTGGCTCCAGTCCGTCTGCCCCACTCCACATCCCCGTGGCTCCTGAGAAGCTCCGGCCTCTAGGTCACAGGCCACCTCCAGATTCCTCAGGCCCAGATTGTTGTCCCAGTCCACCTGGCCCACCCCGAGTTCCCTGGAGCTGCTACCTGCTTCCATGGCCATGTTCCTCAGACCCAGGTCTGGTGTCCAGTGTGCCTGGCCCACTCCATGCTCCCTTGATTTAAGGAACTCTCCAGCCTCCACACCTGACCAGCCGGTCTGCCCCACACCACTCTCTCTGGACTGGCTGTGGCCTCCTGCCTCCCCAGCCCCAGCCAAATCCCTGCCCCTCACCCCAATATCAGAAGTCCAGTCTTTCTCCCCAACTCCCATCCCCCTGGGCTCCTCAGGCCCCCCAGTCTTCACACGGCTGGCCAGGTCCACGTCTCTCAAGCCCAGATTGTCCGACCAGCCCATCTGTCCCATGGCATCCTCCCTGGCCTCTCTTGAGCCCACGGAACCCACACAGCTGGACACTTCCAAGTTCCTGAGGCCTAGCTGGTCAGTCCAGTCTACAGGCGTAGCTGAGGTCTTCTCAGGAGACACAAAGTGGCCACCTTCCATCTTGCTGGAAGGGCTCAGGCCGGCACCACTCACTCGGTCATTGCCAATGATGCCAAACTGATAGCTCCTCTCGGTAGCCTCCGTGCAAAAGTCGCCGCTCCAGTCTCGCTGCCCTGGGCTGAAGGCCACGGCTGGCTGGGGCACAACACCGAGGCTGATGTCGCCAGGCCAGCCTTGCTGCCCCACTTCCCTGTCTTCCAGGTCAGCATCGCCTGGGCTCTGGCCCCCGGCCTGCTGTCTCTCCTGCAGCCCTCCAACTTCCTGGCTGGCACCACTGTCCTGCCAGCTGCTCTGGCCCCTCTGGCCCAGTGCCCCATCCTGCAACTGGGGGGTGCTGGGGCTGAACAAGCCCCTCGACTCGATCTCCTCTGGATGGCCTGCATCATCCCTGCTGGCCTCACCCAGGCTATCTCCTCCACTCGAAATCTTCCCAAACTCTTCATCCTGCTGTTGGGCTTCCTCAGGGCTGAACCCAGTGCTCAGAACTCTGGTCCCGAAGCCTCTGTCCTGGGGGCCGAGGGCCACGGAGCTGCCACAGCTGCTATAGTCCCTCATCCAGGCACTCTTTCCGAAATCTTGGTCTGGCTGCTCAGAACCCCCACTGCCATAGGTGCCAAGTGACGAATCTCTCTTCCCAAACTCCTGGTCCGGCCCATCAGCATCCTGGCTGCTGAACCTGCCAAGGTGGTCCTTCTTCGCCACTTCCTGGCTCTGTTCATCTGCCTCCTGTCTGGCATAAGCCCCCAAAGAATCTCTCTTCCTAAACTCCCAGTCCTGAAGGCTCGCATCCCGACTGCTGTAAGAACCCAGCGAATCTCTTTTCCCAAATTCCTGGTCCTGGAGTTCCGCGTCGCGGCTGGAGAAAGCGGCCTGGGAATCCCTCTTTCTGAACTCCCAGTCCTGAACATCCGCCTCCTGGCTCTGCAGAGTGCCAAGGGGGGCTGGCTTTCCAATCACCCGGTCCTGGGCTGCAAGTCCCCCTGGGGCGGACACTGCACTCCCATCCGGGCTGCTGACCTCCAGCTCCTCATGGCTGATGCCACAGCTGCTGGCCCAGTCTCTGGTGCTCCCTTCTCCCACTCCTTGCCCACACTTGCTGGACCAGTCCCTCTCTCCAAGGCCTGGGTCCCCTCTAGGGCTCGCACCCCCGAGGCCATAGTCCTGAGAAGTGTCTTGGCACCAGCTGGAAGGGCTAAAACTGCTGGGCTGTGGATCCGCTGCAATCCCAAATTCACTCTGCAGATCTCTGTGGGCCCAGCCAAGGAGTCCCTGAGAATAAGAAAGAGAGAGAGAGAAACAATGCTTAGAGTCAATCTAGAATGAGAGTTAGCACTGTCCGTTGCCTGAGAGTCGAACTTTGGCAACAGAAAGCCCGGGGCTATATCCCAGCTGTGTGACCTTCAGCAAATCACTTAACCACTCTTGGCCTCGGGGTCCTCATCCTTAGACAGGGGTGATTCCTACTGCATGGGCAGTTAGGGAGGATTAAACAAGATCACTGGCGCCAAGTTCTCAGCATAGTGCCAGGCACAGAAGGAGCACCCAGCAACAGCAACCAGTACTCAATCGATGACCCTGAGGTCATGTTTACAGCCCTTGGGCAACACTTGGCTACCTGCCCAGGCTGAGTGGTCTTCACAGGGGTGTGGGGCACTTTCCTTAGGAGAGGGCAAGACTCCAAGCCCCTCCACAACCTCCTTCCCACAGTGAGATCCCAGCACCACCCTCACCAGTCCCGTCCCCGTGAGCTCCCAGCCCCTCCCTCCCTAAGGAAAGCACCCTCTGCCCAGCCCTTCCCAGGAAGACAGTGCAGCCATCCCTCAGCCCTAGGGAACGAGGGGGGCAGGGCGCAGTGCTGAAACGGGACAGCCAGCTCTGGCGCAGGGGAGAGACCCTGCCAGGACTCCCTGCAACCCACACCCCATACTCCCTGACTCACTGCTGAGGGCAGGCGAGCCCTGGCCGCAGGGCTGCGAAGGCGGCCAGCCTCATCCCGAAGCTCCGCGTTGGCCAGCAGCCTCTTCAAAATAGACATGCTGTGCTCCCCATCCCCAGGCCCGGCCATGGTTCCTGCCCCCCACACCCGCCTCAGGCAGCTGGGTATGGCAGGCACCGAACAGGGCTGGGCCGCTTCCCTCGCTGGGACCTGTCTGACCGCTCTGGCTCAGGGCTCACCCTGGCCCCGCTGGCTCAAGAGCAGCTGCAGCTCCGGTGGCCCCGCCCAGAAGCCAGTTGAGTCACCCACATCCCGGGACAGACACACCTACTGCAGGAGCCAGCCGTTCTCAACTCCTTCCTGCTCCTCCCCGTACACTCCCTCCCCTCAGAAGCTCCCGGCTCCTCCTACCTTCCAGCTCCACCCCTACTAGCCTAGGCTGGGCTAGAAAAACACATTTCAAAAGGCACCTGGACCCCAGCCCTTAACATCAGAGTCATTGTGGTAGGAGAAAGGGCACTGGGCCCAAGCCCAGCTGCCAACTTGCTGGGTAACCTTGCACAGGTTCTGCCAGCCCTGGGCCTCAGCTGCCCGTCCACAAGGCAGGTCTGGAGCTCAACGGCACTAACACTCATAAAAGCCAACACTGCACAAGTGCTCACAACGAGCCAGGTGCTACTGTCACTACTTTACAGGTACCACAGCTCCTTCAGTCTTCGCAATCACCCTATGGGGTACAGTTATTCCCATTTTACAGGTGCAGAAACTGAGGCACGGGTAGAAAAGTAACTTGCTCCAAGGCATACCTGGGCAAGTAGCAGAGCCAAGACAAACCCAGGCCATCTGCTTCCAGCACCCACCAATAAGTGGCTACGCTCTGTTGCCCTTCACAGAGCTCGTCCTAATTATGGCTGAACACTCAGTGGATGCCAAACACTAAGCACATTCCACATCTCACTTTACCTGCAGTACAACCCCTAAGAGGAGAATGTTATTATGAAAGGATAGAGGTTAGAGCACATTCCCAAAACCACTCAACGAGTAGATGCTGGAATCAGACAGAAGCTCTGGCCAAACCCTAAGCACCACCCAGTAGTCCCTGCCCGCAGCACTGCTAGACCGCACAGCTGTGAGGAGCGTGTCCACAGGTGCCTTGCTCACAGTTGTACCCCAAGTTCTGGTCACAAAGTCCGCACTGAGAGAACGAAGACTACTGAAGTCCTGGCTCCCATCCCCTGAGGCCCCCAACCCCCTGTGCTCCCGTCCTCACCTCAGAGCAGGCACTTGGGGTCTGTGCATCCTTCAGCTCAGATCCAGCTCCCCGCCGTGCACCGCCAGCATTGGGTGGTGGCGAAGCCAGGAGGTCATCCAGCCAGCGGGAGCTGCTACAGGGGTCTTGAGCCTCCGTCCTGGGTTGGGTAGTCTCAGCCCGGGCCAGGGTCAGAGTCTCCTCCTCAGCAGGTAATGCCTGCCCAGGCTCAGCGGTGTCAGCAAAGAGGACACAAGGCTGATCAGGGGGTGCTGGCTGCTGCCGCCCCAGGACTGGCTCCAGGAGGGGCAGGGCAGCCTCCTCCGTGGCCAGAGGGAGCAGGGACTCCTGTCCGTCCGTGGGCTCCTGCTCCTCATTCCTCTCCTCTGCCTGCAGCAAGGCCAGTTCAGGTGTGCCCCCTGTTGTTGGCAGAGGCTTGAGGGGAACAGCTGGGAATGGAGACTGACTCTCCCCATCACCTTTTTGGGTTGGGGAGATGCCTGAATCCTCTGCCTGCACCCCAGAACCAGGTCTTTCTGGTCCCTCTGGAGTGGACCGGGCCTCCCGCCCCTGCTGGGACGCTCCCTCTCTACTGGATGCAGCCCAGTCAGGTGCTTCAGTGGCCCCAGTTTCGGCAGCCTCGGCCTCGGCCGCCTCAGTGGCTTCGGTGATGGGGGAGGGGGGTGGGGAGTCCAGCCGCCACACCCCTAGACCCGAAGGCCGAGTGGGGAAGGTCCATTCAAAAGACTGTGACAAGCTCCAGTTGGACTCTGTCCCACTTTCAAAGGGATGACCCAGGGCTGACTGGCTCCCTTGGGTTTGGGGCAGGTGAGCGAGTGAGCCCCCCAGCTTCTCCTGGTCTTGGCTGGGCGGCTGGAGCACACCTTCAGAAAACCGGCGCTGAGCCAGGCCGGTGGGGCGGAGGACCGCGTCAGCCCTAGCCGCCTCCTCGCCAGACGGAAACGTCCGATCGGGATCAAGCAGCTCACCCCTTTCCTTCAGGGGCTGGGGCTGCTCTGGGCTGTGGCACCCCAAGACCTTCTCCACAGGAGGGCTGCCAGGTCTGGGGGCCTCTGGAGCTCCCCAAGCAGGGAGCCCTGGGCTAGGGGCACGGCAGGAGCCCCCGTCAGACAGGGCTACAGCCGGGGCTGATGAAGTCACAGGGAGGCAGGGAGAAGGCCCAGAGGCTAAAGGACCCTGGGCTTCTGGAAGATGATCGTGGCGAGGAGAGCTCCCGTCGGGTGAGTGAAGTCTGGGAGAGCCAGGGGCTGGGCTGGAGACTTCAGCAGGAAGGCCTGGGCTGGGGGACCCTCCATTCTCCAAAGTGGGGCCTGGACTTGAGGAGACCTGGGGCTTGGAAACCTGCGAGAGAAAGGTCGAGAGCCATCATTCACCTTCAGGTGGGCGGGGGAAGGCCCCTGGCAACCTGATACAGACCACAGGTCAGCTGCTTCTTCACATTCGCCCTCCACAGACAGGAGGAGAAAATTGGGGTGTCTCTCAGGACAGCTGCAAAAGATTAGTTAGGGCGTCTAGGGCTTCTTAAGCTTCTCAGAGTTCTCAGACCCCTCCTTCAGACCCTCTCCCCAGAAAAACACAAGTAGACCTATTCACACACGACCCACACCACTTCATGTGGCCCAAACCCTCCCATCCACCCAACCCAAAGCCCGTCAAAGGATCTCCCAAGTCCATGGTTCATGGTCAAGAATACTAGCTTTACGAAGAGAAAAGGAAATCTGGGAATCTGACCATCCGGGCAGGCAGGGGCTCCACCTCAGAGCAGGACTCCAAACCCGCACAGCAGAGGTCGCAGCGGGTGGGGCGGTGGATCTGCCCACCCTGCTCTGTGCACCCGCAGGTCACGCTGCTGTCCAAGGAAGCAAGCAGACCTCGAGCTTCAGGCAAAGGCACTGGACGGAGTGAAGTTCCCTGGCCTGGAGTCACCCAGCACTGCCTCTCGTAGGCTGTAAGCTCTCCCAGATGGTGGCCACTCGGCTTCTCTGAGCCTCAGCCTCTCTACTATTTGGTCCTTTGGGGCTGGTGGCAACAACGTCCCTCTCACAGAGTTAGGTGAGGGGAAAGTACGGTTTGCACACACAGCCCCTCTCAGGATGGGACTTGCAAAGCATGGATGCTCTAGGATGATATGGGAGGACTGAGGTGCAGGCGAATGATGGGGGGTGGGGGAGGAACGGGCCGAGGGGCACCAGGCAGCTGGCACTCCTTCACTGCTCCACTCAGCCTAGCCCCGGACAAGAAGTAGGTCTTGTTCTGCCTGACCTTTGCCCTCTCCAGAGGTTACACGTCCCTTGCTGTCCCCTCTATGGGACTGTAGGCCTGGACAGAGGAAGGCATGTCCTGCTCGCTTCTCAAGGCCCCTCCCACTCCCTCCGTGTTCCCTCCTATCTACAAAGCTCTAGCCTTACAGCTCCCGCCCTCCTGTTGGGGCCCCTGCAGACCCCTGGAGCCCTGACAAGTGTAGGCCCCAGACCACTGCATGCCCCCAGGACCACCTCTGCCACAGTCTGCAGCGATTTCAGTCAAGCCTCCCAGCATCCTGGCGCGATTCCTTGACCTTTCCTTCTCTGAGGACTCAGTGACCCGCCTCTCCCGTGACTCCGTCCTTACTCACAACTGCTGCCCTCTACAATCTCAGCTTCAAGTTCCCCTCACCCACTCCCACCTCCTAACTCTCCAGGTCCATCTTTCCACGCCCCCTCTGACCTCCCTCAATCCTTCAACCCCTCTGGGAAGCACGGCCACTAACCCTCCCTCCTTCTCACCGTCTCCCAGTCGCCTCCTATCCTCATGTCTCTCTTTACCACCATTAAAGTCTCTTTCCCAACCCTCAAATCCCCCCTGTCTATCCAACCTGTTGATACACTGCTCCCCAACGTTCCCAGACAACACTTGTCTCCTCAAACCCCAGATACCACCAACCACCCTGTCTCAGCTGCCGACCTAGCTTCCCTGGGAACAGAGGCCAGGGGAGGAAACAGCCCACCGCCTGATGTGAGACCAGATCGTGAACTGCCCTTGCCCAGGACTAAGGCCAACCCCTCCTCTCTCTCCTGCACCATTGATTTTTTCCCTCCTCTCCTGGATCATTTCCATCAGTACACCAACTGCTTTCATTTCTTCCTCCTTAAAAAAAGAAGAACACCTTTGCCCTTACCTCTCTCTCTACCTACCGCTCATTTTCCTGGACACACTGTCCTACATTCACTATCTGTCCCTGCACTTTGTCCCATTCTCTCGTGAACCCACCCCACACAGGCTGCTTTCTTCACCTCGCCACCTAACTGCGAAGTTACAATGTTCCCCTATAGCCAAGTACCTTTTTCAGCGCTTACCTTCCTTGACCTGTGAGCAGCACCTGACAGCTGATCTGCCCTCCTCCAGGCCTGGAAGCTGGCTTCTTCTGGCCTCCAGGACTCCACCCTCGCCAGCTTCCCTCCCACCTGGCTGCTGCTCAGTCCTGGCTCCTGGGCTGTGCCTGGGTCCTCTTTCCTCCAGTCCCTCACCCACTCACTCCCCTGGTGATCTCAGCCAGTCTTCGCTACCATCTGTATGCAGACGAGTCCCTGGAACTCCAGACCGAAATAGTCAACTGCCCACTCGACATTTCCATGAGGCCGTCTAAAAGGCCACCTCGAACTCAGTGGCTCCCGAAGCAAACTCCTCACGTCTCCCTCCACCCTGCTTCACCCTTAGAAGTCCCCATCTCACTAAACGGTAACCTCATCCTTCCGGTTGCTCAGGCCAAAAGCCCTGGCAGCATCCTTGATTCTGCCTGCACGCGCACTTGCTCGCACTCTCTCTCTCTGCTATCAATCTGTCTGCAAATCCTGTCCTCAACTTCACCTTCAATTTCTACCCAGAGCGGCCATTTCTCACCATCTCAGCACAGACTACCTCCAGGGCCCATCACCTCGCCCTTGGATTATTCCATCAGCCCCCCAGCTGGCCCCCGCTGCTGCTCTTAGCTCCCTGCAACCAAAAGGGCAAGGGGACTCTTTACATCTCTCCCTCAAACCGCTCAACAGCTCCTGCCCCTCTCGCAAGCCAAGGACCTCCCACTGGCCAGCGAGGCTCCGTTCCTCACTCGTCACTTCTCAACACTATCGACCACCCAGCTCTTCTCTAGTCACTTTGACTCAGACAGCATGGCTTCCTTGCCAGGGAGGCACCAAGTCCTTTGTCCCTGTAGCTGCCTCTGCCAAGAACGCTCTCTTCCAAACACCCACACAGCTCCCTCCCTCACCTTGTTCGCAGAGAGACCTTCCCCACTGACCCTCACCCCAGACCTCGCGCCCTTCTTGGGTCTCCCAGCACTTGTCTGACTACACATCTGCTGGTTCACAGGGATGACTTGGTTCATGCTGGCCTCTCGCCCTGGAAGAGGAGCTCCCAGAGAACAGGGATGGCGTGTGGTCTGCTCTCTGGTGTTTCCCCAGCGTCGGCTCAGAGTAGGCGCTCAGTAAATATTTGCTGGGTGGACAAACAGAGTCAGGTCTCCACCACTGGGCAGATGGGGCAGCCTCTATGAACAAGGGCTCAATGACTCCGGAAAGCAGGCTGGCTATCCCCCCAGCACCCTGTGGTGGGGATGTACCAAGAAACCCCCAAAGAGGGACTTTTCCTCAGCACCCTGAGAAGGCAGCTCAGGCAGGAGAGCACAGAAGCAGACAGTTCGGATCCTGCCTCGGCCCCTGGGTAAATTACGTAATCCCTGCGAGTCCTGGCATCTGCACCTCTCCTGTGGGACCAACAGGCTCTACTAGGCTTCAGTGATCACCAGGATTAAGTTAGTCACTGTTCCAGGAACCCGTCCCGCACACAGTAGGCACTTGATCAATGGCAATTGTGATGGGTAATTACTCTTGAGAGCGAGCAGCCTCATGGCCTGAACCACACTTGATCAAGAGCGCTGGCCTCGGAGTCCCTTGGGCAAGTCACCTCCTCTAGGACCCTCGGCGCCCCCACTACAAAGAGATAGAACAGGCAGCCTCAGATGACCCTTCCAGCTCTACAATACCATGATTCGATGTATAACAGGGGGACAACTCACATCAGTAAGTAGCTCAGAGCTGGCAGGCTCAGCGAGGTCTCCGTTGAAGGCCCGGTCCAAAGCAGGGCTCCTGGGAGGGAGAAAGACAGGAAATCGAGGCACAGAATTAAGAAGCCAGTAATGGATGAATAAGGGACAGAGCTGTTTGATAAGAGTCTGCCCAACTGACTTAACAGCACCCAAAGTTAACCGCCCCCCTTCCAAGGCATTTTCTACTGAGCCCTGCCAAGAACCACTGGAACACGGAAGCTGTATGGTTTCCACAGAAAAAATGTACCAGGACAGAGTGCCCATTCCCTGCCTGCACACCAAGGGTTAAACTCCCCTAGTCCCTTTGGAACAAGCCTCCTGAAAGCCCCACCCCTAAAAGATAACCCCTCCTTCCCCTAGCCCCTCAGGGGTTAACCAGCCAGGGAGAGCACAGCTGGTCTGGCTGCCCTGCCAATACTTCGAGAAGAAGGATCGCAGGGGGAGGGAAAGGGGGAAGAGTGATTTTCCAAGGCTGAAGTTGTTCCTCTTTCACTCTCTGCTTGGAGCCAGAGAGGGGAGGCTAGAGGGCTGGACTCTGCTTGGAGCCCTGGGACAAAGAAGGGTTAACTGGGAGCCCTGCCCTCCAGGTTCGTTCAGGTGAGAAAGCGACAAGGCTGGCGGGCAGGGTAGGGCAGAGGCCTTAGGTTAGGCTCACTCCATGGCAGCCCTGCCCTTCCCAGCAGCAGGAGAGGGAGGGGAGCCTCTTGGCCCAGCACAGCCACCAAGGGCTCAGGGGGCCAAAGTGCCTCAAGCAGGCTCTTCCTGCCCTGGGATGGCCTCTGTGCAGCTGACGGAACTGACACCCCTCAGCCTCTTCCTCCAAGGCCCTGTGCCCACCACCCCAAGAGGTCCAGGCCAGCCTCCCTTCACACTGGCACCAGCTCTGGAGAAGGATTTACATGCAACAGTCTCCAACCTGGCCGTAATCTCTGCTCTGACACAAGCTGGCCTGGCATCCAGGTGTGTTCACATCTTATCGCTCCCATCGGACTCCTACCGGGCAGACTGTGCCCTTCTCATCCTGACACACACACCTGCACCTGGCACACGCTCCACGCACAGAAGGAGCTTGCAGTTAAGAGCATATGCTTTGGAATCGAATAGACCTGAAATCAAACCCCTGTCCTTGTTGCTAAGGACCCATGGGAAGTCACTTCTGAATGTTCCCTCACCCCTTTTTTTATAATTAATATATTTCTTTTTTTTTTTTTAGAGAGAGAGGAGAGGGAGGGAGAACAAGAGGGAGAGAAACATCAGTCAGTTGCTCTCGTGTGTGCTGCCCACCAGGGGTGCAACCCAGGCATGTGCTCTGACCAGGAATGAAACCAGTGACCTTTTGGTTCGCAGGCTGATGCTCAACCTACTGAGCCACGCCAGCCAGGCTTTCCTCATCTCTAAAATAAATCTAAAATTCTCTTCACTAAACAGGAATGGCTGTGGGTTAAAAGAGGCAAAATTCATCTATCTCTTCATATGAAAAAAAAATAAACATCCATACTGTGCATTTGAACTCTCCCAGATGGGGCCACCCAGTTCGTCCTCCAGAATGCAAAACATACAGCCTCCCACCCCTCACCTCTTCTCGGGGGTCCGGCCGTGCTTTTCTGGACACTCTGTGGGAGACTTTGAAGGCCCCTCCTGGGACCACCCCCTGGAGAGGGCCCCACCATCCTCATCCACGGGACCAGCAGCCATGCCATAGGTCCTGGGACCGTATCTTGAGCTGCCATCATGGTTAAAGGTGAGGCGGGAGCCCCAGAGGCGGTCAGGGCTGGCAGGGACCTCCTTCCGCGGCTGCTCCATCTTGGCTAGGATCTCTTCCACCGTGGTGGCTGCAAAGCGCTCTGAGGCTGGACGGAAGGGGGCAGGGGCCTTCCGCACACCCCCCGGGGCAGCGCATCGAGCTGGGGGTGTCAAGGGGGGCACCTCTTCTTTCCCAGCCTCCTCTTTCCCAGTCTCTCGGGTGGCTTCTCCTCCAGTAGAGGTCTCGGCCACTGGTCTTGGAGCAAAGGGAAGAGGACGCTTGCTGCCACCATAGGGCTGGGGTCCCGCCAGCATGTTCATCTTCCGGGCAGAAGGCAGCTCCGCCAGGGGGCCCCGGGGCGGCCGAGGCCCAACAGACACCAGCAGGCCAGGCTTGGCAGGCAGGGCTGGCTTGGCAGGCAGGGACCGAGGTTTGGGCTTGACAGGGGGCTTGGCCCGAGGGTCACCTACCAGAAGAAAAAAGTTGGTTGGGGAGACAAGAACCAGGAAGCAGAACTTTATTTACCACCCTATTAACTCAAACTGTTGACAACCTTCTAGGCACAAGCCAAATGTCACTTCTTCCATGAAGCTTTCCTTAATTTTCCATACACAGCCCAGAAGCATCTTCTCCTGTCTCCAAATTCCCCAAATGTTCAGTCAATTCCTCTCATAAGCTAAAGCTATTTAAGGGCCCAGCTGGCACCTTGTTTTTCCTTGTACCCTACTTTGCATCTAACACATGTTCTTGTCAAGCAAATGAATGAATGAGCAAATAAGCCAGTAAATAAATGCCTACCTGCCCATTTCAAGCACTCAGCCCAACATGTCCCCAGTCCAGTCCTGTCCTCTTGGAGAACACTCTTCCATCCAACCACCCACAGTAACCCTTTTATCCCAGTTTAGCCTCCCCACTCTGCCTCCTGGCTGCCCCACCCTCACTTACACACCCAGGCCACCTGCACACTGCCATCCGGTGTGTGATGAGGAATGCAAACTCACTATTGACCTAACCCACACAAAAGTATATAAATCTGCTACAGGGGAAGAAAACAAGACCAGGAACCTACCTTCTATATACTGCATTCCAAAGCCAAATAAAAGACCTTGGAATTACTCACGGACTCGGCCCTTCTCATAGAAACCTCCCTCACCCACTCATTTGGCTCAGCCTAAGCAAGCAAGGAGTCTCGACAGCAGCCAGGAAGCCTGGATTCAAACCCCCATAGGTACACCTCAGTTCTCGTGTAGGCCCCACTCTCCTCCTCTCAAAACACTCGGCTTTCCCCACATCATTTTGAAGCTTAGCCTGTTCTTATCTGTGGGAGGTTTATGACCTGGAACAGTTCTAAAGGGTCCCACCAGGAACTGAGAAACTTTCAAACTTTCAAACTCACCCTGCACATCCTCTGCACTCCTCCTCACTCCCACCTCAACAGAACCATCATTCACCAGCCCTCTCCAGGACAGCATGGGGGTTCAGCCCCTTCCACCATCCCCTCAGCCACCCCACTCCACCCTGCACCCAAAGGCACCTACCTGGCTCAGAGCCAGCAGATGCCAGCTCCTCCTCCATCTCCCGGGGTGGTGGGGAAGTCATGGCTGTGCCTTCCCTGAGAGCAGACACTTTCATCACATGCGGCGGGACCTGCGTGAGAATTGGGAAACAGAGGGGTGTGAGCTGGGGTGGCCAAAGTCCCAGGAAAAGAGAGAGAAGGCAAAAGCGTTGGGCGTTGGCAGCCGGCTTGGCCAGGGGAAGTCTGCTACTTCTAGCAGAGGCACAGTGTGGGACAGGAAGAGGGAACTTCGGAAGGGGTGGGGAGGTCAAGGGAGGTCCCCCAAAGCCGATCCTCGACTTTTCCCAGATCACTCTCCAGCTCTTGTCTCCTAACCCCAAAGTCCTGGAGCTGCAGGAAGCTGGCCACTCCTTCCTCCCGTGGTGAGCTCTCCAAGACACCCTAGTTACCCTTCCCAGGGCATCCCCTGGGTGCAGCAGCCCCACTAGAGGTATCTACTCAGGGGCAGAGCAAGAGGGCCCCAAAGTCTTGCCTCTTCATGAATCACCTCATGGGAGACGGGAAAAACCCGCTCCTCCCCAACCTGGGGCTCCGCCTCACTGCTTGCCTCCCCTTTCCTGCTCACCCTCCTTCTCTCCCTCCCTCCTGCAGCTGGGAGTGGTTCCCTCTCCCCACTTTCCCCCTCCTCCTTCCACATCCCTGCCCCCCTCCCACCTCCCTCAGAGCTGTCTCATCCAAACACGGAAAAATAAGGAATAAGAAGTAAACATCTGGAATACATTTTTTTTTCTTTAATTTCTCAATTGCTTTGGCTTCAGCTCGGAATTTGATGAGGTAAAGCCAGGGCCTAGTCCTGTTGCCATAGCAATGGCCTCCCACTGGATTTCCAGAGCTGCGCCAAGAGGAAGGAGGAGCCCCAGGCCTGGGCTGGGAGAATGGGACAGGGCTTGAGAACATCCGGGGGGTGGGGTGGCCTGGAGGGGAAAACTCCCTGGGGTTCCCTCTCCTAGGACAGTCAGGGTAGGACAGCCACAGCCTAGGAACTGGGGTCTGTGGGCAGCCCTCAGCACCCTAGGGTTGGCTTCAGGGGTTTTGAGTGGCAGAAGAAATTTTAAACCAAGTGTCAGGGCCCTGTGGTAGAAGCCAAAGGGTGTCCCTCCTCGAAGCCTGGACCCGGAGCAGGCTTGGGGTCTGATTCAAGGCTAGGTAGGTCTATCACTTTCTACTGTGTGCCCTTAGGCACAGTGCTTACTTCTCTAAGCTTCAGTTGCTCTGTGTGAAAAGTGGAGTTACCAAGGCTGTTGGGAGGTTTATAGCAGAAAATGCAAGTAAACCACTCAGCATAATACCTACTGCAGAAATGCCCAACAAATACTGGCCATTATTAGTACAATTCCATTCAGTGTCACCAATGAGCCACCATCCTTGGTAACCACCTCCTCCTCTCCCCAGACCATTCTTTCACTCCCACGGGGCCCAGTCCTGTCACCTGCTCTTCAGACACTCCACCACCTCCTCAGTTCTCATCCCAACCCCTGAAGCACCACCCCACCCACAACACCGCTAGCCCAGACTCTCCAACCTCCAGGACAGAGTCCTGGCCCCTCTTGTTCCAGAGGAAGAGGGATTTTCCTATCACCTGGTAAGCAGAGTCTCCGAGAATGATCTAACCCCCTCCAACCCACAATGGGTGCTCCCATCCTCAGAGCACCCACTCCAGCAGGTCTGAGAAGGCAACACCAAATCCAAAAAGGGCCCTCTGATGCTCAACCTTTGCAAAGCCCACCCACCCCTCACCTTTGACCTTGCGCCAGCTTCTTTCAAAGATGGGAGTAAAGAGAAACCCAAGACCATCAGTTAGTTCCCCTGGTCAGCCAGCTTCCACGGAGCACTGCTCACTGTGGGTGGGTGAGTAATTGTGCAGAGCCAGTCCAAGTGTGTGTGGGGGAGGGGTGCGTGATAGAAAATATAAAATTAAAACACAAGATTGTTTCCTTGTCCTTGAACATTATTACAAGGAGCATGGTGTCGGTGGTTAGAAACCGGGATGAACTGGCCCCCGAATCTAAACAGTCTTCCATCTGGGGGTCTGATGGACACCTCTGCAGTATGCGGGGCTAAGCCATGAGGCAGGGGCTCCACTTCCCCAAATGAAGAGGTGCCACAGCAGCTCAAAGCCCGTGCCAGGAAATCCAGGTGCCCGAGTCCGTAGCCAAAAGCTGCAGAATCACAACGGCTCTGAGCGCTCCCCATCTCAGGAGCCAGAGTAGACTAGCTGAGACCCCGGAGCAAAGGCTGCCACAAGGGCTGGGGAGAGGTGGGCAGCTCCAGTCCGGGGCAAGGGGCCTAGAGAGAGACATCGGGGCCGAAGGGGTTGTCTCTATGGATCTTAGGATCTCCGGTCAGATCCGGATCCAGAGAGGTCGGCAGGGAGAGCTCAGAAACTGCTGGAGGAGGGAGGGCCAACGGGAGGACAGAACAGCCTGGGACAAGGGGCCGTCTGGAGGGGCCCAGTGGGAAGCTCTGGACACAGGGGAACGCATTAGCCAAAGAAGAGGAAGAGGAGAAGGAGGAGGAGAAAAGGGTGGAGGTGGAGATGTTGGTGGGGTTACGGGGTGGGGGTGGAAGAGGAGGACGGGAAAGAGGAGGATGAGGAAGAAGAGGGGGCAGCAGAAGCGCAAGACTCGTGAGCGGGATGTGAAGCAGCCGGGGGAAAAGACGAGGGACTGGGGACGCAGACGGAGTGGAGGCGGACTGGGATGGTTGGGGGCGTGCCGAGAGATCCGGGGGAGGGGGCTAGCATGGACCCAGGAGAAGGGGATGGCAGGGGTCCCTCTAGCAGCTCCGCCCGCCCCCGGCCCCGCCCCAAGTCCGCGCCTCTTCCCCCCTTTCTTCTGGTTTAGCCAGCACGAGCTCCAAGGCCGTGCACCCTCCGCCCCCGCGCACACGCGCCAGCTCTAGCGTGCCCCTCGCTGCCTGCGTGCTCCCTGCTCCCTCAGCACCCCCGGCCCCTGCAAACTTTCCCGGTCCCCTCCATCTCGCCCCCTCCCCAAGCCAAGGTCCGGGCAGGGAAGCGCCCACTCCTTCCATGCCTCTCCCCCGCCCCCAATGCTGGACCCCGCCCCTTCCTTCGCCCTCCTGTTCCCCACCCCACCCCGCGCACTCACACGCTCTCCCGGGATCTGGCTTCGCTAAGCTCGGGCTCGGGCAGTCGCCACCGCCACCGCCGCCGCTGCAGCCGCCGTCACCGGGGACCTAGCCACTGCGAGCCCCGGCGGGGCCCCGCCCCCAGCCCCGCCCAGGCCCACACCCCCAGAGCGCCTCATGAATATCCATGAGTCAGTGAAAACCCGGGGCGGGAAGCCCGTGCTTAACTCACAGGGCTGTATGCAAATAACCTCAACCCAGGTACTCAATTATTCATGAATCTCGCAAATAAGGGGCCCGCCCCAAGATCAGACGGGAGTGAAACTGACGCAATTCAGCCGTTAATAGCGACCCGGCAAAATGGCCACCGAGACGACCGGCTAGAGAGGAGACTTAAGGCGCACGGCCCAACCCTCAGGCCTAGCGGCCCGAACTGATTGAAGCATCATAGAGTCAAGGCGAGAAAGAAGGTAACCACCGGCCGCCTGGAAAGACTTCCTGGGGCAAACACCTGAGAGCCTATGCAACGTGGCCACCACACGTGTATAAATTCAGATTTACAGCCACTAGGAGGAAGACTGGAGGCTCTATTTTAGTCATCCTCCTCACCTATCTTCTGTTATGCCCACTTCCCAGATACAAATTCTTCTAACTTGGTGCACCCCTTTGCTCCCAGAACAAAAGCCTCAGCATACTCCACGTCTTTCCTGCACCCCCATCAGACTGTGCCCCCACCCCGTTCGTCCTCCCAACTCTCGGGGCTCAGGTTTCCACTCTGGTTGCAGAGGCCAGTCCTGATTCCATTATCTACAGC
The DNA here is from genome assembly GCF_014824575.4 of Sturnira hondurensis. Lineage (NCBI taxonomy): Eukaryota > Metazoa > Chordata > Mammalia > Chiroptera > Phyllostomidae > Sturnira > Sturnira hondurensis. The sequence continues at coordinate 50,476 of NW_028073975.1, read as the reverse complement.
CTTGGAAGCCCCTTGATTCGCAGGTGATTTGCAGATGGAGCCAGCAGCAGCCTCCCCTTAGCTTGGCTAATGGAGTGAAGTGTGAGAGAGACTGCCTAATCAGATCAGCTCTCATTTCTAGACTCTCAGGTGGCCCATACCGGCAGAAGAGGGTGAAAACCAATGCTTGTCCAGCCGGGAACAGAACAGGATGTACCTGAAGACTGGCTTCCCGGCTGCCCAGCAGGGCCCTGCCCAGTCCACGGTGCAGTAAACACCACCAAGAACAGTGAGAACCACACAACAGGGATAGAGAGAAGGCACATGGACATGGTTTCCAAAGTCAGTTCCCTTTATTAAATGTTTATTTTTCACAGACCAGAAATACAAAATAAAAGTAGAAATATGCCCCAGTTAGGAGCTACAGGCCTGACCTCACACAAGCCCTGCAACCTGAACAGGACGAGAAGCAGCTCTATCCCGAAGGTCAGGAAAGGAGGATGAGGATCTGAATCCTTGCACTGCCCTGCTTCCCACCCGATCTCTCCCCAAACTATAGAGAGCCATCATCCCTGCGAAGCAGCAGTCAAGAAGACGCCTCCCCTGCTGTCCCGGCGAAGTGCACGCCCCAGTACGGCTTGTTCAGATGGCACAGAATCCAAATGCTACATTTTGTGTGAGAAAGTGGTACAAAAACATGAGTGGGGGGGGAGACTGGGGGTGTGACCAGAGAAGCCCAGGAGAATTTTCCTCCTGTCTACTCATCAGACCCCGATGCTGAGTCTTCTGAGCTCGGGGGAGTACTGGCCAGTTCCTCTTCTTCAGAGTCCTGAAAACCAAATGTCTCTTGAGGGAAACGGGAGATTCCTGGTTGCCCTCGAAGCCACTGTTCAGTGGTGAGGGCCCCGAGTTCCCCACCTCAGTCCCTGCATTCCAGCACTAGCCTCCAGAGCCCCAGAACTCCGCCAATCCACTCCATCCCACCACTCTTAGGCACCAACCACAAACCCCGGTGCAGAAACATGTCGTCTCCCAACTCTGATGCCCCTCACCCGTCCAGGCCCCACAGCCCCCAAACTCCTGCCGCACCTCACTCCGCCTTCTCTTCTTTTTGCTCTTGTTCTCTCCCGAAGAGCTCTCATCACTGGACACAAACTCTTTGCTCTTGAAGCTCTCGCTCAGCTGCCTTGATGATGACTTGGATGACGAGCCCCTAGAGGGCGTTGACTTCTTTTCCATCTTCACCTTTACTTTCTTCTTCTTCTTTGACTTGTCCCTACATAGCAAGAAGGCAAAGGGCTAGGCCTTCAGGTTACCCCATCACCAAGGCAAAACCTCCCCAGCTTTCACAATGCCTCTCTAGGTCCCCACCACAGTGCCCCTCACATTACAGTCCACAGCCTGCCGTGTCAGCCCCAAGTGCCCCAAGGAAAAGCACTGTGAGTAACCAGAGGACTGAGGGGTCATGTTCTGGTCATATGCAAAACTTACTTGACATCTCTTGCTTTTTCTTTAAAAACTCATAGGAATTATGATCTGTAATAATATGTATTTTTAATTATCCTATCCCTTCAAATAAAACTGACCCTCTAGGAAAAGGAGCCATATTTATTCAATGACCAGAAATCGCCTAGCACACTCCCCATAGGCAGGCAACTGCCTGCCCCGACTTGAGAAGCACTGCCCTGCTGCAGTCAGAGGCCTCCTTTTTATCTTCAACGCCCCAATTCTCAACTTGGACCTGCAAAACTGTCTGCCAGACGGTCAGTTTGGGCCATTGTGTTCCCAACACTCACCTCTTAGAAGACTCACCCCTGCCCCCTTCATATTCTTTCATTGCTTTTTCGTATTCCCGCCGGGCGTCCTCGGCCTTGCGGTCCCACTCCTGCCACACACACACACACACACACACACACGCACACACAGAACAGAGAATGAGGACTCCTCCCTGGGGCAGGCCAAACCTACACAGAAAAGGTGCACAAGGGGCCCCTGCCCCTCTACTGGTTACAAGCTTCGCCACCCACAGCTCTGCTGCTGCTCACCTCTTTCTTCTCTTTGGACATTCCCTTCCAGATCTCGCCTGCCTTCTTGGAAAGATCCGTGATACTGATGCCGGGATGGTCTGACTTGATCTTCTCTCGGCTGGCATTGAGCCACAGCATGTAGGCAGACATGGGCCTCTTCGGGGCATTGGGGTCTTTGCCCTTCTTCACCTACACGACAACCCACATGCCTTCAGCGGCCTCCATCCCACAGATCCCTACATCCTCCCCACAAAATTACTGGCTCACCTACCTGGGCACAAAGTAGAGAAAGGACTCAACAGCATCAAGCTGGACTGAGAGCTCCCTGAGGGCAGCCCTTCCTCCCATCTGCACCCCCGTGCCCAGCTCATTAGGGACCCCCGTCTTTGGTCTCCTGATTCCGATCTCCCAGAAGGTGATTATATAAAGGACCAGAAAGAAACATTTCCAAGAAGATAACTTGTCAAAGCTGTACTCACTGGCTACAGAAATCAGCCCCAGGAGGACCGATCAACAGGCCCCGCTGGCGGTGGACAGGAGGCAGAGAATGGCCACCCAGCACCCTCCCATTCAGAGGAGAGGCCGTACCTCCATAGGCTTCTTGCGGCTCTTGCGCTCCTTGGCCATCTTGGCCTTTTTAAGCTGTTTCCGTTTCTTCTCATCCCGGTCACTATCACCCTCGTTACTGGAGGAGCTGGCAGAGGCGTTGCTGTCAAACCTGCCAAGGAGAGCGGGGCTTAGACTCCGGAAGGGAGGCCGGCACCCCACGGCCTCAGAACAGGAAGAAAATAAGTCCAGAGAAATCATCTGAAAAAAGAGAGTGGGAGGAGGACCACACAGCCTCCACCACCCAGCCATAGCAATGGGCTATTGAGTGAATCAATCAAAGAAAAGCAAATGGGCTTCAGCTGCTCTCCTTGGTCCCAGCCTCACACAGGTCCTACTGCATCCCCAAGCTCCTGAGGACACAAATTCTGTCTCATCAGTATGCCTAAGTCCATTTCACCACTTCCTCTGAATTAATCATCTTACTCTACCCTGTAGGCTTTCTGGTAAAGAGACAGTTACTAAAAAAAGGTGGGGGAAAGCAGCTCTAGTCTAACCCAGTACACACGCATGTAATTAAAGGCCTATTTGAAACACAGAGAAATCTCACAGAAGGCAGAACTGCCTATACTTGCACGGTGCTAAACCGTTTTCCAGACACTTCCTAGTCTTTACTCACTGACTCACTACGAATAAGCATGGGGCAAGCACAGAGAGTGGACTGCTATCGATTTTTTCATTCCTGTCCAACATTTATTCCAAATACCTTGGGATCAAGAGACTCCCAACTCTCTTTTGGGAACCACCGTGCCGCCATTCAGAACGGGCTCACCCAACCACAGGCACTGAGGGTGGACACGTGGCCTGGTTCTTCACACGCACTCGGAACTCAGCCTCGGAAGGGCCACGTACCCACACGGCTTACTGCTGCGCTGAGAGGAGGCGCCCTGGGTGATAAACTAGTTGGATTAAGCCTGCCCAGAGCTTCTAAAGGTCATTTGGCACCACATGGGGCAAACCGACCCCAAAAGAAGGAAATCAGAACCAACAGAAACAGATTCCCCACAGCTCCTGAGTACCCTGATCCAGGGGCCTAGAGCCAATCTCATCCCTGGACTCTCCACTCACACCAACACACAAAGTTCCGGCCTTTCCAGACCACACTTTTCTGGCTTCACAAAGTGACTTGCACTTGCAAAGCCCTTGACCATTTTCAAAGCATTTCCCTCTAACACCGCACTGAAGGTCATGTTTCCTCTCTGGGTCAGTAGCTTATGCTGGGAAACAATAAACATCCAGAAATCTCTGGTCCCCTTCAGCTCACAGGCCACCACCCTCACCCCCGTGAGATGGAACCAAAACTCACTCCTCTGCCACATCTTCCTCCTCTTCACCTGGGTTGAATGACTCATCTGAAAAAGAACACAGGATGCATCAGCTTCATCCCATGGAAATCCCACCCCCTTATCCAGACACCAGGCTCTGGCCACCAGGAAGTCTGCCCCCACACTGCCAAGGCTAGCCCACCGGTTTCTTCTCCTGAGTCATCGCTGCTGTCGTTGGCATTCTCTTCGCGGATCTTGCCCTCCTCCTTCATGCGCTCCAAGTAGGCATCATGTTGATCTTCATCGGAGTCAGCATAGTCGTCGTAACTTGGGTTCATGCCCTAGACAGGGATAAGCTGGGAGTAAGGGCCAACTCGCCCTGGTGCCAGAACCCCTGCACACTCAAAAGCACTCCCCCATGCCTGTAAGATCAGAGCAGCAGCCCCCAGAAGACCCTGGGGCTGAATTGTCCACACACAGCCAGCGTGCAGGGCTCACGCCCTGAAGACTTCCTGGCAGCAAGGTTAGTCCAAGCCCCTCCCTCTCCCAGTCCCACTGAGGGGTCCTGAGGGGCTGCAGAGACTGAGCTAAGGTCATGCTGAAAAAACCTGCACCAGGAGGGGGGGAAGGGTCACACGCACCTCTTTTTTCTATAAGGGTAAGAAAAGAAGAGAGAGTGAAAAAGAAGCCGGAAGAATCCCTGCCCCTTTCCCCACCACAGAAGGAAGGGGAGAGGCTCATGCTTCCCACACACAGAGATACCTCTTTCAGTCCTCGGTTTTTGATGTTGAGCTTTTTCGCGTTGACGAAATCAAACAGCTTCCCGTACTCCTCCCTGTGAGGGTAGATGCGCCGAGTTACCACATGGGCAAGAACACCGAGGAGAGGACAGCACACTGTTCAGACACCCATGGGCCAGGACAGACACTGGGGCCCAGAGCCCTTGACCATATTATCCAACCCAACAGCTCAGGGCCCCTCGGAGGGCAGCAGTGAAGGGTCCGACACTAGTCCTGAAAGAGGAACCTGTGCGGCTCTCCGAGTTCGGAGAAAGAAAAGGTGGGGAGGGCTGTGTACCTCGTTACCAAATAGGCACCAAACGGGGAAGATGTCAGGGAGGGGATTTTTCACCTTTTTACTGGCCTGCACTTCACACTTCACAGCTGTTACCAGGAGTAAGCACGAAGAGGTTTCTAATATGCTTTGCCCGCAGTGGGCACTCAATATACATTAGCTGCTGTGTTGTCGGGCACCAAGCTCATTCCAGGAAAGAGAGAGATAGCATTTCCACCACAGGGAGAGTGGAGGAGGAGAAGGGCTGGTACTGAGCGCAGAGCTTTCGTAATATGGAAAACCGGTATTTTTTTATGTACAGAAAGGAAGCAATACAAAGACTTCCAAAGGCTGAGCACTCCAAGTTAAAGAACCAAAACCCAGGGAAGCAAAAGAAAAATTCTGCTCGCGGCTTGAGGCTGGCAACGAGTCACAGGCCTAGGGGGGCCCAACCTCCAGGTCCAGGCTGGGTCACAACCAGGATGCCCGAGAAGTGACTGGCAAAGGCTCTCACCTCTCGATGCTACTGAAGGTGTACTGAGTGCCCTGCTTGGTCTCAATTTCGAAGTCAAAGGAACGAGTGGTGGTGGTGCCTCGGGCAAAGTTGACGAAGGAGATCTCATCGAAGCGGATGTGCACGGGTGGCTTGTGGACGTAGATGAACCCCCGCTCCAGCGGGTACAGCAGTCCTGAGCTCGCCTTATAGGAACAGGTGATGCACTGGGCCCCGGAGTGCCTGGCGGAGGGCGCAGGAGCCCAGTCAGCGCCTACTGCAGCAGCAGGGTCCACCTCTCGAGAGCAACACGCGTGTGCAGGGCCGAGTGAGCCTCACTGAGCGGCTCTGATGGAGGTGACTGACACCATTGAGCTACCACCCAATCAGGCCCCTAGAGGTGGCACGACCTGTCCCTGCAGCCCAGGAGCCTGGGCCTGCATGCTCACCCTTGGAAGTTGCCCGGCACTGTGATCTTGCGGTTCACCAGCGCCTTCATGACCCGGCTAACCATCTCATAGAGGGATCCCGACATGTTCTTGGTGAGCCGCCCCTCAAAGCGCTTCTCCACCTCTTCCCTGCAGACAGAGGGAGATGAGATCACGAGCACGGCTGGCTTCTAGGGCACACCTGCAGGGCCATGGCAGGGCCTAAGTCCAGGGGACACTCACTCATTCATGTTAAGCGTCAAGGAGATGTCCTCATCCTTGGAGAAGAGGAGAATCAGGAAGTGGTAACGGGTCTGGCCCTGCTTGATGGGGGGATCGAGGCTGATCTGACAAGGAAGAGCCAATAAGACTTAGCACCAGGTGATGCCTCATGAGACTTTGCTGATTAACTAAACCCCAGGAAAATCGATCGACTGAAGACTTGAGCAGACCCTCAGTAATTTTTGCTCACCACGAAGAACATCTGGCGCTGGTCCTTGTGGGGCAGCAGAAAGAGGCGCAGCACTGTGGTGTAGGGAATCTTGTAGTCGAAGGTCTTGCCGTGCAGGTGCAGAAAGGTAGGGTAGATCCGAATGTCGTACCGACCTCGGGGTGTCAGACACTGCAGCTCCCGGAAGATACAGATGGCGTCTCCCGTGGCCTGGATCACATCTGCCTTAGACAGCACGTTCTGAGCAAAGGCCTGCAAGAGCACACACCGGTCAGGCGGCAGCAGGGATCCCACTTCCAGGCCAGCCAGCGCCTGTTCAGCACCACCTGCCCCCAAGGTGACCAGGGCCAGCCTCACCTCAACCGGGTCCACGCCATCCTCCTGGGTGGGAGGCACGTAGAAGCGCACCTCCATGAGAGAGACCTCTGCATCATCATTCTGGTGGAACTCCAGTGTCACCTCATTCTTGCCTGTGGTGCACTGGGACACGTTGCTGAGGGGTATCTCAAAGACTGGCTGGTCGCCAATGTCAAAGGAAAGCAGCTGCCCTGTGGGGAAAGGGCTGTCAAGCCACAGCTTTTCCCTTGAGTGTGCCTCAACGCCGTTCTGCCAGAGACAGGTCCCCTGAGGTCAGGGCACTGTGGCTGCTGCGTTTACACTGCACCCCCAAGACCAGACACAGTGCCTACAACACTCTTGGTTCTCAATGAATATGAGACAACTTACAAACTGAGAAGAAATCAGAGACGGTGACAGAAAGAGAGCAAAACAAGTTCAAGGCTGACAACCTTCATCCTACCTTCTCCCCAGACCTCAGCCTGGCCCAGGACTCACCACCAAACTTCACCGTTCCCCAGTTCCAGCCCTTCACACACAGGTCCTTCTCCATCAGCTCAAGGCGATAGTGAGTTTTGAAGAAATCAGCGAGTTTCTCAAACTCCTGCAGGTGCAGTGGAGAGAGTGATCCCAGTAAACCCTGATGTTTTTAACACAAACTTAAACATTCCGGGATTATCTATTTCTGAGAAACTGCCTCAATATACCTTTTATCAGAAATCCATACTGACTTAAGAATCTCAGCTATAACATTGTTTAAAGGGGTGACGAAAGAGACTGCTTCTGGGGACTGAATCTCTGGGGGAAAAGAGTAGAATAAGAAACGGACAATTCGTGGTTACGGGCCTCTCACTGCAATCTTTGTGTGGGTACTGCGTTAATGAAAGTGAACATCAAAATGAAGTCTTTAACTCCAGCAGTTCGAAATGGAAAAACAAAACCCAAACTAAAGCATCAAGCTAAGACTCCAAACCCGGATAAAGGCAACAAGCAGAAACCACAAAAAAATCACAATGGCAGGAAACCCACTGGAGTCAAGACACGAAGACACCCGAGACTCTGACACCCAAAGTGGAATGCCAACAGCCTTGTGGCTGGGCTGGCCCTGCTCTGTGGGGCCCAAACTAGACGTTGAATGGTCAGTTATCAAAAGAGAGAGCCCCAGCTCCCCAGACAATTAAAATTAAATAAGATGGTAACATGGGAGCGGGTTTACGGCAACAAGACACCTTACCGATTCTCGGAAGCCGTCATACTTGTAGACGTGGCCATTCTTCGTGAGTAATTTAAGTCCATGGCCCAGAGCCACGCGGCGCCAGATGCCTTCCGTCAACTCCCCAGCCTGGATGTTGTCCACTTTGCCTGTCTTACTGTTCTTGAAGATGATGCCTTGGCGGCTCAACCTCAGACGGCCATCGTTCTGTTGGAAAAATAGGCCCAAATGCATGGGGGATGGGTAGAGTCCCAACCAATACCCACCCATTCTTGGCAGGCCAGATATCAATCCAGAACCCACAGCTGAAGTGGCGGGGGCCAGTAAAAAGGGACAAGGAGCCAGCAAGTCCAGATTCTAATCTGGGCTCTGGCACCCAGAACGCTTACAGGTCCTCAGTTTCGGGATTCCGGACTAAGCAGCAGGAATGGTCTCTTCAAACTCCGAGACCCTGTAACTTTTGTACTCTGCCACAGTTGCCTTTTGTGGGGGAAACACCAGACACATGTGACACTCTGACTCATTTTCCAAAGTATCAACATCCTGGAGGCAAGCTCTTGTTAATAGACTAAAAGTCTATTCCCCTCCCAGCTCCCCACCTGTATCAAAAGCCTGAGACCTCCTTACCATGGAGCCTTTCACCTCCTGATAGATGTCGTTGAACTCCAGTGTTTCTGCCATGATGACCTGCCCCTTTTGGCCTCAACTGGGGAGCTGGGCCCCAATTCCTGGATGGCTGTGCAAATACTCAGCAGGTTGAGAACCTGAATTCAAAAGTGAGGCACGGGAGCATGAAAAACAACACCTCACTCTGCCCACCGATGGGGCCAGGTGGTCTCGTGGCTCTGCCTCGGAGGCTACAAGCGGGCTCCGCAGGACTCGTGGGGCCAGACCCCGGTTAGAGAACCGGGCCTGAAGTAGCGCTTACACCCCAACCATATACAGGCTCTGGGCGCTTCTCCGGGCGCCATGGCAACGAGCAGTGGTACCCTAGGGCCTGCCGAAGCCCGCACTTCGCCTGCGCCCCAACCCAGCTCAGAGGGCAGGGTCCCCCTCCCAACGCTCCCACCGCGTTGCGGCCCCAGACTCGGGTTCTCCCCGCCCCCTAAAATGGATTCGCCCGCTGCCCGCGGATTCGAACACGGAACAGTCCATTTCGAGCGGCCCGCGGGGGAGCGGGACTCGCACCCTCCTGGGGCACGGGGACGGCGACCACCCACCTCCTTAAGCAAGCAGCCTCGCGACGGCCCGGGTGCGGGTGGTGGGCGCGCTGAGGGACGCGGGGGAGGGGGCGGGGACACAGGGGATGGGGGTTGGGGGGACACCGGGGAAGCTTTTCCCGCGTGCGCGGCCCAGCGTCCCGCCACCGGAAGCTGTACCTGGATCATAGAGCAGACGAGCTGGCTAGAGAGACGCGAGCTCGGCCCGCCTACTAGGCGGTCTGCTAGAGCGTCGGCGGCTCCGGAGGACCTGGGAGCAGCAGGCGTCCAGGAAGTCCCACCCGGGTTGCGTCCAACCAGAAAATGGGAATGCAGGGCTCTTAAAAAAAAAAGAAAAGTACAGACACTTCAGTGGAGGGCTAGGTTCTAAGAGAAACTGTGGTTTTATTGTAACGAACTTTTCACAGTTGTGTGTGTTGGATTGATGTGGGTCGTTCTGCAACATTGGTTTCCATGGAAAGTAGACTGTGGGACAAGAAGAAAAATAAAAGAGCTGTGAAGAGAAACGACCCTTCCCACTGGTTGACAAGAGAATGCGGGTGTTGGTGTCTCCGTGACTGCCCTGCTCTACCCTGTCACATGGGATTGGATCCTTTTGGAAACGAGTTCACTGTCTGCACCCAACAACCTCACATCTCTAACCACAATGTATGGATCGCCTGGAAGAGGCTGGCGAATGGTGGTGTCAAGTTCAAGTGCCGGTGTCAGATTCACCTTGGAGCCAGAACTGATTTGAAACCACAGTCAGCATGGCATTGGCAAACCCATGCCCCACCCCCCGTCTAATCCCAGAATGCATCTTGCAGAATCAAAGGAGGCCAGACCTGGAAGACACGTTGGAGTTTGTCTCCTCCAACCTGATTTTGCAGGTGGGAAAACTGAGACCCCAAGAGGAGCTGCCCAGGGTCTCAATGAGGTGGCAGTAAAGCTAGAAGCTAGACCCCAAACCTCCTCACCCAAGTCCAGTTCTCTTTTGCCTGAAGCACAGTGACTCCACATCCGGAATGTTTGACAGTGTGTCCGTGTGACGACCTGGGGACAGAGTATTTATACTCCAGATTTCTCTGACAATCTGACTTACACCAGCTTGCGGACCCGCCCATGGGATGAGAGGCCACTGGCTTTGACCTCCTGGTGGTGGCCTTGGCAGCACCCGCAGGATCTGTTCCGCTGGATTCAGTAAACACGTGGGGAGCTCCAACAGAGTTCTGGGATTTGCGGAAAGTAGTGAACAAGATAGAAATAACACCAGCCTTTCAGGAGCAGTCTTACAAACGATTCGGATAAGTAGACTGACGTTAAGACAAAAATGCAACCAAAACACCAACAACACAAAACAATGTAATAATGCTATGCTGCAGGTAGAGCTTCGGTTGGAAGCTCTGCCAAGTTGAGTTAGAAATACGAACTGTGACTCTTCACCCGCTCCCAGGAGACCAAGAGGGCGGTCTGAGGTTCCTCCCCTCTCCCATTCTGTTGGAGGCAACTTGGGAAGGGCGGGGGTGGCTGCAGAACTGAGTTGCTTTAGAGAGACAAAAGTGAAGGTGGTACTCAGAGCTGACGGGCTATTAGGTGGCTGGGGGGTGGGGCATTGCGAGGGGCTTTTAGGAGTGCATAAAGCAGCTGGTGAGCTGGGTGAAGATGCAGCCTAAGAGAACAGAAATGATAGACGGAGTGCAGATAAAACATGAGTCCCAGAGGGCCCTCGCCAGCTGGATCCCAAGCAATCAGGAGCCTGGGATTGGAGACCCCACCCCTGCCGTGACATCACAGGGGAGTGGGGTGGAGACGAACAAAAAGGGGTCCCCCCGCCCTGGCCCTGGACTCTTGGCAGCCCAGAGTGTCAAGAGCAGGGAGAGCCTGGGCACTGGGCGAGGGTTGCCTGACTTAAAGAAGCAGGCTCCCCATTCCATCAGCCCCTCCAAGCTGCCCCCTCTGGGACTCCTTGATCCCCGCCTCCCTCCCTGAGGGCCCCTTCCCTCCTGAGGCCACCCTTGGGCCCCTCTGAGCAGCCCCTGAGCACTCTCTCGGCATGAACTGCGTGTCGGATTTCTTCACCTATGAGACCACCAAGTCCGTGGTTGTGAAGAGCTGGACCATTGGGATCATCAACCGGGCAGTCCAGCTTCTGATCATCTCCTACTTTGTGGGGTGAGTCTGTGGCCCTTCAGGTCTCAGGAGGGGAGGGCTGCCCCGCATCCTGACTCCCTTCTCCCCTCTGTATTGCTGCCCAGCTTCCTAGGCTTCTCCTCTTTGGGGGAAACAGTCTCTTTGGCGGAATCATGTCCCAAGGACCAGCCTGCGCCACTCCCATGAGCAATCTGGCCCCAAGAGGAGTTCTTTTGCCCAGGGAATCCTCCATAGTTAGAGAGTGGTCTCTAGGCACACACCCTGAGGGCAGTCCTTGCCCCTGCAGTACCCCCCACCAGGACAGGTCCCAGGCGAGCATCTCCCCTCTCCCTTCTCTCATTCCCACCCCAACCAGACAGTAGACAGATCCCCAAACACGCATCTTTCCATTGACCTCAGTCAACTCTTCAGGGTCTCAAAAAGACAAGGGGGACAGATGGGGACAGAAGGCACTGAAACAACAGAGAGGGTGGCAGGTTGATTATAGAGTGGGAAGGGGAGCATCTGGGGAAGGGAGGGAGAGAACCAGAACTGGTTTAGAACAGGGGATCCCCTCCTGCATTGGGGGGTGGGAGAGAATGGGGAGAGGGGGGAAGCCCTTGCTCTGGGAGGGTTGACAAAACAAGGGGATGTTTTCCTTGGGAGGGAGGGAGCAACACAGGTACCAGAAACATTCAAGGGAAGGGCTGTTGAGGAGAAAAGTGGCTTCTTTGAACATAGGGTAGGATCCCACCTCACAAAGCCAGAAACACTCCCTGTTGTCAGAAAGCCTAAACTCCCTACTTCTACCTGACTTTGCACCTCACAGCCCATCCTGGGGGACGTGTAAGAGCCAGCGAGGTCCAAACTCCCCTCTTGGCCCCCAGCTCTTTAAGGCTCCCCCGGCTCACATGCACAGATGCACACACAGGCATACACAGACATGCATACTCATGCACACGGACATATACTCACACAGACACACCCACATACATATGCACACACACACAGAGACCTGCATATTCGCACACAGGGACACACACATGCACAAAGGGCCACCGAATATGCGACAGGCTGGGGAAGAAACACAGGTTCTGTCCTTCTCATGGTTCCTCTCACACACTGGTGGGCACCAGGAAACACGGACCGAGCAGGATTTTCTTTCCTGGTGTGCAGGTCTCTCGTTCGTGCTGTTCTCTGAGACAATGGGTCTGTGTGTGCCCGTGAGTTATGGGCCACTGACTGCACGTCACGGCAGCCGTCATGAGTTAATTCAAGCAAGTCACAGGAGGCATCCTGTGTGTGTGCGGGCTGGAGCTGGGAAGGGGGGCAACTGCTTGCCTGAAGGTCGCAGCAGGGCAAGAAGGTGGGCGTGGAAAGGTGGGCTGACATGGACGATGGGACTGGGGCTCGGCATGCTTGGGAAGGGCCAGCAAACTTTGGTCGTGTGGATGTTGCAGACACGCTGTACATCCAGGGCTGCTTGTGGGGATATTACAGGAGGGCCTCAGGCTTTGGGGTAGGATTGAATGGCCTTGACGTTCCCTTCCAAGTTTGAGGTTTTGTGAGATGTTTGCAAATGCCTCCTGTCTGCATCTCCGGAGCCTGGCTCCAAGTTGGTCTCTAAAAGTTCCCGTTCACGTGCACACGTGATGCTGCTTGTTTCCACATAGCCCCAAGATGGTATGTTGGTCCAGGTGAGTGCCAAAAGCTGCCTCAGCACATCGGCGGCGGCCTGGCCCAGCTCTGCTGGCTCCAGGCAGGAGATGGATGGAGGGTGGGCAGAGACGGCTGGCTCCTGGACCAACCTGCTCAGCACCACACTCCCCTTGTCTGTCCCTCATCACGGTCCCGTCTGATGCCCGGACCCTCGGTGCTGGGGCCTGGCCCGTGGGAGCCACACGAGATGGCGTCTCAGTATCCAGCGCCATCCATCTTCCAGCCTGACAGCTCCCCCTGGAGCAGCTCTTTCCATCTGCATTGGTGCACTCCGCAGCGCAACCCCCCCCCCCATCCCCGTCTCTGTGCGCATAGGCCCATGCACCGTTAGGGCTTCCTGAATCCATTGTTCTTAATTTAGCAAAAAGTGAGGGAGCGGCTCTTCACACCGGGCACTGTGCCCCGGGGGCAGACCGGTGAGCAAGAGCAGACAGGGCCGCCCCTTCGCGGAGCAGGTAGTGCTAGAAGGACACCCGTCAAACCATCCCTGCAAACAGATGTAAGATCTCTCCTGGGGCTCGGGGCCCACCGTGCTGTGGGGTGAGCGTGGAGGCAGGCGTCTGGCCTGGTCAGGAAGGAGGGAGGGTTTCTGCAGATCGGGCCTTTCGGATGAGGTCTAAAGGATGAGTAGGAGCCACCCAGGGAAGGGAGAGAGTTCAAGGCAGAGAAACCCAGCTCTGCAAAGGAAAAGGGCCAGGCCAGTGGGGACAAGAAAAGAAGGTGTCTATGGCTGGAGAAGAGGGGGAAGGGGAGGTGATGTAAGACAGGGGCAGGACCCCAGCTGGACACCACACCAGGGAAGAGGAGTGGACGGGAAGCCACCCATACGTGTGTGTGTGTGTGTGTGCATGCGTGTGGGTGCGCATGCCTGATCAAGAGAGATCGATTGAGAGAGACAGGGAGGCGTGATAAGACCTGAGTTGGGAAATCCGCTTTGGCTGACATGCCAGGAGACTGGAACAGGTAGGGATGCATTCGGGAAAGCATGTTAGCAGGTGGGCAGTCCTATGCAGAGAGAGCACGTTGTGCTCAATAGAATTTGGGAGGACTTTTAATGCTGTGATGTTAACACTTAACTAGTACTTGAGTCTCTTCCACAGTATGCCTCTCGGGTAGACCAGATGCACAGCCTTACCTAGGACGTGCGTTATAGGAGCCATACATTTCTCTCACACCCTCACGGCGGTACAGCACCCCCCACCCACCCACCTCATCTGCCCGTCTGTGGTGGACGCCACTCCCTCACTGGCCTCTCTGTGCACCTGGGCAGACTCGGGAAGAAACACAGGTTCTGTCCTGCCTTCCCAGGTGCACAGAGACCAGGACTTACCTGGTGTTTCTCCCATTGTCTTTCCTGAGCCCAGGTGGTAACACAGTCTCCTCTGTGGGGTGGGGCTTCCTAAGAGCCAGCCTCCTCTCTGGATCTTGTGAGGACCCGAGGAGGAGACAGGAGATCCCTGGGGCCTGAGTCCCCGGGACGCTGGCGGGTGCATGGCCTTGGGTTGCTTTCTTCAAACTAGTGGGGAGGGTGATCTTGGCCCTTTGATGCTATTTCCACTGGAACGACCCGTGGTGGTGGGTAGTGCCTCTGACCCCATCACAGCCCCGCTCTCCCTGTCCTGCCCCCACCCCACCCCACCCCCCGCAAGGTCCAATCCACACATTCACTGTGAGCACAAACTGTTAGAACCAGAGCTGCTCCGGTTTAAAGAAAAAATCTGGAATTCAAACTTGCTGGCACCTCTTCCCCCCCTCTCAGCCCAAAGTAGCACCGAGGCACCTTGTCGGCACAGCAGGTGGCAGTGTGGTGGGAAGACCTGTCGGACCCCCATCTTACAGGTTTACAAAGAGGGGTGGCTTTTGTTCTTGTCTCCCCTCTCCCCGCACCGCAGCCCCATGACGGGGGAGACTGTGGGTCCTGGAGCACCTGGCTGCAAGCCTCACTGTGATACCAACCAGCTCGTAGCAGCGCCTGGACGTCTCTAAGTCTCAGTCGCTGTATCTAGAAAATGGGTTTAGGGACACCTCTCCCAGGGGGCTGTGGTGAGGTGGAGTCTCATGCCGGTGCCTTTCCTGAGTCAGGTGACTCAGTCATAGATGGTAACTACCATCGCTGCATCCGTTCCCCCTCAGACCCCTGCCCAGCTCGCGCCTTCCTGAGAATCCCCTATCCTCCCGGCACTCACAACGCACCGCCCCACGCCCACGCCCTGGCCCCCTCCCTGACTCCCTGGGAGGGGAGGGCGGGCGCTGCCCTGGCCTCCCTCCTGCACACCCCACCTGCCAAGGAGCTGCCATCGCCTTCCGCTCTATAAATAATAGACCAGGAACAGGAGAAAAAATAAGTCAGAACGGCGGAGTCAATGCCAAGAACCGGAGGCGCAGTCCTGCCCCTTCGCCTCAGCTGTGGCCTCTGGAGACAGACTCGGCCCCTCTGTTCTGGACATGAAGCATTCCCTCACACCGAGCTGCCCCGATGACGTCCTCAAGCCCCACAGGGCTACTAGATTCTTCCAACTGTTACTTAACTCAGAGAGAGGATTCTGGTGTGGCCTCTCCTCACCACCAGGCACAGAGGGAGCCCTGAAGAACTGGGGAAAGGGGGGGAGGGGAGAGGTTGGGTCATTGCTCCTCCAAGCCCTCCGGCCTTCCTTCTGAGATGCTCCTAAGCTAGGAGGTGCTTCTCCTGGTGACAGGCAGGGACCAGCTAGCCACAGATCCAGTGCAGGGGCCAGGCCCTGACCTGGGACACAGGTGGAGACCCTGCAGTGGGGAAGCTGTGAGCAACCTGCCTGGGCTGGAACCGTGGTCCCAGCTCGCCAGGTTGGCACACCGCCCTGCGCCTCGGTTTCTTTATTTGCAGCGCAATGATAATAACAAAGCTGTGTCACTGGGCTGTGGTGAAGGTTCAGTGATTTCCTTCACACCAACAGCTCTCGGCGTGCTGTGTTGATTGGATGATAACACTAATCTGAGCAAATGCTTCTCACCAGCAAATGCTCCTGAACTTTAAAGATGGGGGGGGGGTGCCTCAGGAAACCACGCCGTCAGGTCAGTGCTCAGAGCTGTGTCCATCCTGTGGCCAGGCACACTGCGGCTCTGGAGGGTGGGCTGTGGCTGTGACATCCACTCAGGTGAGTGTGGAGTGGTGACAACACCCCTCTCAGCTGGGAGCAGAGCCCGCTGGAGACCTCCCTCCCTCCACAGGGCCCCAGGCCATGAGCAAAGAGTGCTCACTTGGGTAGCTTTCTGCACCAGAGGTGCTCCCTTCTCTTCTGCTGGGACATAAGACAGTGGATGAGATTTCTACGTGAGCCAGGCTTCTTACAAGACCCCCCTCTTCCCCATCAAAAGGGAAAAAGGAGAAGGGAAGAAAAGTGCTAAGGACCTACAGCTCTTGGCTCCTTGGACTTCCACAGAGGCCTGGTGTCTGTAAGAGCATTTTACAAGCCTGTGAATCACTCTTAATAGGGCATAAATCAGGGGGTGGCCTACTGTAATTCTGAAACAATAGAACAGGTGACAGGTTGGGGCCATCTGCCTGCACGGGCTGGGACTCCACCGGTCCTCTCTCACAGGACAGCATGCAGGAGTCAGGCACAAGGGAGGCCCCGGTATGGGGTGACTGAACCCTCTCACCAAAGACTGAACAAGTAGCCACTGGCAAATGTCAGCCTGCATTCAAATGCACATGATGGGCAGGTGCACAGCACCCCAATGTCTGACCCCCAGTGTAGTCCAGGAGCTGCTCCCCGCAGCACCTTGCAACATCTGGGGACCCCACAAGGTCATCCCATCCCACCTGCCCCTGGAAGGCAGGCATCAGGCGTCTTGAGACCTCCCAGGCCCGTGGCACTCGCTGCCGCCCACAGCCCACAAAAGCCCCAGAGCTGGAAGTCCCTACCCACTCCTCGTAAAGTCTGCCCGCCAGCCCATGTGTTGCCCTCCGCGGCGCCCCAGCCTCCAGCTTTGTCTTCTTTGCCCTACACCGTCTCCAGTGCCTTCCACCTGTCTTCATCTGGTGGGGTTCTCCTACCTCATACCACCCTGGTCAGCATGCAGAAAATGGCCCCAACCCAGAGTTCCCAAAAGTGCATGCTCCCGGATTCCATGAGACATCACCGGTGTCTCTACAAAGCTAAGAGTGTGCAGCATTTTCCAAGTATATTTCATGCAGTTTTCTCATCTGCACAATGGGCACAGCGTCAGCATCCGCCTCCAGGTGTGCTGTCTGGGAAAACGAGACTGCATTGCCTGCTGGAAGCATGGTGGTGAGGCCACGTGGCTGGAGCCTGGAGGGCTGTGATGGGCAACTGCTCACGGACAGGTGGGCACCTCACAGAAATGCAGAGGGAAGAGGTGCCTGCAGTCCCTTCTTGCTGCTGGGGAAGGCTGCAAGTGTCTGGGAAGGCAGGTGGGGTTGGAAAGGGAAGGTTTCCTCGGGGCGGGGAGCAGCAGGAAGAAACTAGTACAGGTAAATGTCCACCAGGTGGCAGCACAATCCAAGAAATAAGCTTAGCGGCTCCTCCCTCCCAACCCAACTCCATGTACCTGCCAGGTAAAGTCTCAGCTGCGCCCCTCCCTTCCTCCTCCAACCTTTTCACCCAGTGCTTGCTCAGACGGAGACTCTGCCAGGTGCCCAATTGCCAAGCATCGTCACTGACTTGTTTAGTGAACATCAACTATATACCGCCGTGAGCAAGGTCTGGGGTGCAGAGTCAGGCTTCGGGTCCTCTGCCCCTTCTTTCTCTGGATTCCCGCCCGGGAGGTGGCCTCAGCAGCAGCGGTCAGCACCCTCAAAGGGCTAACACTGGCTCCTGAAGAATCAAAATATCTCACTTTGTTGTGTCAAGCACAAATACTCATACAATGCATAAACTGGTGTGAATAGTATTAAAATGTCATGAGGGGAGACAAATAGGCGGGGAAGGCCTAAAAATGTTTCTTAAGCAAGAAATGGCGGGGGCGGGGGGGGGGAGATGGAGACAAAAGTCCCAGCCAAATCGGGACTCTCTGTGAAGTCCCACACGCACTGCACGGTCCTCCCCACAGGAACGCGACCCCTCCCAGCCTCTGTCTGAGGGGCCTACACCCTTCTCTCTCGTGCTCCCCTGCCCAGGTGGGTTTTCTTGCACGAGAAGGCGTACCAGGTGCGGGACACAGCCATTGAGTCCTCCGTGGTAACCAAGGTGAAGGGCTTTGGACGCTACGCCAACAGAGTCATGGATGTGCCTGATTATGTGACCCCACCCCAGGTACGGCCCCCCTACGCCAAGTCGCTGTGCAGATGCCCAGACCCTGGGCAGGTTGGGGGAGTGGGTGCCAATGGGATTCCCACACCAAATTCTGTGGCCTCAGTGATCCAGAGCTCCCCGTCCCTGGTCGCTGGCGGGTAGGGGGGTGGCCCACCCTCCGAGTGCTGCAGGAGGCATCCTTTCTCCTTCTGCCACAACTTGTCCTGTGATCAAGGACTTGGAGGGAGCGGGATGGGCCAGGGGGGGTAGTTGGAAGGGCCTGGTTTGGCCCTCCGTCTGCCCTTGATTGGCCTGTGACCTTGGCTAAATCTCTCAACCACAGCCTCAGTCTCCTCATTTGTAGAGTGGGGGTAGAGCAGTCCTCCCCCCACAAACGGGCACTGTCACTTTTTTCTCTCCATTCATCTCTCAAGGGCACCTCTGTCTTTGTCATCATCACCAAGATGATTGTTACTGAAAACCAGATGCAAGGATTCTGCCCAGAGGTGAGGGGAGGGGGGAGGGAGGGGGGGAGGGAGGCTGGATGAAGCAGGTCAACGTGGAGGAAAACGTGGTGGCAGGGAGGGCATGGGTGTGAGCAGAGGTTCAAGGTGCCACCCTGGAGCCGTGCCCTGGGACCGACCTCCACCGTCCAGAGTCCACCGGCTGTGGGGAGGCAGTGGGTGCCAAGGGTTCACCCAGGACCCTTCGCCCACCTGTGGACCTGTCTCCCCGCAGAGCGAGGACAAGTACCGCTGTGAGTCAGACAGCCAGTGCGGGCCTGAGCACTTCCCGGGTGGGGGTGAGTGGAGCCCCTTCCCCACCCTCTTACGACCCCAAAGTGGGATTGAGACCCCCATAGGAGTTCCCAGTGCAGGGGTGGGGTGACAGACAGACGTGCTTTTTGGTGTCAAGTGACGTCCAAGAAGTATTGTGGGAGAGAGCTTGGTTCCAAACGGTTTCCTGGAGGCAGTGACGGTTGAGATGGGCCCTGAAAGGTGGGTAGGATTTGGCAGGACAGGGGGGCTTTAAAGGGGACATTCTACAGAAGGGGAGCAGCGTCTAGAAAGAGCATGCTGTGCCTGGGGGACGCGGGTACCCAGGGAGAGGAAGACTGTCACCTCGTTTGGCTTGGCCTGGGACTGGGGGGGTGGGGGCGGAGAGAGCTGCAGGGATCGTGTGGTGACAGCGGGCCTCCCTCGCCTGGCCTGTCCTCTACTTGCAAGATCCCTCTGTGTGTGTGTGTGTGTGTGTGTGTGTGTGTGTGTGTGTGTTTGGGGCATGTCTTATGAGGAGGGGTGGGGTGGGATGGGGGGAGGACTCAGCAAAGGGCCAGACAGGCACACAGCACTGTGTCCACACTCCCCCTCCCCCAGGGATCCTCACTGGCCGCTGCGTGAATTACAGCTCTGAGGTCCGGACCTGTGAGATCCAAGGCTGGTGCCCCACCGAGGTGGACACGGTGGAAATGTGAGGGCCTGACCAGCCGGGAATAGAGACCCCGACCCCGACCCCGTTCTCCCTCACCACTGTGTGGGGCTCCACATCTCTGAGCTGTGGGGGGTTGGTGGGCACCCTCCCCACCCCACAGTGTCCACCTGGGGCAGGAGTGCCCTCAGGAGAGCACCTTCCCCAGCTCATCTCACCGCCACCCTCCTGTCCCTCTGACCCTCAGACCCTGAGAGGCCATGGCCACATGCCTATGCTCATTGGGACCACCAGGAAGGGTGGGCCCCCGAGGTGAAAGCTCCTTTGTCCCTTTTCCTCTCCCTTCTGTTCTTACCCACAGGCCTGTCATGATGGAAGCCGAGAATTTCACTATTTTCATCAAGAACAGCATCCGGTTCCCCTTGTTCAACTTTGAGAAGTGAGTTCTCCTCCCCAAAGCCAAGAGGCCGTGCACCCCACCGGTGCTGCCCACTCGTGTTCAGGGGACAGGAGATGCCCATTCACAGCGGTCTCCCCACCTCCTCCCCACCTTCGCTGCGTCTCCCCAGGGCTCCTGTTCCCAATCTCCCAGCCAGCCCTGACCACCAAGTGTTAGGTGGACCCCGGGGCCAGTTTCTCCACCAGGCCCCACCCCCAAGAGCCCCAGCCTGAGGGCTGGGGGACATTCAACATGAACGAACACTCATGCCGCAGAGATGGGCGGGAGGGTGGCAGGAGTTACAAGAATGATGCAGGGACAGAGGTGAGGGCCATGGTGGGCGTCCAAGAGCTCCGGTCTCAGACTCCCTGCCCCCACCCCAAATGTGGGGGCCCTCGACTCAGGAAAGCTAGAGAAAACCTTGTGGGGGTCTACCTCCACCTTAACCTCCGGCCCCGCCTCTCTCCTTTCTTCCTCCCTCTGCCCCCTGCCCCCCAGGGGAAACCTGCTTCCCAATTTGACTGCGGCCGACATGAAGACCTGCCACTTCCACCCTGACAAAGCCCCCTACTGCCCCATCTTGCGTGTGGGGGATGTGGTCAAGTTTGCGGGGCAGGATTTTGCCCAACTGGCCAGAACGGTGAGGACCTAGACACTCTTCCAGGAGCTTGCGGGCAGGGACCCTTTAGGGGGCCGTGGGGAACCAGCGCCCGGAGACAGCTCACCTGGTGGGGGCAGCCCAGGCCGGCCACTGGCTTGGCTCCTGAACCCTTCCCTCCAGCGCGCTGGTCCTGAGTGGTCTCTCTTTCCTCGCCCTTTCCCCAAGCCCCATCCCCGTTCCCGTCTTCACACTTCACCGGCAGATAGAGAGGCCTTGGCGCTGTGGATCTGTGGCCACTTTCTCCCGTGTGGCAGGGAGGGGACTGAAGATACCGTAAGGGGGCTCAGAGACTAAAGGGCTCTCGCCCTGAGCTGCAGTACTTCTGTACTAAGCAACATCTGAGACAAGTCACTTTTCTCTCTCCCTCCCTGCGTCCTCTACCAAGAAGATGTAAGGAAATCACGCGTCTCCTTGTCACACCCCCGCCCCCGGCATCCCACCCCCGGACAAGGACAGGGATGTGGAGGGCTGAGGGCACACTCAAACCTGGCCCCTTTCTCCAGGGCGGAGTTCTGGGCATTAAGATCGGCTGGGAGTGCGACTTGGACAAGGCCTGGGACCAGTGCATCCCCAGATACTCCTTCACCCGACTGGACAGCGTCTCCCAGAAGAGCAGCGTCTCCCCAGGCTACAACTTCAGGTAATCCTGGGGCATGGGGGAGGGAGGCAAGGGCCGTTCTAAAGAACTGCTCCTGAAGCAACGGTGTGAACTGGGCAGAAAAGGTCCCACACTCCCCCATCAGGTTTCTGCTCAAAATTAGGAAGGACTTTCCAAGGACAGCCTCTGGGAGGATTGGCCGTCCCGTGAGAGGAGGGCTCCGCCGCAGGGAGGGACTCTGCCAAGGATTCACGCTCCCCAAGGCAGTGGGGCCAGACGGCCACGCTGGCCTGAGATGCTGGGCCCTGGGACTCCGGGCCCCTTGTTCGCTCTGTCTCTAAGGCTGTGCTGTGCCCAAGTCCCTCCCGGGCAGCCCCATTCCTCCTCCTGTGCCTGCAGCTCCTAAGGGTTCTCATGCCAAAAAGCAAGGGCCATGGCCGGTATCATTTTGCAAGGTGGAAACACATTTCTGGGCAGAGCTGGGACATTTCACTGGAGTCACAATTACAGTGGTCACCAGTTCTTCGGTGCCTTTCCAAACTGTTGTGGAACTCACACCGGTCTTTAATAGCGTCTAGTTGATATTCCCAATGGCCTTGAGACACAAGGGAGCCCCCCTCCCCCTCCCCCTCCCCCTTTGAAGAAAAGGAGAGAGAAGAACACGGGTGGAGCTATTGGGAGCCACCTGAAAGCCCCTGAGCAAATCCTTGACCTTCTCGCCTCCTAACTTCCCCATCCATGGAAGGGCGGTGGTGTCATTATCTTGAGGGTTCTATCAGCCGACGTCTGAAAAGCTTTAGCTCTCTGTTCTGTTTTTCCCCTAATTTTGGAAGATCCTGATGTTTCTGGCAGAACCCTGAGGACACCATGTTATGTACTAAATAGGCTAATTGGCTAAATAGACAGTGATCAGAAAAAAAACTCATATAAGAATGTATTTCAGTTATATGTTTAAAGAATTGTTCGTTAAACTTGCTTTGTTGTAGTGGTATTGTCCAACAAAACAACATACATAAGCAAAAAAATTATTTTGCCTTTCTTTTAAACTTTCTTTGCAACTTGAAAAAGTAATTATCCACCCCATTAAGCTTTATGTTTAATAGTTTAAAATATGCATGTATAATCTCTGGAAAAAAGATTTCTTTAAAAAATTGAAAGTGTTCTCATAATCAACTCCAAACTTTAAAAAATCATAGGAAACAACACATATTTTAAAGTAGTTTAAAAATACTGTTTGGCTCCCTGGCAGAAATTGGTATATTTATTCAGTTGGGTACATCACACTGAAATCAATACAAAGGATTTTGTAGGGTGGCTTAAAATAGTAACATATTAATAAAATTCTCAGGATCTAAAAGGCAAGTTTTCATCTTCATAACTTCTCTCTGGCCATTGGGAATTCTTCAACCCTCCAAATCACTTACTTGGCAGGAAAGCTTATGAAACTGTAACTATTAGGAAGACCCCGACTAGCGGTGTCATGCAGCTTCAGAATAATGCCTTTCATTTAAAGAATTGGTTTGGAGTTCTTCATCTCCAATTCAGAGTGCTGCGGAGCACGCATGCGCACCTGGCCTGCGCGCCGCCGCACGCGAGGCGTACCTGATCCTGGGTATGCTTGTGTTCAGGGAGACAGATCCGAGGGGTTCTGAGGGTCCTGTGAGCACACTTCCCCGGGGGGCCTTAGGGAAACCATCTGAGAGTGGTGGGCCCCACCTAACTGACCCCTCACCAAAGACCTCCAGGCAGAAACAGGAGGGGGAAAAGCTGCCCCATTTGATCCTTGTGGTTTCGAAGACTTCGGAAAGCAGAGGGCTGGCTCCCTGCACTCCCTCCCTGGATGCCTGGCCTCCCACCTGCATGCTGCCTTCAAGCAACAGCACACAGGCACTCAGGGTTAAGCTAAGGGCCTGTGTGAGCCACCTTTCTGAATCCTGGGGTGAGAGGAAAAGGGCCACGGCCAAGGTCAGCGTGGACCGCAGGGCAGAGCTGGCGATGGCTGCAACGCACGCTGCTCCTGAGTGTCGCACTCGCTCCCTGTTAGAAGGCACAACCCTGGGCACCCCATGTGCAGGTGTCTTCAGTGCTTGGGGTCGTTGTTCTCCACACGCAGCCCCCCACCCTGTGAGGGAGGTGCTACCAACCCCCCACTTCACCCGGGAGAAAACTGAGGCTCGCAGACTGAAATAAGTTTTGCAAGGTCACAGAGCCAGTGAGCATGGGAGGATGGACACTCCAAGGAAAATGGACAGGATGCAGACATGTTTTCTTGGCTGGTCTCTACCCCAACCAGGAAGGCTGGGGACATGGCACTTGTTCATCCTCAGGCAAACGTGTCTGTCTGTGCGCTTGAGACTTTGGTCTCCAACAGAGAACCTGAGGTCCAGGGAGGCTAACCAGCTAGCAGCTGTTGGGGGCCTGGTACAGAACCTTCATCTCCCCAAAAAACCTGCTGGCCTCTCCATCACAGGCCAGGATTTCCCAGGGTCCCGCTGTTGGCTGCCTCTTGCTCTAGAGGGAGTGGAATCATTCAGCCCAGATCCAGCCCTGCTTTAATATGCAAACTCAGACATCCAGAGGCAGCTGGAGATTTGCGTTTCCATCACTAATTACTTCTGCAGCCCCTTTCCACCGCACCCCCCACACCATTTTTCCAGGCTCTTTGCCTGCAGAATCAGAGATTTAGAGAATCTATAGTTGTTGGAAATCCCTTGGAGACACCCAGGCGGGGGTGGTCATTATTCCACAAATGAGGACGTAGAAACTTCAAAGGGGCAGCGGCGGGCATCCCAGAGCAGCCGTAGAGGTCATTTGCTCCCAACCCCCACATCCATCTCCCTGCAACGCAGCGCTGGACACGGGGCCCCTCCCTAGGGTGGCCTGTCACCTGGTGGCCTCCAATGATTATAAAGATGACCTTGTACGGAGTCCAAATGTGTCTCCCTTCAACACCCACCCACAGTACCTGGCGCTGTCCATCTGAACTAGTCTTTGTGTGACCCAGAGGTTTCCATCTGTCCCCACCTACCTAAAATTTGGTGGAATGATCTTATTTGACCTCCAAGTCCATGCTGCATGGTTAAAGACTCCAGGGGCCGCTTTGACTCATTTTTTTCTTCTTCAAATGTGGTATTTTTATTCCACATTTTTATTCCAAGTACCTTGAGAGCATGCAGTTGCTGCATTTGTCTGCATGAGTAATAATGGACACAGTGCAGCCTTCCTAAAAATAAGAACTGGCACGAGTCGCCAGGCCAGTGGTGCACAGGTGAAGGCAGACAGGGTTCCTGCCTCTCGGGGGACCCTCAGTTCGCCAGAGCAGGCTTTTAACCAGAGCACTGCGTTCCCCCCTGCCGGGAGCAGACCCTGTTGTGAGTGTGGAGTGTGAGTTTGTGAGTGAGGGTGTATGTCTGTGAGAGACTGTGAATGTCCACTGTGGGAGCCGGAGGGCAGGTGGCAGTTACTGGAACCCAGAGGCAGGGATAGGACAGGTGGGCCCCATCAGCAGCCAGAAGCCAGGCTCCAGCCGTGACCACCCAGGGCAGGGTGAGGAAGGAAGTGGGGAGCACTGGTGTCCAGGAACAGCCCTAACAACTTTCATCCGTGAAATCACAGACTCCCATTAACTTCTGGAAGTCTCTAACTCTGCTACCCACTCCTGCAACAACCCCCCACCCCCGACGAAAGCATGCACCACTGATTGCCCAAGAAAAATGCATGTATTCATAGCCAGGAGCAATGCTGCAGGCAATTTCTTTTTAAAAGGAAACTTTATTTCTACAAACAAGATATAAATACCTCCTCAGAGTAATAACTCCAAGAAAAATGGACACTCCCTTCATTCCTGTCTGCTCCCTTGCAGGAAATTAACATCCCGGACAGTGTGGTCAGTTTCCTTCTCTGCATTTATATTCATGTGTCATAAAATTTCCAGACTTTGAAGACCTTTTAAAGCCTAGCCCTGGATCTCAGATTAAGAGCCCCTAGAGCCCTTTCACACCTATTTTGGTAAGATTGACAGCTCACTGCTGAGCCCGCCCTCAGCCCCCAGTAGACAGAGAAAGATTCTGAGACTTGCCCAAAACTGCACAGCCTGATTGAGAGGAACATATATATATATATGCAGCTCTAGGAGAGAAACCCAGTAGTAACTACTGGAATGATGGAGAGAGAAGCAAAATGGTGTGCTTAGCAATGTCTGATTCCTGTTACTCCTGAGAGCGCCCAAGACAGCTCTGCTCCTAAAAGGCAATGCGGTTTTGGATTTCCTCCCTCGGTGTCTGGGACAGAAAACACTGTTCAGCTGCTAAATGTTCCTCGTGCTGTAGGTGTTTGTGGTGAGCGCTCTGCGCTGCACATGCACCCGCAGCAGCTTTCCCAGAGCTCTGAGACTTGGCAGCCGAGCCAGCCGCTTCCACGCGGAAACATGCAGATCAGCGAGATCTCAGGCCAATTGACAGAGAAGGATTCAAAGTGCGCCTTTGACTTCAATCACCCCTTCCGCAACCTGGGTTTCTCTCCATCCAGGAGCCATAGGATAGTGCGAGAAGCAGCCGTCTCCATCCTCACCGCAGAGGCACTCACAGGCCCGCTTTCATGGGGCCCGTTTGCTTGAATTCTGCATGGTGGGAGAGGCGATGAGAGGACCCTGGATTTATTTATACAGCCCCCTTATCATTTGCGTGGCCACTGCATCCTCCCAACCACCATGTGCCGGGTGGGAAATATCAACCAACGCTCCCTGAGCACTTACCAGCAAGCCAGGGACTCAGCAAGTGCTCTTTGTGGGCTACCTGTCTCGTCCAGTGATGTTACGGCTGAAAGTGGAAGCTCAGAGGCTTCCTGTTTGTGCCCACGGCCACGCAGCAAATGCGCCGGAGCTGCCACCCACACCCCGGCCGCTGCTCACAACCACAGTGTCCTGACAGGACAGTGTGTTCCCCCCATCGTACAGATGAGAAGGCTGAGGCCAAAAAGCTGACCTCCGGGAGCGGACACCTAGTAACCTGGCTTTCAGGCACAGCTTCTAACTCTGCTTCCACCTGTCTTTCTCTGCCTCATCAAAGGTACATTAGTCATAATACTTTTTTTTTTTTAAAAGCTTGGGAGCAAACCATTTCTGAAATGTCTGTCTTTGAGGGTGACTAGGTTCCTAGAATATCACTAATAAATACGGCTTGGGGCCCTTCTCTGACAGGAGGAGTCCCAGCCTGTTCAGGGATGCTGCCCGCGCCCCATGCAGTGAGACTGCCAGACGATATTTTCCTATCAGTACAAAAGCAACGGCAGAAGTGTATTTCGGCCGGCAGGACGCTTTCCCACCAGGCGGAAAGCCTTGCTGAGAACGCCACCTCCTTCCCTTGGAAGCCCAGATTCCAGGCACAAGTTTTCCCTGGCGAGTCCAACCTGAGGCCCTCGCGCGCGTTGCTGTTTTCCCTGCTGCTGTAACAGTTGCGAGTCTCTGCTTTAGGAAAGGATTTCCACCGCTCTATGGGATCGCTTCTCAACAGATGTCTGAGCGCTTCCAAGGGATTTGCGGATCGTGATAAAAACCCTTCTCCATTCAGCAAACATTTAGGGCTGCCACCTGCTGCAAATGTCAGCTCCGCGTAGGGAAGCGTTTGCAATGGTGGGAGCTACCCAAAGCTGAAATTGGGCCACTCCTAGAGGTAGTGAGTCCCCTGTCACTGGAGGAAATCAGGCAGTGGTGGGAAACCTCTTGTGGCTAACGTGAGGAGGGCTGTCAGGATCTCTTCCAGTACAGAGGTGAACAAGACCAGTTCCTGTGACCCAAGATGTTTTAAACTACTGCAAATGATAAACCTAAGCCCAAATAACATGTGTATACCAAAAAATATATACTTTGTGCTGGGGCAAACCAGGAGTAACTCAGGTGACGCAGACATAAAGCAGAGAGGGCCGGGCCTGTGGGTCAGGGGCCCCGTGGGCTGCGCTGCGGTTCAGGCCTTGACACAAGTGCTCAGTGGGATTTTGAGCAGGTCCCACCCCTCCCACGGGCCTCACTTTCCTCCTCGGTAAAACGGGCTGCTTCAGGGTGATAATCTCCGAGACCTCTGCAGACTCTAAAAGTCTGACTCAATGCAAGAAGTTTCCTAGGGAAGGGCTCCGGAAAGGCAGGCTGCTAGGCGGGAACTGGCATTTACAGACAAGACCACCACACTGGGAGCGGCTTCCACGCTGCCCTGTGGAGGCGCCTCTGACGAATGATTTATTGTGCTAATTGACGCTTGCACTTACTCACGCTTTATCTATCGCTGCCCTGGCAGCACGCACGCACCCCCACCCCCTCACTCACCCACACTCGAACGTGTCTCTGCACGTCAGGCCTGAGATTCGTTCTATTAGGTCCTGTGTTGGGGGGCGGGGTTGTCGGGTGACGGACAGGCGTCCCAGTGAGGGGCCTGGTGGGAAGCACTCCCAGCTGGAGGGAGTGAAGAAAGGCGCAGGCTGGGAAGCTGAGTCACCAGGGCCTAACCACGTGGGACACTCTCACCACCCCTCGCCCCACAGCCACAGGCACCACGGGGAGGCAGGGGGCAGTGGGCAGAAGGAACACCCGGCCACGCCTGTGCTGCTCTGCTCCCCAACCTGTTCCTCCCGTTGACCAGCCCCCCAGAGACGGGGGCGGGGGGCGCCCAGCCTGCAGCACAGTGGAGAGTAGCCAGCATATGGGAATCACCCCCTCCTTCAAATGTCTGGGCTCAGGTGGCCCTTCCAACCCTGGTAGCCCCATCACCCCCAGGGTCCTCCCTCTCCCACCCTTCCCCTGCCAGGGCGGGGGTGGTGGGGAGGGAGTGGGCCTGCAGGGGTCTGCTGTCCTCTCTGGTGGTTCTGGCATGATTGCAGTCGCACCTGCTTCACAAGTTCCCTGCCCCCTGAGGCCACGAGGACGCTCCTTTTTGGCTCCTCTGCTGGGGAGCAGCAGGGGGGAGGTAGAGGCTGGGGATTCAGGGGACACAATTCAGATCCCGGCTGTTCCTCCAGCCTGTCGAGTCTGGCGGTGCTGCCTGAGGACTGCTGGACAATAGACCCGATGCGCTGTGCCCGGCCCGTGCTCAGCCTGCTCAGCCAGCCGCCTGCCGAGTCCACTCAGCGGTTACGGCCATCGCCTCCCTTCGAGTCTGGGGAAACCGAGAGGCAGAGAGGTGGAGTAATTTGCCCCAGGTGATATAAAGGAAGTTGAGGGGCAGAACCAGGACTGAAGCCCAGAACTGGCTCATTTCAAAGTCCTAAGCCACCAGCTCCCCCACGGAGTTGCTGGGGGCCCAAGTGAAACAGCGGGTGTGGAAGCCTCTCCCACCTTCCACCTTCCACTGTGGTGCTCAGCAGGAGTAAGGGCTCCACGTACCACTGTCCCTGCTCTTCCCGCCTTCGCCTCCCGGAAGCTGGGTCCCCATGTGGGAACCAATAGCACCCACTTTCCCACGCGGCCAGCTGCCAGATCCAGATGTTTTCTGTTTGGGAGAGACACAGCTGTTGTTACCCCTGTAGGCTAGCTCCACCTGAAGAACAGGGTGCATTTGGAGAAGCCAGAGTCAGGGGGAGGAAACCTGGAGGCCAACACTGCTAAACTCAATCTGGGAGAGTCAGGGGTCTCTGAAAACTCAGGTATTCCTCCGTCAAGCAGTCACTGTGCAGGGCCCTCGAGCAAAAAGAGACAGGGGAAGCTGGCTTGCAGTCAGAAGCCCAGATTACCAACAGTGGTCTGCTGTGGCAGGGGACTTTAGGGGTCACTCGGGCCCTAGCAGCGACAGAAACCGTAGTACAGAGGGACTCCACAGCCCCAGCACTAGGAAATGGGTGCCCTGGAGAAAAAGAAGACCAAATCTGGGTTTGTAGTGTTCGCCGATTCCTGTGGTGTAAATGCTCCAGCGTGGACCGTCGCAGGCGGGAAATCAGTGCATGTGGGACTGCGGGGAGACGCAGGGGAGCAGGCTCTGCCTGTCGGGCCAGGGCCGAGCGGACGCTGCCACTTTGGTACCTGTCTGTCCTCCCAGGACCAGGGCGCTCCCTCTCCTTCCTCAGAAATGCCGACCCTTCCCTGACGGCTTGGGCCCCCTCAGCCAGGAAAGCCGCCCCCGCTGCTGGCTTCCTTCCTTTCAACTCTCCACCCTCCAAGCTGCGGCTTCAGCGTTACTTCAGAGGAAGGTTTCCTTGGCCCACCAGCCCAGGCCAAATGTCTTCCTTGGCTGTGCTCTTAGAATAGTGTGCCTCTCCCTCCCAGCCCTGAAGTCCAAGTGTAGCTACTTATGGAATGGCGTGATTAACATTTCTCTCCCTCCCGTGAAAGCAGAGCTTGCTGGAGTATGAGCGGGTGCCTAGCCCAGTGCCTGGCTGACAGTAGCTGCGCTCTAAATATTTGCTAAATCTTGCAAGAACGAGAAGTCCCTGAGCAGGGCCCAGACGGATGAACAGGAGTTTGCAAGGTGGAAGGTGGGAGAGGGGAACAGCCTGGGCAAAGGCCACCCGGAGTCTAGGTCTGGGAAGTGTGTGCAGTTACAGGAAAGCAGCCTGCGTGGCTGGAGCGTGAGGGGGGCAGGGCAGTGAGGGCATTCTGCAAACCAGGCCAGGAGAGGGGTCGGGCCAGAGTGAGAGGGGCCTCATAGTGCAAGGCAGGGTGTGGAAGGCCAATGCCATTGTTATCAGCCCCATTTCCCAACTGAGAAAACCAAAGCTGGAGAGGTTGTAACCGGAGCATTTGGGAGCAATCCAGCCAGGCAGGTGTAGCTCAGCCTTTCCCCTCTTCGATGAGGAGGTTGGGGGGTTTTCTCCTGACACGTGGTGGCTCTCCCACTCCTCCTGGTCTTCTCCCGGGTAATGACTGCAGCTGGCAAGACCCACCCTGCAAGTGCTAGAGACCAGGAAGAAGTGAACGGAGACCCACAGAAATCAGGCAACAGAAAGAACCGTCTGGCTAAGAGTCTGGGCTGTGGCACGGCACTGCCTGAGGTCAAC
This sequence comes from Sturnira hondurensis, assembly GCF_014824575.4. NCBI lineage: Eukaryota > Metazoa > Chordata > Mammalia > Chiroptera > Phyllostomidae > Sturnira > Sturnira hondurensis. Next base: position 20,241 of record NW_028073975.1, on the reverse strand, counting down.
TCCCAGCTTTGCTCACTCGCCTGCTGGTTTTGTGACCTTAGACACGTCACTTAACCTCCCTGATGCCCATGACTCGTCTGCAAATAGGGGAACTGAGCCCCCTGAGGCGGCTGTGAGTGTTGAGTGAGTCTCCACGCAGGAAGCACTCAGCACAGCGCTGGGCACATGAGAAGCACTCAGCATAAGTTGTCTGTTGTCACTGCTAATACTCCCCCGTTCAGGGGGGCAGCGGGTGTGACGGGCAAGGAAAATGTAGGCATCCTTAGCTCACTTTATCCTGATCTTACGACAAGAAAGAGAGGAGACATGCTTTAAGCACTTACTATATCTTGCTCCAGTGACTATGTCTGGACATTCTCTCATCCGGTCCTCCTCATGCTCACCTCTCAGTTGAGGTGAAAAGCTCAGAGAGGTTGAGTGACTTGCATGGGGTCAGAAGCTAGTTAAAGACAGATCAGGACCACACTTAGATCTTCTAGAACTTTCTCAGAGAGTTTATTCCTAGGAGTGTAGCATCACTGGAACTGGAAGTCTCTCTCTCTCTCTCTGTCTCTCATCTTGAATGCCTCTCCAATTTTAATTCATTCTTTCGCTCAGGCTTCCTGGCTATAAAATTATAGGAGCTTGTAACAGCCAATACTGCTAACTGCTGTAACAAACAACCCCCATCTCAGTGGCTGACACAAAGGTTGGTTCCTTGTTCCTGGCACAGCGAGGTCAGGGGGGTGGGGGGGGCGCTGCACGCAGCCTTCGGGGGTCTAGGCTCCTGCCGCCTGTTGACTTGGTCGCCCCTTTGGCCCCGAGCTCTCCCCTGGCTCTCGAGCAGCTGGCCACAAGGGAGGATGAGGAAGGTTCACTGCTCTGACACCCCTCAGCCCAAAGGGTCTGGGAAACACGGTCCAGCTGAGTTCCCAGAGGGAAGATAACCCAGACCTGATGGTCACATTCTGTGACCCCCTCCGACCACCCTGTAATGCCGAAGTCAGGACTTCTGGGTCCCCTCCCTCCCCCTGCCCACCCCCACTGCTCAGGGTTCCTTCTCCCTCCCATCAGACTGAGAGCCAGGCCCTGCCAAGCCTCCTCCAAGGGTGGGTGGTGGGTGAGATAATGATCTTATCATGCTTATTGCCTCTTGGAAGGCAGGTACTGGAGAACAACCAAGTCTGCTCTGGTTTTTCTCCCTGTTCCCTTCACATTCCTTCTCGAGATAAATTTAGCCAACCCTCACTCTGAAAGGCAGCGCCCAGGATGCCGCCTTTCTGTCCTCCTGGTCAACGTCAGGGCATTTCTCACAGCTGCAGCCCATGGCCAGGCATGCAGGCCTCGGGAGTACAGTCCAGCCTCTGCCCCGACACTCGCCCTCCCACCCTGCCCAGTGCCCGTGGGCAGCCGCTGCCACATCTAGACCAGAGAGACTCTTCCCTCCAGGCCTGGATTCTGCAGTGGTGGGAGGCAGAGCACAGAATGCAAAGGACTTTGAAGTCTGGCACCAGGCTTCCTGTGTCCTCAGTGGCCACCGAGCACTCAGAGCCAGGATGGTTCAGGGTTAAGAGCAGGGACTTGGGAGCCATCGGTGTGGATCAGAATCCCAGCTCGGGCCAGTTACTTCCCACCTGTCTCCTCACCAATGAAACCTCCCCAGGTCACCAGTGTCTGCTCCCTGGGGCTCACGGAGCTGCTTATGCAAACACAATAAGAGATTTGCATATTTTTGGTGCTCTGTCCAAGGTGGCGTGGAGACCGAGGTCATTCACACTTAGCCTCAGGCGAACCCTAAAGCCCCAGTGAGGGTTTCCTGGAGCCTCTGCCCGTTCCAGATTCTGCTTTTGCAAATTCCTTTAAAACTTCCGTGGAGAATCATGTTCTTGGACCTTCTTGTCTTTCTAGAAATGCCTTCCTTTCTGGGGTCCAACCTCCTCTCCTGCTGGTGCAACTTAAATTTAGGCCATTTTGCCTTGGCCCCTGACGCTCTTGGCTGCTGTGCCCGGGCCATAACTGATCACATTCAGGAAGACAGTTTTCAGCCCCTCTCCTCCAAGCCTTTGCTTCTTAGCATTAGGTAGCTGCTAAGTCGAAGAGCCGGGCTTTGCACCCAAGCATGCTGAAAAGCCTGTGGAGAGGGGAGCGCCTGCGTGGAGCCCAGCCCTGGGATCCCCAGACAAGTAGAGCTGAGGAAGCGTGAACTGGCCCAGGCTTCCACGCACATCAGAATTATTGAAGGGGATGCTTTCTTTATTTTATTTTATTTTATTTTATTTTTAAAATATATTTTATTGATTATACCATTACAGTTGTTCTATTCCCCCCTTCATTCCCCTCCACCCGCACACTCCCTCCCCCACCATTCTCCCTCCCTTAGTTTATAACCACGTGTCTCAAGTTCTTTGGATTCTATATTTCCCCCACTATTCTCGACCTCCCCCCTATCTATTTTCTACCTACTGGTTATGCTATTTTCTGTACCTTCTCCCCCCTTCTCCTCCTCCCACCCCCCTGTTGCTAACCCTCCATGTGTTCTTCATTTCTATGGTTCCACTCCTGATCCAACTGTCCTCTTGGTTTGCTTTTGTTTTAGGTGTGGTTGTTAGTAACTGTGAGTTTGCTGTCCTTTCAATGTTCATATTTTATCTTCTTTTTCTTATATAAGTCCCTTTAACATTTCATATAATAAGGGCTTGGTGATGATGAACTCTTTGAACTTGATCTTATCTGAGAAGCACTTTATCTGCCCTTCCATTCTAAATGAAAGCTTTGCTGGATAGAGCAGTCTTGGATGTAGGTCTTTGGATTTCATGACTTGGAATACTTCTTTCCAGCCCCTTCTTGCCTGGAAGGTCTCTTTTGAGAAATCCGCTGACAGTCCGATGGAAAATCCTTTGTAGCTAACTGCCTCCTTAACTCTTACTGCTTTTAGGATTCTCTCCTTCATTTTCATCTTGGCTAATGTAATTATGATGTGCCTTGGTGTGTTCCTTCCTGGGTCCAACTTCTTTGGGACTCTCTGAGCTTCCTGGATTTCCTGGAAATCTATTTCCTTTGCCAGACTGGGGAAGTTCTCCTTTATTATTTGTTTAAATAAGTTTTCCACTCGTGGCTGTTCCTCTTCTCTTTCTGGTACCCCTATAATTCGGATGTTGGAACGTTTAAAGATGTCCTGAAGGTTCCTAAGCCTCTCTTCATTTTTTTCAATTTTTGTTTCTTCCTTCTTTTCTGTTTGGTTGTTTCTTTCTTCCTTCTGGTCCACTCCCTTGATTTGAGTCCCAGTTTCCTTTCCATCACTATTGGTATCCTGGGCATTTCTCTTCATTTCAATAGTTTAGCCATCATATGTTGCTCTAATTTGTGACTAAAATCGACCAGTTCTGTGAGCATTCTGATCACCAGTGTCTTGAATTGTGCATCTGAGAGGTTCACTATTTCCTGGTCACTTAGAGTTATCAGCTCTGGGGCTTTGAGTTCTTCTTGAGTCATATTTTGGACTGTTCATGCCTGTTACGTATGAGGAGCAGAGCCCTAGGTGTTCACCAGGACCGGGGCACTCAGTCGCTGGGTTGTGATGCTGTATGTGGGGACAGGCCCCCTCTGCTTCCTCCCACCGGCTCCGCGGACCATGTGGTTTGTCCCACTGCCCTCGAATATGTGACCTCGGTCAGCCCACCGCTGGGTTCGCCCACTGGGGCCTGCGCGGTGCTGGGGCCTGCACGGTCCGTCTCACTGCTCACTCCTTTGCTGGTTTATTTGCCCACTAATGTGTGACCGCAGCCAGCCCGCCGCCCAGAGCCCTCACTGGGTCAGGCTGACGCAGAGCTGCCTGGGTGCCTGGGTTGGGGGATCTTTCTTGCCCATCCCCGCTCTGCTGCTGGCTCCGCCCCTCTTACTGGTCCATTGAATGGTTCATTGTTGTCAGACTTCCGTATAGTTCAATTTTCTGTTCTTTGGCTGCGTCTTTGTTCTCCAAACCTTGTTGTAGTCAAACTTGGTTGTGGGAGAAGGCACAGTATTTCCACCTACGCCTCCATCTTGGCAGAAGTCCTAAAGGAAATGGTTTCAAAGGCTGAGTCCTGGGCCCCACTCAAAGGGATGCTGTTCCATGGGATCAAGGTGGGGCCCAGGAATCTGCCTTTTAACAAGCCCCCAAGATGATGCCTGTGCGGGGGGCCAGCTGACCACACAGGGAGGACCATGGCAGGTGTCCCACCAAGCCATCTGTGGAGGTTGTGGGGTACGTGATGGTTGCAGGCTCCAGAAGACCCTGCGATGCAGAGGACCCTGTGTGGGACCTCCTAGCTCCCACGGTGCAGGCAGGAGCGCACCGTGGGACCCAGCTTTGCCTCTGACCTCCAGGTTTGCCAAGTACTACAAGCTGGAGAACGGCAGCGAGTACCGCACTCTCCTGAAGGCTTTTGGCATCCGCTTCGACGTGCTGGTATACGGGAACGTGAGTCCTTGCGCCAGGCAGGGGGTGGAAGGGAGGAAACCCAAACCCAACTTTGGGCCCACAGGAGGCTCCTCCGGGGGACAGGGTCCAGCCACCCACTGGATCTGAGACCATCAGCTGGTCACAGCTCTAGTCTCCGCACCATGAGGGGGTGGGGCTTGCTGCTCCCCGTTCTCTCTGGCTGGGAGTCCAAGCTCAGCCTCTGGCCTCACCCCTGCCCTGCTGCTGGACTCTCACCTTGGTCTTTGTACATACAGGCTGGCAAGTTCAACATCATCCCCACCATCATCAGCTCCGTGGCAGCCTTCACTTCTGTGGGAGTGGTGAGTTCAGCCCCTCCAGACTGTGCCAGGCAGCCAGTCAGGGTGGGGCCCCAGCTGGCAGGAATGGGTGGGGAAGGGGCCCAGGTAAGCCAGGGTGGTGACCCAGATAAGCACTGCTTCAGCCTAGAATGAAAAGCCTAGCCTCTTGCCAGGTCCTCAGTCCCCTCCGCCACCTCACTGCCAGGTCAGCCCTTGCGAGAACATGAGCTCTCTGGTCACGGTCACGGAGAGCTCACTGCCTTCGCAGCAGCCTTCCCTCTGCAGGAGGCTTCACCTGCTACAAGGTTCCTGATCCTCCCCATGGTGGGGGGGGGATGTGAGGAGCTCCCGGGGATTTCTACCCCCTCAGGCACTCGGCTTCTTCCCCCAAGTACCCTCCCTGCATTTCCCTCTGGGGCCACCCCAGGCACCAAGGAGGTAGGTCACGAAGACATTCCACAAAGCCCCTGGACATTTTTCTAAGAGGAAACCTCAGTCTCTGGAGGACTGTCCCCACCCCCAACCTGCTGTGGGCCCCAGGCCAGTCCTGCAGCTGTCAGGGCAGCTCAGGGCCTGCCCTGCCTCTCCTCCTTCTCCAGGGGACTGTCCTCTGTGACATCATCTTGCTCAACTTCCTCAAGGGGGCGGACCAGTACAAAGCCAAGAAGTTTGAGGAGGTGAGTGGGGGCCCACAAGAGGCAGTGGGACAAGGCAGGACGGGCGCTGGACCCCAGGGCGGTCAGTGGCTCACCTTGCAGGGGCTTCTGAATCATTGGGTCTCAGTGCCCACTGGGGTCCAGACAAGAGGGAGTTTGGCCCAGAGTGGGCTCTGTAAGGACCGTGGGGGTCTGTGGGTCATTGCTGTCACCGTCCCCATCCATGCATCCTCACTCCTTTTCTGGGCAGGACAAATCCTGCTATGGCGTGGCTCTGGTTTCTGTTTGCCCTTGAGGTGTAGGGATGGCGTCTTGGGGTCACACAGATTTGTGTCGCTCTCCTAAAGGGCAGGCTTCGAGCCCTATGCTGAGTCTGCCCAGGGGAGTCCCCGCCCATAGTCAGAGCAGAACCATGCCAGCCTTCCCTCTGCAGGTGAACGAGACAACGCTGAAGGTCACTGCCTCGGCCAACCCAGTGTACCCCAGTGATCAGGCCACGGAGGAGAAGCAGTCCACAGACTCGGGGGCCTACTCCATCGGCCACTAGGGCCTCAGCCCAGACCCCCCCAACAGGAGACCCCCCAGGCAAGGGGGGATGGGAGAGAGGGGTCTCATTTCTACAGCTCACCTCAGGAGGCCACATCCCAGATGGTATCTGGACCTCCCAGTGGCCCTGCTGAGACCTCAATCTCACGTTCACCCCTTGCCTCACCCCTCCCTGCTTCCCAGGACCCCCCTGGGCAGCAGCACCTGAGTCTTCCCCCTTCTGAAGAGTAGACATAATAATAGTAATACCAAGTGGCCACAAGGGCCTACGAAGTGCCAGGCACTTCACACACATTATCTCATTTAATCCTTAGAATACTCCTATGAGGTAGATATTAGGCTCCCTGTTTTGAACATAAACTGAAACTCAGAGAGACTGAGTCAGTTGCCCAAAACCACACAGCCAGGCTGCAAGAGAGCTGGGATTTGAACCCAGGTCTGTCTAACTCCATTGCTCACACCCTACAAGAGAAGGGTGAACTCCCAGGGGTGTCCACCCTGCTGCCTCAGCCTCCTCCACCCTGACCGTGATTAGGTTCAGTGTAATAAAGAGTAAGCCCCGTGCTGGCCCCAGGAACTCAGGCCCTCTTTTAGGGGAAACCAGTGAGACAGTAGGGTGGGATCTCTTTCTCTGACTCAGCAGGGGGGTCCCCACACCGGAAGGAAGCGGGAGGCAAGACTGCCAGTGGACGTCCCTAACCTCCCCCCACAGCTGCCTCCCCAGAGCAGGGCTGGGCATTCTTGCCCTCTCTCTGGGGCCCACACACCCCCCGACACAGCTGGGCCCGTCCTCACAGGAGGCAGCCTCAGCCATCCAGGGTGGGATGTGATTCCCGGGCCAGAGGCCCTGGGCTTGGAGGCCAGTTGTCCTCCTTGCAATACTGTTGACAAGGCCCCAGTGAGCCCCAGTGCCCATGAGCTGGGCAGCTGGCCAGCCAGGCTGTCCCCATGGGGGTCCTACCAAGGCAGTCAGTCTTCTAACACCAGAAACTAAAGAGTATCAGGAACCACCTTGTCTGGCCGTCCTGTTTATAGATGAGTGAACCACGGCCGGAGAGGGACTATGACCATCTCACGGTTAGTGTCCTGGTGCTCAGGGGAGGGGGCAGGACAGGAGGCTGGAAGGGCTGTGAGGACACATCATGTCCTCCCCTGCCCCCATGTCCCTTTTCCTGAAGCCTGAAGCATAGAAAACTCGGGGCATCTTTTCACGTAAATTAGGTGTTAGGAGGGGCTGGTGCAGGTGAGGAGCCCTGGATATGTCCAACTAGTGTCCTGGGGACTCTGCCTCTGGACAGGCTGGAGGGCGGGCACGATCACGAGGTCTCAGCAGAAACACTCGGAACAGTGGGTGGGGGGCTGTTCTGGGAGTGGTTTAGGAGGACCAAGCTGTGGGCACTTACAAAGGCCCCACCCCACCTCAGGGGGAAAAGGGGTAAGATTCCACCACACGAGGCCCATTTCCCCTGCCCCCACCCTCCTCATCCCCAGCCCCAGCCTCAGGATGGCAGGGTAACACCTCCCCAGGGGCAGCCACGTCTGGAGATGTGGTCAGCAGAGACATCAGTAAAGGCGGTCTCGTGTTCCCCACCCCAGACCCACAGGCATCCCCAGTGCGCCCAGCTCTCTGGAGGCTGGGCTGAGGCTGGGGACACAGGGATGTGCTCGGAGGGGGAGGCCAGGCAGCAGTGTCCTGGAGGAACCCTCTCCCCGAGCCTCTCCCTTTCCTCCAGGCCAGCCCGGTCCACCTGCAGGCACATCAGTGGCTGGTGAGCGGCCAGCAGGTGTGTGAGCCCATGAGCGCGAGCCTGGTGCTGTCCTTCCCACAGCTGAACCAAGTTACTGCTTCTGCGGGGGGGGGGGGGGGGGTTGCGAGGGCCATATGTGCAGGAACAACTCCACTCTGCCGCCTCAAGGCGTCCGCAGCCCGATCACCAACGAGGTCACACCCCGGCCCTGGTGAGGCTGCTGTGGCCTGCTACTAATGCTATTTAGTAGAAAAAAGAAACTTACAACACAAGGAACCCATGCTCGTTCCTAACACTGTGAGGCTTCCATAAATATCCAGCATAGAAAACTAACATTTAGTGAGAACTTGCCATGGCCAAGCCATGGGCTGGACACGTTACAGGGTTTGTCTAACCCCACCCTCGTGTTACAGAAGAGACACTTCGTAAGGTGACGAACTGGAACTGGGACTCCATCCCAGGGCTTTATGACTCCCTGTCTGGGATCTGGACCTCTGTGCTCCGTCTGCCTGGGAAAAACTAAGAAATTTGTTGGCAGCTTTTTCCCCCTAAGTTAGGCTAAACCAGGTTTCCCTGCAGTGACAAGTAAACTGCAAAATCTCAAGGTTTAATATGATAAAGTAGGTCAGGCCACCCTTCCATCTGGTAGCTGTGCCACCAAGCCATGTGACTCCCAGGTCACTGTGGCGAGGACAGTGAGAGAGCTGGGTTGTAGGGGAGCATTCAAAGGCCAGGCCTGGAGGGACTGCACCACGTCCAACCAAATGTCACTGGCCACACCCAGTAGCACAGTGCAGAGCCCAGCTTCACTGCAAGGAGCACCAGGAAGTAGAGTCTCCCTGCCTCGTCATTGCCTTTCAATGGCTTTTCTTCTCCACAACCCACCCCCACGCCCACTGACAATTCCATATAACCCCCTCCTGTGTTCCTTCTCACAAAAAAACCTTGTTCTCGGCAAGTAACGGGTCAGTCTCCCAGAGGTATTAATAAATAACACACTCAAACTCTGGCTGGTGTGGCTCACTGGATTGGGTGATGGCCTGTGAACCAGATGGTCACCAGTTTGATTCCCAGTCAGAGTACATGCCTGGGTTGTGTGCCAATACCCGAGTAGGGGATGCACAAGAGGCAGCCACACATTAATGTTTCTCTCCTTCCCTTTCTCCCTCCCCCTCTCTAAAAATAAATAAATTAAATCTTCAGAAAAAATAAATAGCACATTCAAGAGCTTCTTCTAAGAGTGTTTGCTTTTTAATCAAGGGTTATTCAACACTGAAAGGCCTTAAACATCCGAAGGAATGAATATGTAATGGTTGAAGTTGAGGCCCATAACAACAATACTAGATATTTGAGAGACATCCACCCTGTCCCTCAGACATGCTTCAGACTGAAGGGGTCTGAGCCACCTCCTGCCTTCCCCTCCCTCCCTGTACCACTGGTCTTGCTGGCAGGATACCGGACTCCTGGGATCAGCTAAAGCCCATTTTCTACCAAGGATATAAGTGGAGGCTGATAAAAGGGAGCTTACCCTTCAGTTAAATTACCAGTCCCAGAGCTACCTATGCAGGGCTTCCCATACAGTGTATCCTTCCCACCCCCCACAGCCAGGTTCTGCTGTCCTTTTAGAAGCAGAGCATCAAGAATTAGCTGTGAGAGTACTCAATGGAGGGACCTGGGGGTGGGGGTGGACCCCCAGGCATCTCCCCTTCCATGCCACTGGGGAGACTGGCATGCTGTGACTAGGAGCTTCTGGGCCCAACCTCCAACCAAGGCAGAAGGACAGACCCCTCTATACAGGACAGGTCTCCACCTAGAGGCAGCCCCTGGGGCCCAGCATTGGGGAGGCTCATGGTGATGCCAAGGCCCATTACCCTGCTGCCAGAGGCCCGCTCATGTTCAAGAGGCTCATCCCTGCTTCTCCTTCACCAGCCTCTGTCCCTGGGCTGCCCCAGTCTTGTCCTGTTGCATCAACTCCAGCATCTTCAGAAATGAAGCATGCCTGTCTTTCGTTCCTGTTTGCTCTTTTTGTTCCTGAAACTCCACAGCCCATCAGATGCCCATATGGATACACACACATGCACGCTCAAACGCAGGCCTGTACACAGGTGTGCTGAGGCACACACTGGCATGAATGCACACTCCCAAATATACTGGCCAAAGACACACAGGTACACACAGATGCAGAACGAGGCAGTTCAGGTGTGTAGGGTGAGAAGCCACACAGACATGCACACGCACAGATGTACATGGACATACGGGCCTATCCACAGATAACCAGGAATGGATACAATATACACACACTCAAGCAACACAGAGATACACACCGACACACAGGTTGTGCACATTCACAAATAGATTCCCACATACACACATATACACAGGTATACAGAGATGACTTGTGGACACACCAAGATACATCTACATGCATGTGCACATAAGCACCCACAGAAATACTTGTACACATTCCCTGATCCCCATGTACAGCTTCAACCCAGGGCTCTCTGCCCTCTGAAAACCCAGTGCCAGGGCAAGCTTCCTGCTTCACCAAGTCCAGGTCCCACCTGGACCCCAGCACCCCACCTGGAAAAACGAGCAGCCACAGCCTTCTGTCTCAGGGTCCCTAGGGTCTGAGAAAGTGGGAGGAGGGGCAGAAGTGGAGGCATGAGGCTCCAGACCTGGGGTGGGACCCACACTGCAACCAGATGCCCTGACATGGGCCCCAAGGCTCTCCTGGTGGGAGGGGGCTCCCTCCGGAGAAAGTGGCCCCTCCAGGGAGTCGGACTAGGACCTAGGGGGAGGGAAAACGGTTGGGGGGAAGAGCCACTCTCCTGGGAATAGGAACATGTATCAGAAGAAGTTGGGGCCTTTCAACTCACCCAAAGGTGGCTGTGGATTGGGAAAAAAAAGGGCCACTATTAGGCAAAAAAGACACAGCTACACAAGGCTGCACTCCATTCCCTCCCATGTGGTTACCACAGGTGGGATCTCACTACTGTGGGCACCAGGCCCTGGCAAGTGTGGCTCATCTGGTTGGCACGTTGTCCCACAGACAAATGGTTGTCAGCCTGATTTCCCATCAGGGCACGTGACTAGGCTGGGGCTCTGGTCCCCACACCTGGGTGCACATGAGGGCAATGGGATTGATGCTTCTCTCTCTGTGTCTCTCTCATCGAAGGTTGTCTCTCTTTCTCTCCCTTCCCCTCTCTAAAATCAATAAGCATGTCCTTGAGTGACGATAGGAAAGAAAAAAAGGAAGGGAGGAAGGGAGCGAGGGAGGGATGGAGGGAGGGAGGGAGGAAGGAAGGAATCACAGGCCCCAAACAGGAGTCACCTGTGCTAAGCCCACCCAAACCAAGACTTACTACCTAACCTAACTGCAGTCCCAACCTCTCCCAGGAATGTTACCTTTAACCAGTCAATGTGCAACTACCTGGTCAGAACTGGTGAGGTAATCCTCTTGAGAGACAACTTCCAAAGGGAGGTGGCTCACCTCAACCATCTGTTCTTTGCTAGAACATTCCATCTGATCCCTTCTACCTATAAAAGCCTTCCGTTTCGTACAGCTCCTCAGAGCTCCTTTCTATTTGCTGGATGGGATGCTGTTTGATTTATGAATCGTTGAATACAGCCAATTTCCTCTTAAAATGCACTCCCCTGAATTTTGTTCTTTTAACACTCCTCCGATTCTCAAATCAGTGACATCACCCTCCTTTTGGATAGCCGCCCCACTCCCACCCCACCTCGAAGCCCACAGAGAAGCAAACAAAGCAGGAGGACCAGTTCAGCAATGCCCACCCCATGAGAACGTTCCCCCAGTGGGGAGGGGGCGGGGTGGAAGCCCCCTACCACAGAGCTCAGGAGTCCCTGCAGAGCAGCCTAGGCCGGGCTCCGCCCCCAGGTGGCGCTGCAGCCAAACACCTCAGCACCCTACACCTTGAACCCACACCCCTCACTCACAGTGCCCTGGGGGGCACTCTGCCATCTTCTACTTCCCTCAAAGTCCCACCCTGCAGGAGCGAGCTTTTCCAACCCCGGGAGCCCTCCAAAGGAGCAATGAAGAGACAAGAGTCAGGAACTGAGGTGGCAAGTCTGGCTTTATGAGCAGGGGAGGCTGAAGGCCCAGCCAGGGCCCAGGGTGGGTCTGGGCAGCCAGGAGGGGTGTGGGCAGCAGGCTCCAAGGCAGGATCTCCAGACCACTGGTTTAGGCAGAGCAGATGAAGGGCAGAGGCCGGACGCACCACGCACGTCGCCACAGACCCCCTGGTGGTAGAGAGCACAGCTATGTCAGCTGTCCATCCGAGTGTGGCCTGTGACCCCATCCCTCCTCCTGTGTCTTTCTTGTTTCTTGCCTGTCACCACTCATCGGGACAGGACACATTGGCCACACATCCCCACGAGTTGCAGGCATTGGGTCTTCACAAGAGAAGGCAGTATGCTAAGTGCGTGTCTGGACCCCTGGTGAATCCTCCTAACCATTCAAGAGGGCAGGTCAGTCACCAACCCCTTTCACAGAGGAGGGGCCTGAGGCTCAGCAGCAGGTGCAGAGCTGGGATGGGAATGGATTGTGGCTGCCTCACTGCCCCACACATGGGCTGAGCACTGGACTCAGCTCCCTCATATCGGGCAACAAGGCAGTGGAAGCTGGCACATTAACTGTCAGCCCTCAGCAGT